>NC_139710.1:4190717-4790717 GCF_964188405.1 Protomyctophum parallelum | reverse complement strand
TGGTTTTACGAACCACGTGGTGGTTCGTAACTAAATGGTAAATGTTGCATTTATAGCGCTTTTATCCAAAGCACTTTACATAGACTGTGCATTACATTCACCCATTCATACACCAATGGCGGAGGAACCATGCAAGGCACCAACCTGCACATTGGGAGCAATTTCAGCATCTTGCTCAAGGATACTTCGACATGGCCATTTTACAGGGTACAGGCCATTCTACCCCTGAGCCACTGCCGCCCCTTAATCCAGACTACTGCTAGTTCTACATTTACTGGCCAAAATCCATAGAAATGAGAAAAAAGAGAGGACAAAATCAAGACCTGAGAACTATTAGTGGACAGCTGATTGGCCATTGCGGTAGAGCGCGACCCTCAATCACCCATTGGAATATAAATGCCTTTCAGCCTTTGTATCCTACTCGTCTGGCAGGTATATCTCTTTGAAAACCTTTAGTGCTACGATTGTGCGTGGGGAGACGACAATTAACACATCTTGCCTGCCCAAAATGTAATTCCTGGAAACGCTACTGCTCCCAGCGATAAATAAATACATGATATTACGGATAGAATGAGCAGTACTTTGGGTTACTTTTTCTAGAGGTGAGAACCACTGCTCGAGGACCCATTACCGTATAGATTTGAACTTGGGTAAACTGGTTTGGGCCTCTCTTCAGATCTTGCTTGCAAACAGGCGTTGATTTTCACAGTTAACATGGCATGGATAAAACAATGCTTCTGTTTCCATTTCCAGACTCGCCCAGTGTACTGTACATTGGTTCAGACAGGAACTTGATGAAGGAAAAGGAAGCTGATAAGGTCCAATTGCTCTGCTTTCTGATCCATATCAGAGCAGGCAAACGTCAGGCATTACGCCAATGAAAGGGCGGATATTTAGTCAATGTGTTACTGCCTCGCTTTCATCCGGGCTGGGCTCTTGTCTGTAGCTTACATTAGAGCCTAATTAGTTACACAGTTGTTAGGGTCAATTGTTCTGGGAGTGCAGCACTGAAGAGATGCCAGATTTCACTGAAAGACATGATTTTATTATCACAGTGATGCATTGTACATGACATTGGTTCCTCCAATTAACCTAGTTGGCTATAATATGGATATTGTAGTATTATACGGTTTATACACAGACACACAAATTATGATGCATATCATTATGCTTGTATACCTGAAGATAGTATTCAGATGATGCTCATAGCCACACAACTTCAGCAGATTGAACAGGTCCACGGGCATTATTGGGTCACATATGATACTCATTGGTCTGTTACTGTACATCTTTTCCATCATCATTTTGAGGCCAAACAAGTCTGTGCCGCACTGTTCCATTCCATGACGGCTGTGTGAGTTCCAGGTCAACATTTATTGATTTTGCAGTGACATCTCGGACATGGTGCCCTTTATTCACGCTGATGAGAACAAAATGAGGAGGTCGATGTAAATAATTAATATGAGATATAATGAGTGAAGCAATTCAATTATGGTCTTGATAATTATTTTATCAACCACTTTATCAAGTTTAGCTGGTTTGTCTGGTTGTAATTTCTACAGTAAAGTCAAAGACACATTTCTAAACAATTATTCTATTCTATTCTATTCTATTCTATTCTAGTAGAATAATGTGTTATTGTAGATGTAGGTACCGGTACTTTATTATACCTCTACTTCATTTGACTGTTTATACTATATATATATTTTTTTTTAAGATATTTTTTTGCGGCTTACGCCTTTATTGATTTTTTTTTAAGGGATAGAAAGTAGGCTGACAGGAAACGGGAGAGAGATGGGGGGATGACATGCGGTAAAGGCCGTGTCGGGTCCGGGAGTCGAACCCGCGGCACACCGCGACTGGATCACCAGTCCGGTGCCCAGACCGTTACGCTACGGCCTGGGCTGTTTATACTATTTCTGTGACTGTTTATACTATTAATTTGACATTATTACTCGACAAACATCAACAATACAGAAAAGAAAGACTTTAAAAGGAGCTGGAAGGGTGTTTGGAAGAAATTCAAGATAGTAAAATAACTGTGAAACAAAATAAGGCTACAATGACCTCTAAACTAACATGTCTGTATTTTTGTTGCATAAGACCATAACATCAGGGAACTTCTGGGAAGCAAAGGGCCATGAATGTCAAAACAGCCAAGAGTTTGTTTGCAAATGTGAAGAGAGAGTAGTTTGTTTCTAAAAGTTTATGACAGTTGAAAATGTTCCCTTGCCTTGCTTAGAAAACGGCAGTTTTCTGAGTTTTTATTTTTTTCAATAAAAATAAGTAGGCTAGTGCAGATCCCTCCCGCACCCTCACTTCAGCTGCCCCTACATTCTTACGTCTATTGAAAGGCATTGAAAGGAAGCTATGTGTATAAAGGTTGTTTAAATGAACTGTAATGGGCAGGACACTCACACTTTGAGTGTCAAAGTGTGGGTTTAGGACACTTTAAGAGGCTTTGGGTGGGCTGCATAGAAACTAATTCTGCACCAGCATATTTGCCAGCCGGGTGGCAACTGGAAGCTACATCCTGTGGCTGTGCCTGCCATGATGTGCAATGCACCCAATCCTGCCAGCAGGCTGTGTACAGAGCAGAACTGGTTTCAAACCAGTTCAGATTATCCCTGCAGATCAGGAGGAGAGCTGGTGAAGTGAATGTCAAAGCGAGACCACAAGAGAGAGGAGAGGCACCGTGAATGGAGCACCACTAATATGTGTGAGAATGTGTTGTCTATTCTATCTATAAAAGGCGATTCAACAGAGGCCCTTACTGGAAAAGTGAAGGCAAAGCCTGCCAGTTGCCGGGGACCCAGTACAGAACCCTGTAGGTCAGAGGGGTGCTAGTCTGCTAGAGATAATGCTATGGTTCTAACGGATCATGTATTTATTTTATGCTCTATATGTATCTCTATATGTTCTATATATTGTGCGTGTGTGTGTGTGTGTGTGTGTGTGTGTGTGTGTGTGTGTGTGTGTGTGTCTTTCAGAGTACACATACAGTATAGGTTACGTGCAGTGAAGCGCAAGTTTAACAGAGGAATGTCGTTACATATTGAGCAACTGCAGACTCATAACCCTCAGAAATTTTGGAAGGAAATTAATAAATTGGGTCCCATTAAGAAAAGAGAGATTCCTATGGTTGTAGCATTGGAGAGTGGGGAATGCTGCTCTGACATAGGAATAGTATTAGAAAAATGGGAGAAGGATTTCACAGATTTGTTTTCCGGGTATTGATGACATTTCATATGAGGTATTGAAATCACCTAAGTTGTTAGAAATTTTGTTTAATTTGTTTCAATCCTGTTTCGATAGTGGTATTGTTCCTTCGCAGTGGTACAAAACTATCATAAAGCCTATTCCAAAGTCCTCAAAAAATGACCCTAAACTTCCACTTAGCTATCGAGGCATAAGTCTAATTAGTAATGTATACAAATTATACTCGTCTCTCCTAAATAATAGACTTACAGATCATTTTGAACGGTCAGGATTTCTTGTTGACGAACAGAACGGTTTCCGTAAAGTAAGATCTTGTATTGACCATATTTACTCAGTCACTACCATTGTTAGAGCGAGACTTCAAGAAAAGAAATCTACATATGCATGTTTCATTGACTGGGTAAATAGGGAGCTCCTTGAATACAGATTATTAACATCAGGGGTAAATGGGAAGTTCTATGCCGCCATTAAGGCCCTGTATCGGGCCCCCATCGCTTGTGTTCAGGTAAATGACTTCAGAACAGGATGGTTTCCTACACACTTTGGTGTGAAACAAGGAGATGTCTTGTCACCAACGTTGTTCTCCATGTACGTTAATGATCTAGCAATTGAGATTAGAAACTCTAAATTGGGGGTGGAAGTATAGCGGATATGATTGTAGGCATACTTTTGTATGCAGATGATATAGTTTTACTTGTGAAAGGAGCTGCAAAATATGCTCAATATTGTTGCGGATTGGTGTTTGAGGTGGAGGCTGGTGGTAAACATTGACAAAACACAAATTGTTCACTTTAGGAAACCATCTGTAGAAAGGAGTCCATTTACATTTATGTGTGGGAGAACTGTATTAACATACACAAAGACATATAAATATCTTGGCCTCACTTTAGATGAGCATATGAACTTCAAGGAAGGCACTCAGGTTCTTTCTGATTCAGCTGGTAGAGCCCTGGGGTCAGTACTGAAGGTGAAAGCCTGTAAGGATTTAGGATATTATACATATACACAATTATATCAGTCTTGTGTATGCCCTGTTTCGGATTATGCCTCCGGTGTATGGGGTTTTCCGAACAATGAAAGTTGTAACACAATTCAAAATAGAGCCATACCGTACGGTCATTTCTTGGAGTTCATAAGCTCACGCATATCTTGGCTATTAGCGGCGATATGGGATGGATGCCCGTAAATATCAGACACAAAGGTGAGATGTTGAGACTTTGGAATAGACTTGTTAATATGTCCGATGACAGACTGACCAAAAATATTTTTAACTGGGACATTTCTAATGGTTACCCCTGGGCTAAAGTCTTTATTCTTTAAGAATAATTCATCGTTTATTTATTTAAATAGACTACGCTGTAATATTCATGAAATACAGAACTACATGTTCCTTGGGTATAAGGAGAGTTGGGCTGTTGATTTATGGTACAAACCTAAACTAAGAACATATCGTCTTATTAAAAATAATTATGGCCCTGATCCTTATGTTACACAAAATATATCCAAAGGTCAGAGATCTTTTTGTGCACAGCTGCATTCTGGGACCTTACCATTAGCTTTAGAAATGGGTAGATTCATTGGTACTCCTGAGGAGGACAGAGTGTGTCTAGTGTGTGATTTGAAAGAAATTGAAAATGAAATAAATTTTTTGTTTTACTGCCCTTTATATGAAGAATTAAGACATGTATTATTTTGTAAAATGACAACCATCTGTGCTAACTATGAAAAACTGGAATTTTGTTTTAGGAAAGGTATTTTTGCTTTAGCAGACCTTTTATGCAAATCGTGGGAAATAAGGCAGAATGTTTTGTTTGTGTAAAAATGTTTCTTGTACACAATGCAATATTGAAGCAATGATATGGTGTGTCCTGTAAGTCCATGTGGGCTGGGCGCCTTTGGTGCATGACACAAAAATAAATAATCTATCTATCTATCTATCTATACTTTGAGAATACAGGCCGAAGGATCCGGTGCGGTGGATAAATGTAAACAAAGCATCATACAGTGCCTTTTGTGCTACCAGCCCCAGAAACCAATCAGAAACCAAATCAGATTAACCTGCAGGTCAAGTCAAGCAGAGGGCTTGAGGAGAGAGCGTCATAGAGCACGGTGACCAGCTCCTTTATCCATGGCTGCCTGGCACCTAAAGCCTATAAGCAGCTCAACAGTCACCCAGCCAGTAGGGTAGCTGTAGCAAACGCTAGGGACCAGTTTTAGTGACATGTTGGTATCTTCTCCTGTTTCGCCTACCTCAGAATCTTTTTTCTTACCCCCCCACCGCCTGAGTCCTGGAGGGCAGATCTCATTTAAGTGTCCGTAGTAATGCTGTAAAGTACCTGGGTGAGGTGGCATCGTCCCCATGTCATCAACAACTGGGTTGATGTACTGTATAAAAAGCTTAGCAGCATGCGAAAAGATCCAATGCACCCACAGTGCAAGTAAGGAATCTGTATGTGGCTCAAAGCTGATTTGACAACACAGAGCGAGAATTTGAACAGGTACAGGAAGAGTGGGCACCTAAACATTGCAGCCACCTTAATGTTAAGCTGCCTATTATAAATGGTCTGAACTCTGAAGTAATGTAAGGTATAAATGAGGCCGACAGACCTAATACGCTTTAACAGTTTATAACCATAATTTCCACGGGTTTTGCAGCAATTTGTAGCAATTGTGAAAAAATTAGGCCTTAAATATCAAATGTTCAAGCATGTTCAAATCACATATAATTCAATGTGGCCCCTGGAAGATTTTTTTTTTTTAAGTTACAGGTATGGTGTGTGCGATATTAATTGTGAGATTACCATAATGACGGTAATCATTAAAGGACCACTTTTCAACCTATCTTCATATAATAGGTCCTCACTAATAATCATGATAAAATGGCACGTTTTTTTCTACTCGGTCTGTGTCACATAGGACGGCTGTGGGCAGTTCAGAAACCCACCCAACAGTGACATCAATGGAGAATCCAAGCTAATAGAAACTGCAGGCTTTCTAGTCCTGAAAAGTTGCAATGCGAAAATGGAAGTTACAGACCCATAAGGGTTCATTTGGTTCCAAACCATCATTTCCCTGGGGACCCCCTGGAATTGCTTCAAGGACCCTGGGGGTCCCCGGACCCCGAACCCCACTTTGGGAATCACTGCTCTATGTAATCTGATCTTTATAGTCTGATAAACTATTCTCACGTAAATAAATCTTGTTTAAAAAACAATCTGCGATGATGTCACTGGTGGTCGTGGACGGGTTTCTGAACTGCCCACAGCAGAGTGAGTGTGTGTGTGTGTGCAGTGTGTGTTTGTCCGTCCAGCTGATGGTCGTTAATGTCAAAGCAATGCTGTTTATGCACTGTCAAATAGGTCTAGGCCTACATCTATTCTAAGGTGGCATATACCTGTATAGAGATATTATTACCAAAAATGTCCGCGCTTCGCGAGCACACTGTGCGGCCCCCCACACACAATCATTCATTCTACAGTTGTGTCCCCCGGCCTAATCTAATTGAATACCCCTGCCTTAGACCATTAGCCAAATTAACATTGAGGTGCCCACAATGTTTATAGGTGCCCACTCTTCTGGTTACCATTTGAACCAGCTAGGGACCAGAGGTGCATGTCTATAATCTATCACAGGTAGGCTACATGTCAGATACATGTATAGCTTGGGTGTATCGATTATTTTCTTGAACATAGTTACATTTTTCATTTACTCGCACGCACGCACGCACGCACGCACGCACGCACGCACGCACGCACGCACGCACGCACGCACGCACGCACACACACACACACACACACACACACACACACACACACACACACACACACACACACACACACACACACACACACACACACACACACACACACACACACACACACACACACACACACACACACACACACACACACGTTACAACACACTGATGTTATGTCACTGTACAGGATGTCAGATATTGTATTATCCAGCAGGTAAGGAAGGTCAAAGACCAGTGCATGCAGAGGTAATAGTTGTTTAACTCGGGTAGTGCCGGAGTGGAAGGTGGATGAATCTAATATTAATGTTTACAATTCATACAGTCCAATGAAAATCATGTTTTCCAATCTTGTATTGTGTTTCTTTTAAAGGTTAAGCCGGAGAATGAAGCATCCAAACATTTAAAACGTTGCTTTGTACAGGAATTAATTTCAACAATGTAAATGATTGACATCAGGAACTTTGACATATATTTTGGGATCTATCTCAGTATTATAGGTCGTTAACTCTGTGATTTTCTGTGAAGTATTAAATAGCCGAGCTCTATATTCTGATACCAATCATTGTAACAGCTCAAGTTCTGTAGTAAACAGAAAATGCATTTTCTTTTTGGGTTACCCATTTTATCCAATCAGGAAAGAGAATAAACAAGTGAAATTGGACGTGATGACACAAACAAATGAACAGACAAAATTGATACCGGAAAACTTTAAATTTGGTAATCTCTCCTGATTGGATGAAATTGACAAACCACCGAAAATGTATTTTCTGATTAGATGGAGAGATAGGGACACTCTTGTTATTGAACAAACACGATTGCAATGATTATACCATAAAGCTGTGGTACCATAAAACTGTTTCACAATAAACCTTTTATTTTTAACCAACAAGAAATATCACTTACACTAACTGTCTGGATATTCAGGTGAGATAAACAGTGGAAGAATAAATTAATCTGTAGTTTTGGTAAGAAAATATGGAGAAAGGGAGAGAAAACTAGAGAAAATAGAGGAAGAGAAAAGGAGAGAATGGAAGAAGGAGATGGACGCTGAGGAAAAGAGTGATTGAAAAAAGCAGGGAGGGATAAAGGACGAGGCAGTAAAGAAAGTGTGTGTAAATTCAACTGTATATTCTGTCTGTGGTGCTAGATCAACAGGTGTGTTGTGTTTACTGGCCTGTATACTGTAGGTAATCTCCCAGAGGAAACAAACCGTGCACTCTTGCATGTGCTCTCAGGGTGAAATCAAACTGGTTTCAACTGGCTCCCTTTATTTTTCAAGAGAAGGTGGCAACTGGCATATATCCCTTTGTCTCTGAGCATTCAGTCTTGCTGCAATCATTTGTTATTATGTCATTATTATAATTGTGTTTTTTACATGTAGCCAGTTTGAAAGCATTCCCATCATCCCATAACGACCATCCCAAGAAGCACATTTTCATCACAGCAACAGCCATATACTTGTAGATTATATTACTGTAGATTAGTTGCAGAACCTTGCCTGCAGTAGAGCTGCTTGAAATTCTGAGCTCTGTGACAACATGGCACACTGTAAATAACAATACCAGTAAGACGCCTAAGGGCGAGAAGCGACCGAGGTGCACGCATCCGCCTCATTGACGGTAGACTGCTGACCGAGCGCTGGCGCTTTGGCATGGGGCAACATGGAATGAATTCTGTACTGGGCTACTGGCCATATAAGTGTACAGGGTTTGATGAGGGCCCAGGTAGGGGCGGGCCTACATTTTCGGGCCTGTTGAGAACTCTAGTTTTCGACAGCTGCCGGGCGCGGCTGCACTAATAACTTTGGGACAGGCCTGTCTGGAGTTTGAGTATCAGTATCAGTCAAAAGGGAGACACCAAAGAGGAAGGGTGGAGAAGTAGATGGAGAGCCTCTGAGTGGGCTCCATAAGGTATAGAGATGGAATGTAGAGAGTGACATCTAGTGCTCAAAATGAAGTAACATGGATACTGTTACTGTTACAGTTTAACCAGCAAATATAATACGTAAAACAACAAATGACAATGACAGATAATTTGGTAAATGTTCCAGATGAGTTAATAAATACCATACATACATGTATACATATTTAGGTATGCGGTCTAGCTTAAACTTGGACTCAGGGGGGTGGACGCCTCTGCCTTGCATAGTCCCCAGTGAATAGGCAGTTTGCCCTTCACTGGTAACCCTATTTTGGACTCATTTTAAATATATGAAGGTATTGCGGGCAGGGATTTTTACAAAAAAGCCTCCCCTTTTAAAATACATACACACATACATACCTACATACATACATTTCAGAAGTTTTAGCAGTTTTTAAGGACCCACTTTTAGGCCAGTGCACCAGAGCAAACTCTTGCCTTTTTTTAAACCCTACCCATTTTAACTAAATACATACATACATACATACATACATACATACACACACACACACACACACACACACACACACACACACACACACACACACACACACACACACACACACACACACACACACACACTGACACACACACTGACACACACTGACACACACACACACACACACACACACACACACACACACACACACACACACACACACACACACACACACACACACACACACACACACACACACACACACACACACACACACACACATACATACATACATACATACCTTGTATTTTGTTTGAGTGGTGCAACCACACCCTTACGGAACTATGTGTGTGGGTGGGTGGGTGGGTACCTGGGTGGGTGCCTGCCTGGCTGGGTATGAGCACGAAAACAGCATGGTTGTTTTTCACCACCTGTGCGCAACCTAACACACACACACACACACACACACGCACATATTAACTGTATATGATGATTTCGGGTGTGCCAGTACAGTACAGTGACAGTACAGTACAATACAGTAGAGGGTACAGTAGAGGGACCGGCACACAGTAACTCTGTCATTTCTCAACCATTTCGGACGCGGGGCGGCACGCCGAAACCGGCCCGGCACCCTGGGCGCGTTCCTGTGGGTCTGGAACTCACCCCCCCCCCCCCGGGAACCCCCACACAGAGTTGGACCACTCACCACTGACTAGCTGCACGTCCTAGTTACTGCCTCTGATTGGCCGACCGCGTACATTCAGGATGTTTATAATGTTGTTGTGTCGTGGGAGGCGGGACATGGGAAGTGAGGAAGAGAGATGTTTAGCGAAGCAAAATTTCAAAAAAGTATAATACTTTAAAAATATGGAGAGTGGAATAACCAACGAGGTACCGCCGTCCAAAGTTCTGGAAAGGTAACTGAGGGTCCTGAAAGGGGCTAAGGAAGAACCAGAGGTCCATCCCGGTCCGTTGGACTGTCGGTCTCTACAGAGACAATCAGGATTCTATCAGCTATCGAGGAGCTACCAACAGAGCTAACTAAATTCCATGCTACTGAAATCAATGGGAAATTACGTTCATAACAGCAGCTGGTATATTGGCTTCAATATAGACCGATTCCGTACCGGTTTCATGGTCGCAGCCTACGTATTTCCTGTAGGCGGACTCGACATAGCTGCGGGAGTAAAACCCTCACCAGGCGCACCTCTTCCACTACAGTGAACGGCAGAGTGACTGATGTTAGTTTGCCTCAAACTTTACTCCTTTACCTGCTTTTTTACTAACACTAACGTTACAAAGATGCCCAGAACATCGAGATGAACCTGTGTAGTTTATGGCTGCTCCAACAGTAGTGGCAACATAAAAAAAAAAGAAAAACGGAATGTCTAATATCCACCGCTGTGGCGGAGACCAGAGCCATTGAGTAATGGTTGAGGCAAAGCAGTGAAAGATACATAACGCAAGTCTTACCCAATACCAAATCTTTCTGTTTATTAACACAAGGCTGCTGTACTTTATACCTCATACTTTAAATGCTTAGTATGAGGTATAAAATACAGCAGCCTTGTGTTCATAAAACAGAAAGATTGGGTATTGGGTAAGACTGAAATTACGTATCTTTCAGGACCCTTCACTGCTTTGTCTCAACCATTACTCAATGGCTCTGGTCTCCGCCACCGAGGTGGATATTAGACATTCCGTTTTTTTTTATTTTTATTATGTTGCCACTACTGTTGGAGCAGCCATAAACTACACGTTCATCTCGATGTTCTGGGCATCTTTGTAATGTTAGTGTTAGTAAAAAAGCAGGTAAAGGAGTAAAGTTTGAGGCAAACTAACATCAGTCACTCTGCCGTTCACTGTAGTGGAAGAGGTGCGCCTGGTGAGGGTTTTACTCCCGCAGCTATGTCGAGTCCGCCTACAGGAAATACGTAGGCTGCGACCATGAAACCGGTACGGAATCGGTCTATACCAGAGCTGGTATATTGGTTTCAATATCTGTCATATCAGCTGGCTGGTAAGGCTACACTTTGTAGCCCCTAGAGGGAGGCAGAGGTAAAATGACATCATAAGTGACCAGAGTATTTAAAGCCTTTCTGAACAGGCAGGTAACAGGTCTTAATGTAGTTCAAGCACAAGCACTTCGAATGTGCTGTGGGGCTGTCAGGACATCTCCCACATGTGCGTTGCAGGTGGAGACAAGGGAAATGCCATTAGATATTAGGAGAAGACACCAAATTATTGGACACACATTAAGGGGCACGAGAATATTCACCCAGTGAAGGGAGTTCTGCAGCCATGCTGGGATTATGGAAGGGCCCAGAATAGTAGCTTTGGGTGGGTGGCGAATGAGCTAGCTCAAGCAATGGGTGTGAATGTAGACAAGTACAGTCCAACAGTAGTGATCCCTGAAGTAGCACCATGGGTGTATGCAACACCAAAAGTGGATTTTTATATATTAGAAGCTAAAAGGAGGGAAAGGGGTGAAGTAGATTTGGTTGGTGTGTTTAACATTTATGTGGAAAGAGAGTATAATGATCATATGCAGATCTACACAGATGGATCAGTAGATCCAGAGACGGGTAGAACAGGGACAGCCTTTGTAGTTCTTAGGTTAAACTGTGCAATATATAGACGGGCACCAGATAAACTGGGGGTATTACACAGTAGAAATGTATGCAATACTAATGGCTTTACAGTGGGTGGAGGAGGCAAGACCAGAAAAGGTGGTGGTGTGCTCAGACTCGAGCTCTGTACTAAAAAGCTTGATGTCATTCAGATCAAAGTGCAGAGAAGACTTAATGTATCGAGTGCTTCACATGCACTATAACCTGATCCAAAAAGGAGTGGAAATACAATTCATGTGGGTGCCAGCGCATGTGGGGATTGAGGGAAATGAAACCGTGGATGTGTTAGCCAAGGAAGCACTGCTAAGTGAGGAAATAGAGGTGGATATTTATATAAGTAAAGCAGAGGCTAAATCAGTGGTATGGAAGAAGGTGATGGAAGAATGGCAGCAAAGATGGGATGGAGAAGGAAAAGGAAGGCATTATTACAATAGCCAAAGTAAAGTGGGTGGAAGTAGAAATAACAGTAATGAATGCAGAAGAGAGGAAGTAATAACACGGCTAAAGTTGGGACACGGGGGGGGTGGGGGGGGGGGGGGGGGGAGTGCGTTAAATAAAACATTGATGGTGATGGGCAAACATCCTACAGTCCTACAGTATGTGAACACTGCCAGGAGGAGGAGTCGGTGGAGCATGCCATTATATGGACTGTAGACAGTATCAGAGAGTGGAAGAGCTGAGAGGGGTGGGAGTTGAAGAAATCACTTTTAATAATAAGTTAATTGGTGCAGCAGAGGATAACACGGGGAGAGGCACGGTGATCAGATTTATTAAAGAAATCTCTTATTAAAGAGACTGTAAGTAAGAAAAGTGAGAGTAACAGAAGGGGGCGGTAATGCAACTATTTGGATGCCAACCGCCATAAAACCCCATGAAGAAGAAGAAGAAGAAGAGGTAACACGTCTGAAACAACATTGCTGGTAGCATGTTGTTGAGAGGACTCAGAGGAATGATGTTTGCGCCAACCTGTCAATTGGTAAGCCTGTTTGCTGGATGTATTGCATCTTTACTGCTATCTTGTATGGTCTACAATGATAATGTTGTTTTTATTGTCAGGTCTGCAGTGGCACTTTTGGTGTTGTTATGTGAATGTTTACCTGTCCTGAATTGTTTGGGGGAGTGGCCTCCACAGTAACATGTAGGCATTTAAACTGGATCAACCACCTACAGGTGGAGACTGCAGGGCCTATTCTGCCTGTGTATCTGTGTGTGTGTAACACCTCCCGGGCACGGGGCAGTGCTACAGTATTTATGTCTCCTAAAAGTGGAAGACAGATGAGACAAATAAAACGTGCTGCATTCAGTTGTAGCTGCTATCATTGGAATCATTTATTAACAATCAGTATATCAGTCTATCAGTCTGTATTATAGTGGATAACTTCACTTCAGATGCTCAATCTTTTCATGAATAATAATATCAATAACAAACTAGAACTGCACTCTGTCGAGTGCATACTTGCTTGTTGCACACTGGTAGGCCATAAATGGCCAACTAGTGCGCAAGCAGAGCGCGCAAGTCCTTTCGACCGCTGTAAACTGTCAAATCTCAGTATCTCTGTGAAGGAACGTTTGAAATGATTAATGTTTAGATGTAACTATTTGCTACCTACTTTATAACATCTAGTATTATTAAGTATGATTCAAGTTTCTATCTATATAAGAAATACTGTTTTATCGTTGTAGATATATTCTGGATCCCTTTTTAGTTTTTCAGAGACAAATAAATCATTTATATGTGTTGAAAAAAAAAAGTATATAAACTGAATTAAAATATGTTATACAGTATAATCTTTCTGTAAACGGTGGAATCTCAATATCTCTGTGAAGGAACATTTGAAATGTCTAATTATTAGGTGTAACTATTTACTACCTATCTACTTTATGCATGTAAACACCTAGAAAAAAAAGTATATAAACTGAATTAAAATATATTATACAGTATAATTATTGTATTAACAAAGTATTATTTATTGTAAATTGTCAATTATTTTAAATCTATTTCATGTTGGACTATAGTGATATTAATACTAAATCATGATCAGAGTAATATGTGTCTCTAACTTCAATTTCTTTAATAATACTTTCACATTTGTTAAAATATACATGATCTAAAATACTTCCGTAATCTGTAGTTGGATTTGTATTTAATTGTTTAAAGCCTAATTTTGACATGTAGGTCTTTATACTTCTTTCTATCTCAGTAGTATGGTCTTCATTGAAATCTCCTATTATCATAATTGCAGAAGTCGGACATGATAGATACTTTACCATGTTTTCGAGAAATGTGTTTAATTTTGAAAGGTCTGTTTTAGGTGATCTGTACATAAGAATGATATATATAGATTTTTATCTTTTACATGTATACATATATGTTCTACTTTCTCTAATATCCTGCTTTGTTTGAATTTTTTCAATGGAAATATCTTCTTTTATAGCAAACATAACTCCCCCACCTATATCTTTTTCTCTGTCATTCCTCATTGTATTGTAATTCGTGTTCGTTGTTTTTAATTTAAAAGTAATGTTATTATTTTTCTTTAAGTGTGTTTCAGTAAAAGCTATTAGATCCAACATTTCGAGTTGGGAATCTGAGTTTATATCTTCTAAATGTGTTAGATAACCTCTGACGTTCAATAACATATACTATATACATAATCAGTAAAAATTAAATAACAAATTGTGCCTGATCTGCTGGGACCAGAGTACGTGGTGTGTATATGTATGACTAGCTCTAAATGATGACGTAAGTAATACATATATAGTATATAGGCATATACTATATACGTATACATATATACTCTATACTCTATACTGTATAAAGTGTGTAGTTGTAAGTTGATTAGCGGTATACTGTGGTTACTTTGCGCCAAAAACCGTGACAGCTGTTCCGCCATTTGATGCTTACGCAGAAAAACATCAAATCTGTGCCTGTGTTGCTGGACCAAATGACCACAAATGACCATATTTCTTACGTCATCATTAAGAGCTAGTCATACACATACACACCACGTACTCTGGTCCCAGCAGATCAGGCACAATTTGCAATTTTATTTTTTACTGATTATGTATATAGTATACGTATGACTAGCTCTAAATGATGACGTAAGAAATATATATAGTATATAGGCATATACTATATACGTATACATATATACTCTATACTCTATACTGTATAAAGTGTGTAGTTGTAAGTTGATTAGCGGTATACTGTCGTTACTTTGCGCCAAAAACCGTGACAGCTGTTCCGCCATTTGATGCTTACGCAGAAAAACATCAAATCTGTGCCTGTGTTGCTGGACCAAATGACCACAAATGACCATATTTCTTACGTCATCATTAAGAGCTAGTCATACACATACACACCACGTACTCTGGTCCCAGCAGATCAGGCACAATTTGCTATTTTATTTTTACTGATTATGTATATAGTATACGTATGACTAGCTCTAAATGATGACGTAAGAAATATATATAGTATATAGGCATATACTATATACGTATACATACTCTATACTCTATACTGTATAAAGTGTGTAGTTGTAAGTTGATTAGCGGTATACTGTGGTTACTTTGCGCCAAAAACCGTGACAGCTGTTCCGCCATTTGATGCTTACGCAGAAAAACATCAAATCTGTGCCTGTGTTGCTGGACCAAATGACCACAAATGACCATATTTCTTACGTCATCATTAAGAGCTAGTCATACACATACACACCACGTACTCTGGTCCCAGCAGATCAGGCACAATTTGCTATTTTATTTTTTACTGATTATGTATATAGTATACGTATGACTAGCTCTAAATGATGACGTAAGAGATATGGTCATTTGTGGTCATTTGGTCCAGCAACACAGGCACAGATTTGATGTTTTTCTGCGTAAGCATTGAATGGCGGAACAGCTGTCACGACGAAGGAGACCGGGCGAAAACATTACTTGCGCGCTCTGCTTGCGCAAGTAATAACCATGACTTTACTGTAGATGGACAACTACATTCATACATTTTCTTATATGGCATTCACTGTGGCTAGAAATACTAGAGTGCTGCTACTGTTTATATCCAAATTAGCATTACATGAAAACAATGGTACAAAACATTTTGTTCTGTGGAGTAAACACAGATTTACCCATTTGAAAACACACAGTAACTGTGTATTGTTACCACACAAACTTACAGTGTTCAAGACAAGTGTGAAACTTGTATTATATTATTTAGACAAACCATACTGCAATCATACATTCTCAAAAACGTTTGTCCATTAACTAAACATGTTCACATGTTGTTCCATGTCAATATAAATGCTTGTGCACTTATTACTTAAACACCTACCTAAAAGTGGAAGACAGATGAGACAAATAAAACGTGCTGCATTCAGTTGTAGCTGCTATCATTGGAATCAAGGAAGCTCTTAAGGAAGTGAAGTGGTCACGTGACTTGGCTGCGCCATGACACTTTCATGGACACTTTCACGGGAGCCAAACTACACCCGGAAGTTCGGCAGAAAGTCAATGAGAGCTCAGTGACCAGCTCATGAACAAACATTATTTATGAATGACTGAGACCTTTTGTAAAGTTATCGCTTCTGGAAAATAAAATAATATATATAACACGTTATTTTAGGCTGTCTTATTTTTTGATGTGCATACTACTTAATGTGATTTATTTTTTCAAAGAGCAGAGAGCAGCCCAGGCAGAAAACTTACTATGTGCTCCTCTATAAATACCTCAATAAAAATAAATAGTTATTAAGTCGAAAAACAACCACTCAGAAAAAACGTGTGATATCACTTATGTCTTCTTTCATATTCCTGAACCAATTATATGACAAAGCTCGCAATCGTTCATGTATAATGTTTGTTATGAGCTGGTCCAGCCGGCTCCATTCACTGCCATGTATTCATTGCACTACTGGTGTGAGTTTGGCTCCCATGAAAGTGTCCATGAAAGTGTCATGGCGCAGCCCAGTCACGTGACCACTTCACTTCCTTCTAAGAGCTTCCTTGATTGGAATGAGGATTGATTGATTGAATTGATTGAAATATTTATTAACAGTTTGTAGAATTTACAGTACATTTTAAGCACAAACTCAATACAAAGACTGTTAACTGTGAGTGGACGACCCAATTAAGCATTACACTTGTTTACAACAGGGTCCACATTGTTCAATTCATCAAAACATTTAGAGACATACAAATAGACACTTCTATGTAGCTAAAGAACAAAACAGGAATTCATCATATAGGAAGCAAAAAGGGAAAAGATACATATACAGTGAGGGGAAATGGGGTGGGGGGGGGATTCATATTTTACAGAGGCCAGTTTCGAATTGCAGCCATCTGTAGGTGCCCTTTGAGAGCGGTTTTGAAGGAGTCAAGGGATTCACAAGTCTTAATGACTGTTGGTAGGGCGTTCCACATTTTGGTGGCATAGGAGCGAAAATAATTTAGTCCCTTGTTTGTGCCGAATCTGGGTTGTACATGGTTTGTTGCACTCCCTCTGGTGTTGTGGGTGTGGACTTCGTTTACATTAAGGAAGTATTTAGACGGGTACATGGGTATCATGGTGGTGTATCGAATCTTGTGGACCAGACCCATTGCAAGATGCTGTACTCTGTCGTCGACCCTAAGCCATCCCAGCCTGTCAAAGTGGGCAGGGGTGAGGTGGGTTCGGGGGGTGAGGCCAAGTAGGAGCCTGACCAGTTTGAAGGCAGGCAGCCACCAACAAGATAAAGTCCACAGTCCATCAAAGCGTGTACTGCCCCACACTGCCCCTAGTGGTAGTCCTACTACTACTAGTCCTCCTACTGGTATTCAATACAAAATAAACACAAAAATGAGATACATACTTTTAGTGTGTGTCACATGTGCATGTAGCCATTGAGGAGACTGCCTGTGTGTAGCCATTGTTCCTTTCCCCTCGTTATTTGATTTGCTATGATTTGTATTTTTGTTTGGTAACCATTCTCCCCATTCCTAGTTCAACACTTATTTTGTCACATATTTTGATATGCAAATAAAGTAATCTGTTAATCTTTTTTCTATTACATAAACTATTTGCTATTTTGTACCCTATATGCTTTGGTCCAGTCTCAAATAATTATTAGCGGGGTTACAACTTGATTGGTAAAATCCAGATGACAAGAATATGACTTAGTATTTATATTATATATATATATGTCCGCTGAACCAATATGGGAGTGACTAGTGATAATAAAATGTATTCTCACTAGTCACTCCCATATTAATGTGCAATTCTCCTTCTACAGCACTGCCACCAAAGCGTGGAATGCCCTGACCTCCTCCCGCAAAACGGATCACTTAAATCTTTTAAAACGGGCTTGAAAATCCACCTTTCAGCAGGCACAGTTAAGGTAGAGGAAACGCTGTAGCCTACATTGTGTTTTTCCTGTGATACTGAATTTTGTCGTTATTCTTCATGTCTATGAATTGATTGCATAGGGCCTAAATGGAAACAAGGATTTTTTTGTGTGTGCCATCCCTTTTGGACTAACATTTTCTACTCTACTGTTTCTGTTTTTTTTTTTACATCTCTGTCAATAACCTATTCAATCAAATATATAAATTTGTATTAGCGTGAGAACAATGCCTTCCATAATGACATGCATGTTCTTTTGTCCGTGTATGGAATCCTAGGTGTGCTTATACGGTGTAGCTGTTTCTTTTGACCACAACTCTATCTTGTGGTTAAAATATGAAACTACAACTCTCATACAGTAGGCTACATCTACCGACAGATGGTACATAGCCTACAGTAGGCTACATTCACTGATATTTGTCCAAAATCACAAGATAAATGATAGGGAAATAAAGTGTCCTGCTGCCAGGCAGTGAAACACTACTTGTTCTTTAGGGCAACACAACAAACTGAACCAGTTCAAGAGAGAAAACAAGAATGATATTACCTCTGTTTGTATATCCAGCATCCACTGTCACACCATTTCTCTATCCATTTCACACACTACATTCCTTACATTGTGCTTCTGATTAGACTCCAAATATCCATTCTTAGACTGCTATTATTACAATTGGATATGGGTGTGCAGATAAATGCAGTAATTGTTTTGTTTTTTTCATAGGGAATAACAATGAAGTTAATTATAATTTAGACTCGCACAAGGAAACTCGCTTTAGGAGATTGTGACTTCGTCATAATCACAGAAGCATTATAATACACTCACAGGCAATTGATTGACTGGGTTTTGGACCAATGGGAGCCTTGACCACCCCCCTCCAGCTTGGTGGTATAAAAACCAGGCTCCACCCATTGTCCCCACTTTTGTGAAACTTCTCATGCGAGAACACACAGCGACGCTGCGACAGCATTGCTACAAAGTCCTAGTAATTGAGTCAACGGACAGGAGCGGATCCTGGCACCCCGACTGCACTTGGACATTTGTTTTTTTCCCAGAAAATATTCACGTAAGTGTTCTTCATTAGTTGACCGGCGAACGGCCCTAATTTTCACACTGTACTTTATTCTCTGTTTTTGTCTAGCACGAGTCCTGCAGAAGGACGCGACTGCGCTATTGTTAGCGCTTGCTAGACTGGGCTACTCTGCGAACACAGCGAACGTGTTCCTTTTTAGTTTCCTAAACTCTGCTCTACTGTATACACAGTGGACGTGTCGACAGTTAGCACAGTTTAGTTAGGCTATAGCCACGGGCTACTGCTTCACTACGAACACAGCAAACGTGTTCGGTTTAGCATCCCGCCAACTTTGTCCACTGTGTGCACAGCAGACGTGTCGACAGTGGTAAGGTTGGCTAGGCTATAGCTGGCTAGGCTATTAGCTACACTTGTACACAGCGAACATGTTAAAGGTGTTAGGCTAGTTTGGCTAGGCTATAGCTACACCTGTACACAGCAAACGTGTTACAGATACTAGCTGATTTTTCCCTCTCTTTTTCTCTGGCCTGCAGAAAGCCTAGAGAAGATGCCGGAGCGGAACAAGCAGCAGTGTCGTCGCCGCAAGCAGGTCTCCCAGAAACACTGCGAGTCCTGCGGCAATTGGATGGCGGGTGAGGACCAGCACGAAGATTGCGTGCGCTGCCTGGGCCTGGAACACGCCATCGACGCGGCCAATAATACCGGCGCGTGTGCCTTGTGCAAAGCCACAGCAGCCGGCATCAGAGCTCGGAGGCTCGTACGGGCCAAGGCCTTCTTCACCAGCAAGGTGAGAGAGAAGGAGCGGGACTACGTCGACCAGGGGGCAGCGTCGGTGCTCGAGATGCCGGAAGCACCGCGCCGTCCACCACAGCCGCGTGCGACACCTGGGTCTGCCCACACTGATCGAACAGGACGACCCCACCACAGGGGAGTCGATGGAGGACGAGGACGACGAGAGCCGTAGCTCCGACGGCGACTACTCGGAATCCTCCGACGACCCACAACACGAAGTCAGGCCGTTTGGCAGCCAATATGGTTCCCCCCGTTTCGAGGCCCAGCTCCAAGCCACCCTACTGGCGGGCGCGGGGACGGCAGCAGCAGAGCCTCCCACGGTGGGGACCGCATCTGAGGCCATGGCTCCCCAGGTTCCAACCCAGGTCCCGGGCCCCCAGGTCCCGGCCCGGCCCCCTCGACCGCCCATGGAAATGGACCGCTCGGAGCTGCTGGACATCTTCAGGAGAGCCACCATCCGCTCGGGCCTGAAGTGGCCCACCGAGGCAGCCCCGGAGGAAGCTAGGGAGGACTCGCTATGGCGCGATTTCGGCGAGGACAAGGACCCTCCCCGTGCCAAGCAGATCCTGCCTCTGACCAGGGGCCTCATCAACCCGCTGAGCGCGTCGTGGAGGAACCCCAACACTTTCTCTTTCCCCCCGGACCACAAGAGGGACCTCAACTGTGCCGAGACGAAGGTGGCAGGCCTGGAGGGCATGCCTGCGATGGACAGGCAGATGGCGGCTCATCTCCTGCGCCAGCCAGAGGCCCGGTGGACCAAGGAGCCGTTTTTTCCTGACGCCCACGACAAAGAGCTGTCTACCATCGCCAGGAAGGGCTACTGGTCTCTGACGCTCGGCGTCAAGGCTGTAAACGCCATAGGTCTGCTCCAGGGCTCCACCTCTCATATCCTCCAGGACATGGGCGACGAGCCAACACTGGAGCACATGTTGGAGCTGCGGAGGATCCATAAGGAGACCCTCCTCCTCACAGAATACAACATACAAATGACCGGGAAGGCCATGGCCCACCTCGTGGTCCTCGAGAGAGTCAGGTGGCTCAACCTCTCTCCGAAGTTTGGGGACAGAGCCGCCACTTTGGATCAGCCCGTCCTGCAGTCCAGCCTGTTCTCGGGCTCCGTGGGACAGCAAGCAGAAAGAGGCGCTCAAGGCATATATGCCCACGGAGCCCCCCCAAATCATCATACTCAAAGAAGCCCAAGTACGGTAGGTCCGTGGACAGACCACGAGAATACAGCCGAGAACGCAGCCCCAGTTCAAGGCCCCGGAGGCAGCGAGGGCTCCGCCTGCCGTATCCGGCCATCGTCAGCAGTCCCTTAAGAGGGACAGACCTCGCAGGAAACCATCATCCTCCCCCGCTGGAAGGCAGCGCGGAGGCGGCGGCGCTAAGAACACCAACGGCGGCCAGCAGCGCAAGTAGCACACGGCCGAGCCTCGGGGAGACGACGGTGGACACCGCCTCCCCCCCCGTTCATTTTCCCCGTGTTTGCTTACCCAGGCACGGCGTAGTGGCCTCGGGCCTCACGCCGAGGAGGACGTTGAAAAGGTTTGCGAATGTATTGGACTTGAATGTTCGTACTGTTTTACCTCTAAGAGGAGCTGCTGGCCCAGGCCGTAGCGTAACGGTCTGGGCACCGGACTGGTAATCCAGTCGCAGTGTGCCGCGGGTTCGACTCCCGGACCCGACACGGCCTTTACTGCATGTCATCCCTCCATCTCTCTCCCGTTTCCTGTCAGCCTACTGTCTGTCCCTTCAAAAATCAATAAAAGGCGTAAGCTGCAAAAAAAAAATCTAAAAAAAAAAAAAGAGGAGCTGCTATTGCACCGCACTTGTTTCCGAATGTGTCGATGAATGCTCTGCCTCCCATGTTCCCTCCCTTGGTTCGAATAAATTTGTTCAGAACAAATCAGTTGAATCATTGCCTGTACCCTTGTGTAAAACGGCGGGATATGAGCCCACTGCCGCGCCAATCGCTAAAACGATCAGCGGCAGGGGGACAACTCGGCGACACGATGACAAAACCTCTAGCAGGTTTTGCCATCGTGAGACGGGACCACCATGCCAAAAAAATTAGTCTAATTAATTAACCTGGGTTACCTTCGTAACCTATAGTTTTCCCAGCAGAGAACGCCACGACACCACAAAGCGATGTCGTGTTGATTATGAACCCTCTGGCACGGTGCCTTCCAAAGTGGATAGAATGCGGGACACATCCATGGGTGCTGAGCACCATACAGACTGGTTACAAGCTGCAGTTCACTGCGGAACCGCCTACGTTCGAGAAAGTAATATTCTCTCAGGCGAGTGGGCAAGCGGCCGAGATTCTTCGGACCGAAATACTCTCCCTATTAGGCAAGAATGCCATTCGGGAGGTTCCCCAAAATCAAAGTCGAAACGGTTTTTACTCGAGGTACTTCCTAGTGAAGAAGAAAGGGGGCGGTGTGCGTCCAATATTGGATTTACGTGCACTCAACCGGTACCTGAAGAGATTTCGTTTCAAGATGTTGACAAATGCGGCCCTTCTGCGCATGTTGCGCCCAGGGGACTGGTATACGTCAATGGACCTAAAAGATGCTTACTTCCACATTCCAATCTACCCACCGCACAGGAAGTTCCTGCGCTTTGGTTTCGAGGGACGGGTGTTCGAATACCTAGTTCTCCCGTTCGGAATGTCACTGAGCCCCCGGGTGTTCGTGAAATGCACACAAGCAGCGATAGCCCCCCTGAGACAGAGGGGGGTCCGCATAGCGTCATACATACTGAGGAGGGACCTCCTGACCCAGGCGGGAGGGGAGATCTTCCATCCCCAGCCAGGAGACCTAGACCTGTGGGCCTGGCCCGTGAGCGGTTGAATCTGGAAACGGAGGGTCTTCCTCAGGGCGTCATTGACACCATCCAGAGCGCTAGAGCCCAGTCGACTAGGGACGCCTATGGCGGCAGATGGAACGCGTTCGAGAAGTGGTGCGTTCAGGAACAGGTGGTTCCTTTCCAGGCTCCGGTAAGGGTCATTCTGCTTTTCCTACAGAGTCTGATGGACAGGGGTCTGTCTTTCAGCTCTATAAAGGTGTATATGGCGGCTATATCGGCCTGCCACGTGGGTTTCGGCGATGGCACCGCGTGGATGCACCCCCTAATACGTCAATACATGAAGGGTGCGTCCCGCCTCCTCCAGGTGCCCAAGTCGCTGGTTCCAGCGTGGGACTTGGCTGTGGTACTGGATTCTCTATCTCAACCTCCGTTCGAGCCCTTAGAGTCAGTGGACTTGCAGTTCCTGTCTCTTAAAACAACATTGTTGTTGGCGCTGGTGACCGCTAAGCGGGTCAGCGATATTCACGCTTTCTCGGTGAGCGAGGAGTGTACTCGTTTTTCTGAGGATAGAACGAGGGTAGTTATTAGGACCAATCCGGCTTTTCTGCCTAAGAACCGGCTGGCCACGTGCGTGCCGGTGGATTTGGTGGAGTTCTGTCCACCACCTTTTACCTCTGAGGAGGATAGGAGGAGGCATAATCTGTGTCCGGTAAGGGCGTTACGGATTTATATGGACAGAATGGCGACGCACAGGAAGACAGCTCAGTTGTTTGTCTCCTGGGGCCCCAGGACTCTGGGGAAGGCTATAACTAAGGTGAGGATCTCACAGTGGATAGTTGAAGCCATAGAGCGGTCATACTTGTGTAAAGGGTTGCAGCCTCCCATAAGCGTGAAGGCGCACTCTACACGGGGGATGGTGACATCCTGGGCCCTGTGTAAAGGGGTATCAATCCAGGATGTGTGTACTGCGGCGAGTTGGGGCTCCTCCTCAACTTTTGCCAGGTTTTATAGGCTGGATGTGACTGCGGCGCCTGTGGCACGTGCAGTCCTCAGTGTGGCCTCTAGGTAGAGGCCGGAGATGTTGGGATCCATAATGGTTTTCACTTGCTCTGGCTCTTCTCGTTTCTCCCTACCGGTTCCGGACTGGGGGGATCATATAGTAGTACTACACTAAGCATTTTCAGATCTACGTCTGTCTGCTCTTTATGCTGACCTTATAAGACATGTCTGTGACTGTCAGGTCAAATAGTGAGGTTTTTTGACTGCCGGGCGGGCAGGACTTACAGTAGGCCCTCCTTATCTCACAGGCTATGAGTCGGGCCCTGTAGGGCTTGGACTTTGTGGCTACAATAAGGGAGTGTATCACGTCTCCTAAAGCGAGTTTCCTTGTGAGTCTAAATTATAATTAACTATAGGTTACGAAGGTAACCCAGGTTAATTAATTAGACGAGCAAGGAAACTCGCCAAAACGCCCTTCTTGTGAGCAATGCCTCATGAGAAGGTTTCACTGGTTTAAAGTGGGGACAATGGGTGGAGCCTGGTTTTTATACCACCAAGCTGGAGGGGGGTGGTCAAGGCTCCCATTGGTCCAAAACCCAGTCAATCAATTGCCTGTGAGTGTATTATAATGCTTCTGTGATTATGACGAAGTCACAATCTCCTAAAGCGAGTTTCCTTGCTCGTCGAATTAATTAACCTGGGTTACCTTCATAACCTATAGCTTTCATCCATCAGAATGAGAAATTGTGTTGTGATTCATTTTCATTCATGGACAGAGGCAGACTCTTAACACTTCAAATTAGTTTCATACAAGACACAAAGGTCTACAAAGGCATCCCATAAACAGTTTGTTTGAATATTGTGGTGTCGACAGAACAGTATTTTGTAAGATATACAATTTGCTTTTCTTTGGAATTTCAATTTGGACTTTGACATATAGCATAGATTAGAACATAAAAGCCTTCTTCACCACGTTGCAAGGATTTAGTAGTTTCTGTGTTTCTCTTTTGTTGACTCCCTCTCTCCCCCTCCCATCTGTATTCCTTCTCCTTCCTGCAACTTCACCAATCACTATCTGCCCAACATGTATTCTTGTTGGTGTTGTATCCTGAATGATCTGTCATCTGCGGGGGCACTGTCTGAGAGTTATAATTATGGTTCAGTCAGACAACTCACAGAAATATTTAACCAATATTTATTATAGAATGAGCATACAAGTGTGCATATGATATTAATCTTGGCGTTCGGCTCTGCTGCATTTACTCCCTGCTCGGCACGATTAATAATCATAAACATTAAGAGCAGGGAGATAGATATACAATGAACACTGCATGGGGAACAAAAATAACAGAGCCCTCTGGTGGTGCTGGGGTGGTGGTGGGAGAAATATATCACATAACAACAGGGAACCATAGCAGAAGGAAGTAGCCCGCCCAATTGGTCAGCTGACTGCCACATCAGCGAATGACGTGTGGGACTTGCACACTTATACACACACATAGAAATTCAGCATGTTAACCCCTATAGAATACGCCTTTGAGCACGGCATGAACCCCCTCGAGGTTGACTGACTGAACTAACTCCGCAAGCTACATGTCATTAATTGGATTTGACATGACCAGTTTCTCTTTAATTGCTGTTCGGATGCCAGTGGGGTCTTTTGTCGTGTGTGTGTGTGTGTGTGTGTGTGTGTGTGTGTGTGTGTGTGTGTGTGTGTGTGTGTGTGAGAGAGAATCTAAATGTCTATGACTTCTTAATTAACCATGTAATGATATTTATTCAACACTGACTCAATGATTAAGTTTGGTAACATTTGAATAACTTTGAAGAAAATTATAACATAAAATCTAAAAATAAACCCATTCAGTTTTATGGCAACATTTTGCTGTATGTAGGCTATTGATTGATTGATTTAAATATGTATTAACAGTTTGCTGAATTACAGTACATTTCAAGCACAAACTCAATACAAGGACTGTTAACTGTGAGTGGACGACCCAATTAAGCATTACACTTGTTTACAAGAGGGTCCACCTTGTTCAATTCATCAAAAACATTTAGAGACGTACAAATAGACACTTCTATATAATCAAAGAACAGAACAGGAATTCATCATAAAGGAGGTAAAAAGGGAAAAGAAACATATACAGTGAGGGGGAAAGGGGGTGGGGGGGATTCTGATTTTACTGGGGCCAGTTTCCAATTGCAGCCGTCCGTATGGAGCCTATTGATATATCGACAATGACATGTAACCTTAGCCTACTGTTGCCAGTCCGAGTGCGAGTGAGTAGTGGTTGAGTAACCATGCACACTAAGGAGCATATCACGCAATCCAGGCAAACCATAAACTGTTATGGAATGTAAGCTACATGGCAGGAATGTGCTCGCCCAGACTTAATATGGCTAGAATTGGGTCACTACAGCTATGTGCGTGACATGAATGTAGTGAGAACTACAGAGCCATGTACAGTATAGGTCATGTACAGAGGTTGCAACATGAATGTTGGACACATGCTTTTCAATACAATAACATTACTAGGGCATTTCACCCATGACGTATTTGAATTGTTGTTGGACCATCATGCACTCCAAGATAAATTCACTCCACCCTCCCATTCTGTTTGAATTTTGAATATAAATTAATAATAATAAATGAATAGTCTACTGCAGCCTTTTATTTCTAAAGGCCTTATTTATTTATTTATTTTAGTATCTACCTACCTACCTACCTACATACCTACCTACCGGCAATGGTCTGGCATCTACCGGCATGCGCACATACTAAGCCTGTAAGCCTCTCCAACTGATCCAAAATGCTGCAGCTCGCTTGGTCTTCAACCAGCCAAAATTCTCACACGTCTCCCCCCTTCTCCATTCTGGCATTCAAAGCAACCAAAGGTATGGCCATATCTCGCAAGTCTGATCGAACCCTACAAACCCTCCCGCGCACTTAGATCAGCCAATGCAGGGAAGCTGGAAGTACCTTCACTAAAAACGCCGGGACAAAATGCCTAAATTGAACAAAATCTATATCTATCTTCTTCGTTCGTGTATCATCCTCAAATGAACAACTCGGTATCGAGTAGCCACGCCATTGACTCTGGTCCCACGTGGAAGAGGCCGGCCTGCGAAGGAGCTCTGTATCTATCTATCGATCTATCGATCTATCGATCTATCGATCTATCGATAGATCGACACGAATCACAAAGTCTACTTCGCAAAACACCCAGACCTGGACGTCAGCAGCCTGTGGGGCAAAGCAGCAATCTCACAAAAGATATAATGGCATGGCGTACGGCCACATTGTCCCACTATGCACCCGGTGCCATCACAAAAACAGGAAATAAGGATCAATACAAAGTGACAATACACTTTGCAAAGAGCCTGATTGATTGTTTTGTTCCACTTTTGCTTTGGCAATGTAAACGTATGTTTTCTCATGCCAATAAAGCTCCTTTGAATTGAATAGAGAGAGAGAGAGAGAGAGAGAGAAATGGAAAAAGTGAATTGCTTTTGGGCAGCATGCTCACAGATAGTCATAATACCTTTATTTTGAAAATAATTTCGTGGTTGGTCAGCTTGGTGACCTCTGCCGCAAACACAAACTGGCGAAATCTTCAACCGCTTATCCGTAGTCGGGTCAAGGGGGCAACAGCTCCACCAGAGTGCTCCAGACTTCCCTCTCCAGAGCAACATTAGTGACTTTAGTGGGATTCCGAGACGTTCCAAGGCCAGTGAGTCGATGTGTTTCCTCCAACTGCGCCTTGGTCTGCCCCGGGGTCTCCTCCCAGTGGGACGTGCCTCGAGGACCTCCCTAGGGAGACGCCCGAGAGGCATCCTAACCAGATGCCCGAACCACCTAAGCTGGCTCCTTTCCAGGCGAAGGAGCAGCAGTTCTACTCTGAGTCTCTCTCGTGTGACTGAACTTCTCACCCTATCTCTAAGGGAGATGCCAGCCACCCGTTGAAGAAAACTCATTTCGGCCGCTTGTATTCGTGACCTTATTCTTTCGGTCATGACCCACACTTCATGAACATAGGTGAGAGTATAGGAACGAAGATTGCTCGGTATCTCGGTAGATACTACACTTCAGTGTCGTCATTTAGTTATTTTCTTAATTTTTTGTGACATTGATAGCCTATATTTATCACGAAAGCATCCAAAATGTGCAGTAGGCTGTACTCATTCATTCAAAGATCTTTCATCTGCAGAATTCCACCAAATCAAGAAACTGGGTGCAAATATTGAACATATTGCGTACTGCTACAGTAGGTCCATGCTATATATATATATATATATATACTAATTTTCTCCAATATTTTCAGCTGTTGTCATTTTACACTAAACATGCTAACATTTTGACAAAACCACATCTGTTAATTGCAGCCAGGTGTGACACTTTGTGTGTACCAGAGCAGGAATGGTCTCTGCTGGCACAGTCCTGAAACGCTTATCCATAATTAATGTTGTTACCATATGCCTTGTTTACCTGTCAAAATGTTTACTGTGGAGGATCTATAACTAGCCTTCAACATGATTGCTATAATTCTACACTGTAGCAAGTAAGAATGGTGAAAAGCTGCCAATGATGCATGATGCAGTTGGCTAATAGGCCTATATTGTTGACATTAAATAGGTGCAGATGGATGGCAACATTTTGCAGGAGATAGGCTAATGCAATTTCACCTTCTAGAAACCTTTTTTGGGTAAGCGGGGAACATAGAACCTTTTTTGCAGGGGTGAGTGGGGAACATAGTTACGCTCCCGAACCATAGCTCTGCTCGGGGTGGATTTTACAGCACAGTCGAGAAAGCAAAGTGAATTAAAATTTTCCTGAATGAGCTATACATTTCCACTTGATTAAAATCCATCATACCATTCCAAGAGGCTCAATGTCATTGCTAAGCAGTGTCTTATGATACCCACCGCCTCAGATCCAGCCCACAGTTTTCCACTGATTACCGTTGTATCCACAATAACTGAAAATGCCCATCCCCACCTACTTGTTTGTCTAGTTGTGAATTTGATTGTGAACAATGTGAAGTGAATAGTGCACAGAATGCACACTCATGTTCATGTAGAATTATCTGTCACTGTGGTGTGTTGGGAGTGCTCAGTGCTGTTATAACTGTTACTGTAGAGTTGTAGATGAACAGACAAAGCATCAAACTAGGAACTTTAAATCACAACTACATATTTGGTAAGGAAAACATCTTACCTGTGTGAGAGCTGCAGCTGCTGTTGGCATAATTTAAAAGAGGGTTCACAGTGAAGTTTCTATGGATATTATATTGCAGCTAAGTACACATACTAACGTTAAAACCCGGAAAAAACATGATTTGTATGTCTCCTGTTATTATTTTTATAAAAATATATAGGACAAGTCAACTACCATGGCATAAAAAAGGTTCTCAGCACCAACACTAGAGGGAGGTATAAGCACACACACACACACATGCACACGCACACACACTCTGCTGCTCACACTCTTTAATTGAGTAAATGGCAGCATGGTTGGACATATACATACAGAGGTTCCAACTGACCAACTGTTATCTGAGACTAGCCACGTGGGATGGCTGATTTAGAGAGAGAATCTTGACGTAACATAATGCTACTATAGACTTCCTATTAATGCATACAGTCATGCATGTAGCCTACACCCAACGTAGTACACAATAGGCCTACACAGCGGCGGAACTACCGGGGGTGTAGGGGGGGTGGTCACACCCCGGCCCGGGCCTCCTGAGGGCCCGGGCTGTCAGATGATCGATGGACGATTTTTTTACACAGTCACTCACGACTGATAAAACCAAGAAAAAGAAAAAGAAGAAAGCGACGGGCCCCCGCTGGTCGCTTTCTTCTTTTTCTTTTTTTCTCTGATGTAAAGAGAAGTTTGTGGCAGCGCGAGCTGCGCGACGCCACGACCCATGCTGCTGCGGCCCATGCACTCAGCACATCGCAATTTCGTTTTTTTCTGCTGCTGCAGTTGGAATTAAAGAATGACAAATAAAGTCATTTCTGAAACTTAGCATTTTTTTAATCATTCAAATTTGGCTGATTGCATATAATTAATGCATAACAGGCACTTTCATTGTGTCTAATCTACTGGCCAGTTGTGTGTTTACCATCAACCTTCTACCCTGCAGTATTAAGCATTGCATGGAAACGGTGACATTTTATTATGCATCATCACAGCCTCAACCTCTCCCCATCCCCTCCGTCCAGTCAAAAGAGACGAAGAAGAAGCTCTCAAATGTCTGATGCCGCAAGGGAAATTAATTGAACTCGGGGAACATTTCACCATGATCAGATTACAAAGGAGCGATGAGAGTTCAAATAACACACTTGTCAATCAGGTTTAGTGGCACAATGGCACTCCCCCTCTCCCATGAGCCAACCACCTAGACTGACATCAGGTGTTTTTGTTTGGGTTCACATATTAGGGACTTGTCCTAATCCATATCATTTCATTGTCACAAAAGGGTGTGGGATGGGGTGGAGGCTTCTGTTAGACTGTAAAAAATTATGTGCCCTTAGTGTCTCTTTGTCAAAAATAAGAAACAAAGAAGCTGTTCACTGTTCTACAAAACAAAGATGGCTCTTTAGAGGCCAGGGCCTGGGTTCCACTCTGTTACCTGTAAAGATGGCTCTTTAGAGGCCAGGGCCTGGGTTCCACTCTGTTACCTGTAAAGATGGCTCTTTAGAGGCCAGGGCCTGGGTTCCACTCTGTTACCTGTAAAGATGGCTCTTTAGAGGCTAGGGCCTGGGTTCCACTCTGTTACCTGTAAAGATGGCTCTTTAGAGGCCAGGGCCTGGGTTCCACTATGTTACCTGTAAAGATGGCTCTTTAGAGGTCAGGGCCTGGGTTCCACTATGTTACCTGTAAAGATGGCTCTTTAGAGGCTAGGGCCTGGGTTCCACTATGTTACCTGTAAAGATGGCTCTTTAGAGGCCAGGGCCTGGGTTCCACTATGTTACCTGTAAAGATGGCTCTTTAGAGGCCAGGGCCTGGGTTCCACTCTGTTACCTGTAAAGATGGCTCTTTAGAGGCCAGGGCCTGGGTTCCACTCTGTTACCTGTAAAGATGGCTCTTTAGAGGCCAGGGCCTGGGTTCCACTATGTTACCTGTAAAGATGGCTCTTTAGAGGCCAGGGCCTGGGTTCCACTCTGTTACCTGTAAAGATGGCTCTTTAGAGGCCAGGGCCTGGGTTCCACTCTGTTACCTGTAAAGATGGCTCTTTAGAGGCCAGGGCCTGGGTTCCACTATGTTACCTGTAAAGATGGCTCTTTAGAGGCCAGGGCCTGGGTTCCACTATGTTACCTGTAAAGATGGCTCTTTAGAGGCCAGGGCCTGGGTTCCACTCTGTTACCTGTAAAGATGGCTCTTTAGAGGCTAGGGCCTGGGTTCCACTCTGTTACCTGTAAAGATGGCTCTTTAGAGGCCAGGGCCTGGGTTCCACTATGTTACCTGTAAAGATGGCTCTTTAGAGGTCAGGGCCTGGGTTCCACTATGTTACCTGTAAAGATGGCTCTTTAGAGGCCAGGGCCTGGGTTCCACTATGTTACCTGTAAAGATGGCTCTTTAGAGGCCAGGGCCTGGGTTCCACTATGTTACCTGTAAAGATGGCTCTTTAGAGGCCAGGGCCTGGGTTCCACTCTGTTACCTGTAAAGATGGCTCTTTAGAGGCTAGGGCCTGGGTTCCACTCTGTTACCTGTAAAGATGGCTCTTTAGAGGCCAGGGCCTGGGTTCCACTATGTTACCTGTAAAGATGGCTCTTTAGAGGCTAGGGCCTGGGTTCCACTCTGTTACCTGTAAAGATGGCTCTTTAGAGGCCAGGGCCTGGGTTCCACTATGTTACCTGTAAAGATGGCTCTTTAGAGGCCAGGGCCTGGGTTCCACTATGTTACCTGTAAAGATGGCTCTTTAGAGGCCAGGGCCTGGGTTCCACTATGTTACCTGTAAAGATGGCTCTTTAGAGGCCAGGGCCTGGGTTCCACTCTGTTACCTGTAAAGATGGCTCTTTAGAGGCCAGGGCCTGGGTTCCACTCTGTTACCTGTAAAGATGGCTCTTTAGAGGCCAGGGCCTGGGTTCCACTATGTTACCTGTAAAGATGGCTCTTTAGAGGCCAGGGCCTGGGTTCCACTATGTTACCTGTAAAGATGGCTCTTTAGAGGCCAGGGCCTGGGTTCCACTCTGTTACCTGTAAAGATGGCTCTTTAGAGGCCAGGGCCTGGGTTCCACTATGTTACCTGTAAAGATGGCTCTTTAGAGGCTAGGGCCTGGGTTCCACTCTGTTACCTGTAAAGATGGCTCTTTAGAGGCCAGGGCCTGGGTTCCACTATGTTACCTGTAAAGATGGCTCTTTAGAGGCCAGGGCCTGGGTTCCACTATGTTACCTGTAAAGATGGCTCTTTAGAGGCCAGGGCCTGGGTTCCACTCTGTTACCTGTAAAGATGGCTCTTTAGAGGCTAGGGCCTGGGTTCCACTATGTTACCTGTAAAGATGGCTCTTTAGAGGCCAGGGCCTGGGTTCCACTCTGTTACCTGTAAAGATGGCTCTTTAGAGGCCAGGGCCTGGGTTCCACTATGTTACCTGTAAAGATGGCTCTTTAGAGGTCAGGGCCTGGGTTCCACTATGTTACCTGTAAAGATGGCTCTTTAGAGGCCAGGGCCTGGGTTCCACTATGTTACCTGTAAAGATGGCTCTTTAGAGGCCAGGGCCTGGGTTCCACTATGTTACCTGTAAAGATGGCTCTTTAGAGGCCAGGGCCTGGGTTCCACTCTGTTACCTGTAAAGATGGCTCTTTAGAGGCCAGGGCCTGGGTTCCACTCTGTTACCTGTAAAGATGGCTCTTTAGAGGTCAGGGCCTGGGTTCCACTATGTTACCTGTAAAGATGGCTCTTTAGAGGCCAGGGCCTGGGTTCCACTCTGTTACCTGTAAAGATGGCTCTTTAGAGGCCAGGGCCTGGGTTCCACTATGTTACCTGTAAAGATGGCTCTTTAGAGGTCAGGGCCTGGGTTCCACTATGTTACCTGTAAAGATGGCTCTTTAGAGGCCAGGGCCTGGGTTCCACTATGTTACCTGTAAAGATGGCTCTTTAGAGGCCAGGGCCTGGGTTCCACTCTGTTACCTGTAAAGATGGCTCTTTAGAGGCCAGGGCCTGGGTTCCACTATGTTACCTGTAAAGATGGCTCTTTAGAGGCCAGGGCCTGGGTTCCACTCTGTTACCTCTAAAGATGGCTCTTTAGAGGCCAGGGCCTGGGTTCCACTCTGTTACCTGTAAAGATGGCTCTTTAGAGGCCAGGGCCTGGGTTCCACTCTGTTACCTGTTTTTCTTCCATCTTAGCCTGCCCCTTTTCTTTTACAGGAGTGTTGTTTCTGGCCATTGGAATTACTTATTTATAGAGACACTGGAAAGACAGAGACTATATGGGAAGACTATTTGGGGAATTGATGCCTGTATAGTTCTGGATCTTAACCACTATAATATGATCTCAGGGGACAGCTTTCCTTTTGATGTACTGTAGTGTAGCTACAGCCAGCCACACAGCCATATCGAGGCTATGCTGTGTGCCTGTGTTGGCTTTGAGCATGTTGTTTATTTAAATTCTCTTGCTTGACCCAAATACTGGAAATAAATCTGGGGATAATTCCAATGGTCCCATTTCATTTTGTAGTATAATTTAACCAAGAAAGTTATGACACACATTGATGCCAGCAGGCTTGGGGAGTATATCTTCAGAGATGGATTAATTACTATTAGGCAGACATCCATAACAACAATGACACCTAAAGGTTCATATATGCGCAGCTTTAAATAGGATGGAGCCATATATCTGTATGCTGTGTTCATTCTATTTGTGTTTGTGAATGTTTTTTTCCAGACGAAACAGTGTTTAGCGCACTATCATGTAAATCATGGGGGCTAGACTGCTCCCTCACTTAAAGGCAATGAAAAACATTTCATTTTATATTTTTTATTGGTCATGAGTCATGATGTCATGACTCATGATTAAATCCACTTGCAGCACATTCAATGATAATATACTCGGCCTAATCAACCCTTCTTGTAACTATGCCACAGGTACTCTGTCCTACTGGAAAAGTGTCTGTTTCCACCCGCCACGCCATTGCGCTATACACCACGTTGCCTGTTTCCCCCAAATAGGGCCATTAGTCTTGTCATTGGTCAACTGTAAGACAATTGAGCTAGATTTAGTATGCACAATTCCCCAATGACTGGGGAAGAGTGAATGTTACCCATTATGAGCAGGTTGGCCCACAACATTTGTGGGGCAAACTGCTGATTTCATCAGGGCCACCGCTTCAGATTCAAGGTACAGTATGTAGCTAAAGCGGGTAAGCTGTAGTATTCAATAGTTCTCCATAAATTCATTCGCTTTTTAAAGGAAGTACCCTCATCTTCTAGATAGAAGATGAAGAGGGAGAGTCCCTCAATAATTTTCACTGAGCTCTCTGCACTGCAACCATTTCAGTAGCTTCAGTAGTAGTGTGTTTGTCGTATCTAGGAATCAATAATTCTAGGCAATAACCCATGTTCTTGTGCAAATGTACAGTTTACAAAAGTACTGTTGTATCTGCAGTCACTCTGTCTATACAACGCCTGCCTTTGTCATTCAAAAGAAGGGTGTCGAGATGGTTTGTTTACGGTTTACTGTATGTTCCTGCTGCAATTTGTGTAACAATAGAATTGGTGTGGGCACATGGTTGATCAATGGGTCTTCAGAGGAACAGTGAACACGCCTACATTCTCACCTTAGTTTGAGAATCTGTACTTAATACCTGTACTCTGAGTGTAACTGGGTGAGTCAGTCGAGGCTGGTCAGTGGTCACGACTTGTGGCCAGCTGGCTCTGGCTCCTGTGTGAGCTTATGCTATGTTTTGCTGCTGCGCTGTGGACTCTGAATAAACAACATCTTGGAACATCATCTCGTCTGTTTGCCGTGCACATTTCTCTCCTGTATATATTTTAATATACGACATGTTAACGCCCTGTTCATCAGCTCCGTCCAAGAGTTATCTGTTCACAGAAAATTGGTTCTAAAATAATGCAAGGGGAAAATATGCAAGAAAAAAAAGTGAGGAAAAAATGCAAAAAGGCGAGGAAAAAAAGAGAGGGGAAAAAAGAGAGGAAAAATAGCGAGGTGCGAGGAAAGAAAAATGGGAGGATAAATACGAGGATAAATGCGAGAAAAATAAGCGAGGAAATAAAAGCGAGGGGGGAAACATAAGAGGAAAAAAAGCTGTTTGATTCAACTCATGAATCAACAAGAAAAAGCCTTAGCCTCCCCTGTCCTCCAATGACAGACTTGACAGTTGACTTTGCCATTTTCTGGAGTTTTACATTTACAATGGGTTCGAGCATGCAGGTTCTTTGTTGATGACAATCACAATCTGACTTGTCGTAATTCCTTGGTTGTCCCATTAATCTTCAGGATATTTGACTGGTGCATTTTGCACAAGGATAGGTGTTAATGTGAAATTCCTCTTTGGAAGTTTTCTATTCCTATCTGAATATTTTCAGCGGGATTACTGTGTTATTTATACCAGTGGTTCCCAAACAAAATGTCAAGGACCCCCATTTGAAAAGATAGGCCAGGGACCCCCATAAGAGAAGATGTGTACGGCTCTAGCAGTGATTGTCAACCCGTTTAATTTCAAGGACCCCCAGGCATTAGTCTACAGACCCCCCATTTAATGGCACTTTTATCTCTGAGACCCCAATTTATTTAGTAAAATCAATGTTAATTTAACTCAAAGAAAAACAAAGTTGTCCTTTAAACGCAGAGTTTAAGACATTAGTTTAGACATTTCCTGACCACCTCTCACATTGACTGTTGAGCTGCAGTGAACCATATGAACGGCCAATGGATATATTATACTTACTTGGCTATTGTTCACAATTGCATCTAATAAGTAATAAGTAATTTCACCCTGAATATTGTCTCCATCATGTTGTTATTAGTGCCATGATCCAATCACAGGGAATTTAATTTGAACCCTTAACCCTGGCAGTATCAGTTGTACTCTGGATGACCAGAATCCATGATCAGCCCTCTCCCCTGAACAGAACCTCACTACAGTATAGCAGCTCAAGAAGTTTTTTTTGTTTTGTTTTTAGAAGTTCACATTGTGCCCAGGCGGTGGCGTAACCGTCTGGGCACCTGACTGGTAATCCAGTCGCAGTGTGCCGCGGGTTCGACTCCCGAGCCCGACACGGCCTTTACTGCATGTCTTCCCCCATCTCTCTCCCGTTTCCTGCCAGCCTACTGTCTGTCCCTTCAAAAAACCAATAAAAGGCGTAAGCCGCAAAAAAAAAAAAAATCACATTGTGGGCTATTATTATTATGAAGTTACAACCATTTGATGTACTTTGAAATGTTAAACCTTTTGACAGATTTGTCCCAGTGCCATTGTAGACAAGAACGTTTTGTTCTGGATGGTAACCAGCCAAAAATACACTTTTGCTTTGATTGGAAACCATTCAGGCACTTTAATGTCTTTCCACTACATTTATCACCATGGGAGGAGATTTCATTTGTACATTTTGTCTCTTTCCGGCATGCCCTCTATAGGAGCTTAATTCACAAGGTTTGTGTCTGACTGTTGTCTCTGAAGTGAAATGACATGTCAGTATGTGGAGCCCTTTATTCCCATATTCAGCTCTCACTTTTCATGACAAGAAGCTTTCCACAAGTCTTTATTTACTGAATCTTTCAGGAAATAACGCTGGTGGAGTTTCTTTTGAAAATTCAAATAAAGAGATTATACTTTATCATGTGAAACTGGAGGATTGGGGATTAATAATGTCCTTCCGATCAGAAAAATGAGGGTTTCTCTCGTTATGGAGTCTTAACTTCACAATTTATGTCAAGGTAAGTCTATCTCACTACAAACACTGTCCGATCATTACAAATCATGTCATTTTATGTATTTAGTGGTTTAGTGGTCATAAGTGGTATGATGACGAGGTTTTGTTTTCAATGCAGTACAAACGGGTTGGTCAGTCTTTGTCAACATTTGCCAAAATATCAGCCAGGTTGCACATCAAATTGTGTTGTCATCTGACAGGCAACTGTGATGATAAATTATAGCATTATCAGGTCCTGTAGAATTACGGATGTCTTTATAATTTTTTTTTTAATGCTTTCATTTCTGTGTTTAAATATTCCAAAATAGCCTACCACCATCTCTTCAGCAGCGACAAATATGTTTATTCTTAATAAATAATTCTTGATAAATTCTTAATCTCAACCTGTGGGCCATGAGGTATTTCAAGTGGGCCCCCAAATAATTGGCACAACATTTAACACTCACCCGAGAATTCTTCAGAATAAATGTGCTAGACTGCCAAGGCAGATTTTACAGATTTACCACCTTCCATTTCCCATCTTCCTTTTTTTAAAAGCTCGCAAACAGCTTGACTTTTCTCTGATGAAGCTATTATTTTGCTGTTGCTCCATGCCTGGCTATATATTCCATTAAGACCATGGAATCTCCATTTTCTATCTGTCTATTAATCATGCTTATGATAGAGCCTGAATGGCTGTCAGCCACTGGAAGGATGTTCTCATTATACGTTCACTCACAAGAGAATAGGTTACAGGAGATTGGGAGGAGACTGGAGAGTAAGACTTATCTACCCTTCATTTTCTAGGTAGGACGGAGAGAGCACACTTCCTGGGAACTTATATTGCAACCAGATAGCCCAAGCCAAGAAAGATCTATCAAGGTATTGGGTGCAGATATTTAATATACCGGTATAAGGGAAGGGAATATGGGATCTACATGCATGGGGAAAAAAATCTTTCAATTCTATTTTCAGAAATCTCCAATCTGGGGCCCAGTCTCAGTACGGATTTATGGATTTAAAAATTTCGGTTAATTGAAGATAGTAAAAGTGGACACATAAATAAATAGATGAAATAGATGAAAGTGGATTTCAGGGGAAAATCACTGGTTACACATTTTTCATTAAGAAAGTAGATCATGTTAGGGCCCACTTGCGAAGCGTTAATAATTTGGGAGGCTGCACATGCTTGGAGGCTACAATTCACAAATGTCATGTACAGTAACCAGCTGTCATATCAAATGTCAGCATTTCAGCGTGCTTTTGTGCTCAACTATAAATATAACTTAGATGAACACGGTATGCTACTGTGTTCTGACCTCAGTTTGAGTTCATGCTTTTAGTTCATGTTTAAATCTTACATTCCTTGTTTGTAGTAAACTGATGAATGCTTTTATTTTGATATTCTTACAATGGGATAGACTCTTATTCTGAAATGTCAGAAGGAAGTTTGCAGTGTATAGTGGGTGACACATGACACAGTGTAGACTCCATTAGAGAACAAGCAGAGAAGCACATGGTGACTGTGTTTGTTGTATCTCTACCTTTTTTCACACCCTCGAAAGCAATGGATGTAAGTTTGAACATGATTCTCTTTCTGTGAACAGTTTTGATTTGTTTATTTGCAAATTCATATGGACAATAATTCATATTAGTTACATATGCCTTGCTTGTATATTACAAACAAATGGACAAAATTATTTTGATTAATGCATTGTTGATTTTGTTCGACTAAAACAAAGATATTCGTCTACTTTTTCACTGAGAAACTGAATAAGAACGAAATAGAAATTAAGCTATGATGACTAAAACTGACAATTGACAATTTCGTCAACAAATAGAAACTATACTAAAATGTTAGTGAGGGACTAGTGGAGAAGAGAGAACTAAAAAGACAAGTCATTTTATGCTTGGTTGCATGCTGAAAATAGCCAATCTACAAGCTCACAGCTTCGATCTACAAGCTGTGAGCTTGTAGATCGGCTATTTTCAGCATGCAACCAACTCTAAAATCAGTCATTACTGTTGGATAAAATTTATTTTGAGGGTCTTTAGACCCTCAAAATTGATATCGCTAAAGTCTAATAGCCATAGGTTTAATTGTTGAGACATGCAGCCTCCTATGCTAACATTTGGTAGCTACGGGGTTAAAAGTGGCTGTGCATATTCGCCCAGATAACCTTTGAATTCCAGGCTAATAAATCGTTGATACTCCCGTAGCAGGAGAGGCATATTTAATGTACTCAAGTAAAAGTACTCAAGTCCAAATTAAACTATATATAGATTGTAATGGATTAAAGGGTTGTAAACCTTTTTAGACCAGGAGCATATTTAAACTTTATATTCAATGTTATAAGGTTCAACTGATAAACTATAATACTATATAAATGAACCTTTTACAGAAAAACACTTTAGGGTAAGAGCTGTAATACCATACTTAAGAAGGAAAAGAGTAGAATTACTTACAGCAGGAAAAATACCAAGACATGACACAATGAACGGAGGCAACACACACTCAACGCAGACTTTTCCAAGGATCAATGTATATTAGCTGGGGAGCAGAACGGACTTTACAGAACAGCATCGTGAAAAAGTCTCCCCCGGACAATGTCCGGGATTACATTATATAGGACTGGCAAAACAAAACAAGAATGACATAGGAAGCAATTCATTTTGGGTTCATAGGCTAATAAAATTGTAATATTGGCGACCCCTATGGCCGGGGAGGTCTCCTTAGCTGACGTGGCCACTCACACTTCCTGGGAATTCCCAGGAAGTATGACGAATGGGAAGTGAACCATAGGACAGTGTTGGAGACTAAAATAACATTATACCGACGTAATTAAAGCAGCGAGCAAGACGAAGTGTCTGCCGCGGCGAAGGTCGAAAAACATGTTGTTTCACAGAGGGAAGCAGTCAAATCAAAACAATTCTTTATCTCCCGCAGGCTAGGGGAGAGAGAGAGAGTTACTATATCTACAGTATCTACACATGGCCAATGACCCCTTCATTCACCAAACACCAAAAATACCTATCAATTACGACACCATCAAGGCCTACCAAAATACATTTAATTAGTCTACTAAATCAACTGTAGATTTCGTTGACTAAAATCTTATGATATTTTGTCGACTAACACTAGAATAACACTAAAACATTTCAGTTGACTAAAATGTGACTAGAACTAAATGAAACTACTATACTGTACACAGCTTGGATGGTTCCCCGCTTTTCCCTCCTGAGGTGTTTGTCTTTTCTGTCCTCACTTTTTAGTTTTTATCCTCAATATGTACTTTCATCATCGCTATGATTCACACAAACACACAAAGCTGGGCATAGGAGGGGCTCAAAAATGCATTTATCTTGGATTCTGTTCCCAGATTTTCAGAGAATGAATGAATGAATTTTATTTATATAGCACCTTTCCAAACATAAACTTGCATATTTTGACAGCAGGAATTGCCTGTCATAATTTGACCCCCCAGTATCGGGACGTATTAGGATGTTGATATTCATTCATCAGCCAACACTCCCCACTCACAGGTAGTGCCACCATCATTGAACAAAGATGTTTGTATTTGGGGGCTGGGGGGGGAGGATCCCAAACACCCAATGATCTGTACATCAGACTTTACTCACTTTAGTCCTATAGTCTCAAGACGCTGTGCAAGCTACCAGTCATTCAGTACTGTCTGGAGCTGTCTAGACTTCCACAACATCAGGTGGGAACTGTCTTGTCATGTCTGTCCATGTCTACCAACAGCAACTGAAAACAAAGTCCACTAAGAAAACAACAAACTATGACCATCAGTGTTGATTTTGTAGACTAAAACTGACAAAAAAATACTATAGCTATGCTGGATGCATTCTAAACTAGAACTGCACTCTGTCGAGTGCATACTTGCTTGTTGCACACTAGTAGGCCATAAATGGCCAACTAGTGCGCAAGCAGAGCGCGCATGTAATGTTTTCGCCCGCTGTAAACTGTCAAATCTCAGTATCTCTGTGAACGAAAGTTTGAAATGATTAATGTTTAGATGTAATTATTTGCTATCTACTATACATGTAAACATTTAGTATTAAGTATGATTCTAGTTTCTATCTATATAAGAAATACTGTTTTATTGTTGTAGATATATTCTGGATCCCTTTTTTGTTTTTCAGAGACAAATAAATCATTTATATGTGTTGAAAAAAAAGGTATATAAACTGAATTAAAATATGTTATACAGTATACTTTTTCTGTAAACGGTGGAATCTCAATATCTCTGTGTAGGAACATTTGAAATGTGTAATTATTAGGTGTAACTATTTACTATCACGTCATCATTTAGAGCTAGTCATACATCAAATCTGTACCCATATTGCTGGACCAATGATGACGAAATGACCATATTTCTTACATACACACCACGTACTCTAGTCCCAGCAGATCAGGCACAATTTGGTAATTTTTTTTTTTATTGATTATGTATATAGTATACGTATGACTAGCTCTAAATGATGACGTAAGAAATATATATAGTATATATATAGTATACTGTATAAAGTGTGTAGTTGTAAGTTGATTAGCGGTATTCTGTGGTCACTTTGGTCCAAAAACCGTGACAGCCGTTCCGCCATTTCAGGACCCCCCCAGAAAAACATCAAATCTGTGCCCGTATTGCTGGACCAATGATGACGAAATGACCATATTTCTTACGTCATCATTTAGAGCTAGTCATACACGTATTTCTTACGTCATCATTTAGAGCTAGTCATACACATACACACACATTTGAGGCTTACGCAGAAAAACATCAAATTTGTGTCCGTATTGCTGGATCAATGATGACGAAATGACCATATTTTTACGTCATCATTTAGAGCTAGTCATACATCAAATCTGTGCCCGGATTGCTGGACCAATGATGACGAAATGACCATATTTTTTATTGATTATGTATATAGTATACGTATGACTAGCTCTAAATGATGACGTAAGAAATATATATATAGTATATAGGCATATACTATATATGTATACATATATACTCTATACTCTATACTGTATAAAGTGTGTAGTTGTAAGTTGATTAGCGGTATTCTGTGATCGGCCTGGTCCAAAAACCGTGACAGCCGTTCCGCCATTTCAGGACCCCCCCAGAAAAACATCAAATCTGTGCCCGTATTGCTGGACCAATGATGACGAAATGACCATATTTCTTACGTCATCATTTAGAGCTAAATGATGACGTAAGAAATATATATAGTATATATATAGTATATAGGCATATACTATATATGTATACATATATACTCTATACTCTATACTGTATAAAGTGTGTAGTTGTAAGTTGATTAGCGGTATTCTGTGATCGGCCTGGTCCAAAAACCGTGACAGCCGTTCCGCCATTTCAGGACCCCCCCAGAAAAACATCAAATCTGTGCCCGTATTGCTGGACCAATGATGACGAAATGACCATATTTCTTACGTCATCATTTAGAGCTAGTCATACACATACGTGTATGACTAGCTCTAAATGATGACGTAAGAAATACGTGTATGACTAGCTCTAAATGATGACGTAAGAAATATGGTCATTTCGTCATCATTGGTCCAGCAATACGGGCACAGATTTGATGTTTTTCTGGGGGGGTCCTGAAATGGCGGAACGGCTGTCACGACAAATGGACCAGGCCGATCACATTACTTGCGCGCTCTGCTTGCGCAAGTAACTAATCACACCCGTGTGAAGTGAGGGGCCCTCTTATCATCATGCAATCATGCATCATCATACATCATCTCATTTCGGCCAAAGCTTTTACACAAAAAAAGATGGCCATTCATTGAGTTTGTGTTAGGACAAAGTTTGCATACTAAGTATGACAAAGTATGCACACTAAAAGCTGGACATAAGAGGGGCTAGTGCCCCTCAATTACAAAAAGGCCTATTTATGGATTATGGAGATCTCTATCTGTCATTTATTGTCTCTTTTATACCCATAAGATCCCGGATGTCATCAGTCCATATATGGGCATGTCCCTTTTGTGCCCATATGTGGAGTTGACTGATTTGTTAGCGACTGCTGTCATGACAACAGTGATTGTAAACGACACACTCATGTTTGGGCATAGCTGCATTGGGAACATTGGGAAATGTACCCATCATCTGCTAAGTTGTGCTAACCTTGCCATCGTCCAGTTCTAGTGTAGCCCCCATCTCTCAATGCAGTCTGTGCTGACGGTGTCCCCTGAAACTACTACTCTGATTCCCTATTTTGTTTATCTAATATACAGTACTATAAATAGTAGATGGAGAATCGATGTCTCTTGATGAGCAATACAAACCAAAAAGAGTACTATGGAGGGGGGGCTGGCAATGCTGGGAGTACGGAGAGAGGGAGGTTTCATTTCTCAGTGACAGCAGCTGCCATTGGTGTACGCATGGTCCCATGCGCTGTGGCTGCACGTTCCTCTATTTCAGAGTTCAGCCGCCCCACTCTGCAATAAGAAGTTTGTTGCTGTGCAGTCGTCCCTGTTTGTCTACTGTTCTATCCAAAACATCCACTCCGACCACACCGGTGTTCATGGGGTTGGGGTACTTCTGGATTACAGCCTTCATCACCGTCTCCCAAGGGTGGTTGAATGTGTGTTCTGTTGTCCAGATCCTCATGGTTGTGTAGCAGTACAGTAGTTTGCAGTATACGCCTGCATGTTGGTGCGGTCACACGCAGGACTGACGGTGACTAAGTTAATTATTATAGTGGGTGGGCTTGACGGGTGGATTATTTGTTGGCTATAGTGCTCGTGTCATCCCTGTGATGTCACTATGAGTCGTTCAAATCCATATAGACGGGGAGTCCTAATGTCAGTCATGCCCAAAAATGGAGTCTATGATGTCAGTGAGGCAGTTATTATGTCCGTCCCTTTTATGCCCATATATGGAGTTCTTTGTCAGGCATGCCCAAATATGGAGTCTATGTGGTGTCAGAACAGGCCAGCTCCACTGTATGGAGATCTAGGGGTGATCAGGTGTGATCAATTGGCTAATTTGGGCCCTGTTCAGAGCCTAGGCAGAGGCTTTTGTGCTGGTTCTGGACAACCGTGGGTCCGACCAACACACACAGAGACATGGTGCATTTATAGTTTGATAACCCGATCAATGTTGGGTACTGGAACCTAAACATGCGTAGTCAACAGTGTTGGGTAATATTACTTGGAGTAATGTGTTTACTTTACTTATTACTCCTTAGAAAAAGTAATAATATTACATGACTTATTACTTCAAGAGTAATATAGTTACACCCAGGCCCCTTCCACCCGTAAAAGAACACAATCTGTTTAGCCAGCTCATTTTACAACTGGATCCAATTCATTGGAATAAGAAGTCTCCAATCAGCCAAACTGAATACTTGCAGGATATAAAACTGAAATAATCAACAGTCTCATCAGTCTATTTCTGCTGCATCAACAATCTGAACTGCACACACATGGCTGCAGGCTAGCAACTCAAAACGGACGGTTTGTATACATAAATAACAAACAATAAAATAAAGCAACAGTCTCTGACCTTTTTGAGGCAGCGTAGTCTCTCAAGACAGACTGTTGATATGATATTATATAATATTACACACGCAAAAATAGGAATGTACAACAACACAATCTGTTAAGTCAGCTTCTTTTAGAACTGAATCCAATCGTTTTGAGTACTAATATTAAGAAGAAGAGTAACCAATCAGCCAAAAAGGCCATGAAATACTAAAGCAGCAATCTCTCTCTACCTTTTAAATGAAATGTTTTCAAACGGCAGTCAACAAAACAAAATATTTATTATTATATTTTTGACAAAGTAAATAGTAATAATATTACTGTTGCGGAGAAGGGGGGATATATGTTATATCATTGTCCTAAATTGTGTTATCAAAAGGTGTATATGTCTGTAAGTAGTATCATATGGTGGGGGTTCCGTACCTTTTTTGACCACTAGTGGCGCTAGTGAGCAATTAATGCGTAAATTATGCAAATTAGTAATTACATTCTTTACATTCCATAAAATCATATTGTATATCTCATCAATATTATAATTATAATTAGCATAATCATAAATTCCATACATTCCTTAAATTCTTTACATACAGGATATTGTGTTGGTGACTTGTTCGTATTTGTATGATTATATTGGTTTGGACTGATGGGGCATAGGCATAGCTTGTTTTGTCTTTAACATTTGTTAGCCAATCTGATCACAACAGTTATGCCTATGTAGACATTACTTAAAATAAAGTTTATAAATTTACATTAACAGACTGCCGTAGCATATCTAAATGTCACCACTGGAAGTTCACCGTCTTTCACTCGTTTTTGAGGGGCGCTAGCCCTCCTAGTCCTATGCGCAGCTTTGTTTGTAGGTGTGTTTGAGCATGGAATGTGATGATTTGATTGGCTAATGTATGATAAGAGCGCCCGTCACTTCACACAATTGTGATTGTTTTGCGATTCATTTGAAAAAATCACCCCCATACTGTAGTTATAGTAGCCTACTTGTGAAACTCCCAGGTTGAAATGTGAGTGTTACGCAAGCAGTGTTGCTGAGTTGTCCAGATAAATAACTTCCCTTGACATTCTAATTACATTTCAGGAAAAGAATTATAGCTACACCATTGATTGGATGCTAAGTAATTATATTTTTAATTTGATTAACTACAGTGTTCAGTGAGCTGGTCTACACTTTTGAAGACACCCCAGAGATTCTGACAGTATTATCGCATACATCTATCTGATAATAATGACTGTCGGCACTCCTTTATCTTGTAATGAATATTGAAATTTCAGACAATGTGATTTGCTTGCCTTTCAAAAGTAATGGTAAAAGTGAAGCTGGTTGAAGGAGATGTAATAGCTGGTTATCTGCTGTCCTTCTGTTCACCTTGGTAAATGCCCAGAGGCTGTCCAATAACGCTCACGGGCTCCGGTGTTTCCTAGCCCAAAGGAAGGAATGTACTTGTGGTGTAGGGGAGGAACTTGGTTTGAAATTAAAGTTAAAATCCAAAATAATTGATAAAAGAGATTTTCCAATACAATGGATTCTATTAGTATATTGGGTAGGCCTATGCTAAATAACATACTAAAAGATTGGGGGAAAATAACTTCGGGAAAGGCATAATTTTCAAGATGGCGTCCATGATGGCTGCCGCAAGCTTAAAATGCCTATAAACTGGGATTTAATACATATAAAATCTTAACAATTTCCACTAGCTGGGTCCCAATTCGTCCGAAATCAACAAGATCGTTCACTTGGTGACAAGTTTTAGATTTTTGGCATGGTGTTAGGGATGGGCATAAGGTTTTCAAAAACCATCTCAAATGAGTTGAGCTCACCCCCTAGTGGTCTGTTTGCAATGAATCTTATGTTAAATAGGCCAGCATTGGATTCATTGCAAACAGACCACTAGGGGGCGAGCCCAACTTGTTTGCGATGGTTTTTGAAAACATTCTGCCCATACCTAACATCATGCCAAATATCTAAAACTTGTCACCAAGTGCATAATTGATACATAATTTTTACATATTAAATCCCAGCTTTATAGGCATTTTGCAGCTATCGTGGACGCAATCTTAAACGATGCCTTTCCAGAAGTTATGTCATTTAGCATACCCAATACTAATAGAATCCATTGGAAAATCTCTTTTATCAATTATTTTGATTTGTAACCATACGGTATACTGACCCATTTAATATTAGATTCATTGCAAACAGACCACTAGGGGGTGAGCCCAACACGTTTGCGATGGTTTTTGAAAACCTTATAACCATACCTACCACCATGCCAAAAACCAATACCAAGTGCACGATTTTAACGAACTGGGACCCAGCTACTCCCAATTCACCTGCAGTGCTGCTGTTTTTGGTACTGAATCCACTGTGTTTGCCTGTGTGCTTTAGAGATCGTTAATGCCATTTCCTGAATGATAATGATTCAGCTGCAGATTGTTATGGGTTCATTCCCAGTTATGCTGATTGATCTAATTCATGAATAATAGAAGCATTTGCTTCCAGAAAAAAGTTGCCCTCAGCCACTCCATTTTAACCTGACGCTGCCAGATGGGGGCGGTATTGGGTAACCATGTTCCCCAACACAGCACTCATCTGGGATCTCTCAGGGAGTTGAGCTGACACACATCCGTTCCGTACCGAACCAATCAGCGTGAGCTAAGGGCGGGATATGTGCGAAACCGGATGTGTTTGTGTGGTTGTGTTTGCACGCCCACACGGTGATAGACAGACGGTCCCATCCAATCATCTACCAAGTATCTTGAAAAAAAGGAACAGCCCCGTCATCGAATTTGCTTCCGCGATCCCAGATCCCAATAAGCTGTGAAACAAATTTGTGTAGCAAGCTTCTTGGATCTGGCAGCTTCAGGTTAACTCCATTTAGCACCTCCCCGCACTTCCTCCATTCATTATTCTCCTTGGTCCAAAGTGTGTCTTCATTGCCCTGGCCAATCAGAGATTTGGAGATGGCTTTAAATCACTGTTTATTGCAACACCCCTGAAATATGATATGTGATTAAGGCAGAAATATTTTTCATGGCACTTCTGCTGTGTAGAGATGAGATGGGGAAAGAAAATGGTCTGGCAAAATGAGGGAAATGGAAATTCACCCCAACTACAGGGCAATTAATGTTAGGCAGCAAAAACAACAATCATCTCCATCAACTGACACCACCTGGATACATAGTAAGGCCCTTGAAATCTGTGAGTGAAAAGAAATAAAGAAAAAAGAAATACTGAAAAGGCTTATGTAGCCCTACACAATACATCTTACACTACTAGCTCTTTTGCCCTACTTTGTATTGTGTGTTTAGTTTGTGGTCTCGTCTATGTTTTCGTCCCTGACAATGGATACATCCGTCCGTTTGTCCGTCCGTCTGTGTGTTTTGAGCAGCTAATCACAGGCACTGCTGGACATGGTAAATGGTGCATTTATATAGCGCCTTTATCCAAGGCGCTTTACAGAGATTGTGCATTACATTCACCCATTCACACACACATTCATACACCGATGGCAGCGGAAACCATGCAAGGCACCAACTAGCACATCGGGAGCAATTAGGGGTTCAGTGTCTTGCTCAAGGACACTTCGACAGTAACTCTGGGGGAGCCCGGGTTCGAACTGGCAACCTTACGGTTACCATCCAGGCACTCTACCCCTGAGCCACCGCCGCCCCGCACCATGTACTCTGGTCCCAGCAAATCAGGCACAATTTGCTATTTTATTTTACTGACTATGTATATAGTATACGTATGACTAGCTCTAAATGATGACGTAAGACATATGGTCATTTATGTGATCTGGTCCCAGCAAACCAGGCACAGATTTGCTGTTTTTTTTGCATACACATCAAATGGCAGGTTTGCTGTCACGGTGAACGAAGACCGGTCGAAATTATTACTTGCGCGCTCTGCTTGCGCAAGTAATTAGTACCGTGTGTGTTTTGCTGTGGGTTACTTTCATATTTTATTTTGTCTATTGTGCCATTGTCATATGCAGGATATTATACTCGACAATTATAGTTCGACAATAACGTTAAAAATTAAAATATGAAAGGATTCCCTTGCATGGATGGTTCTGGTACCGGATGGTACCCAGACCTGGCGAGCCGATCCGGAACTCTGAACCCCCCCCCTTCACCCACAAATGTGGTAATCTGGTTCTCCAAATTGGAGATCTGCTTTCCCTGAACTGAATAGGAACTGAACTGGGACTTTTCAAGTCAACAACTTAAAGTGGGCCCCATTTGTTTGTTTTTCATAAATATTCAAAGCTGTTTATTTGAAGGTTTTACTCATTGAGCTCCTCATCCGAATCTGGCATATTTTCTGGTTTATACGCAGTCAATTAAAAATAAATATTTATACCCACCTTATCATTAGTTATCCTTGCGCAAATTGCTACAAAAACACTGATCTGGGCCCCGCCAACTCTGTGTATGAGTCTTCAAGAACCCTTACCTGCCCCCCCACTATATATTTGCCGTTTTCTCGATTGTGTCGTTTTATCGTGCTTGCAGCGATTTGTTTCTAGTTATTATATTTTCCCAATCTGATACAACGCCGGCTAGCCTACTTTCTAATGTTTTGATAATTTGCGCGACATGCATATGACTGTAGGCCTATAGAGTTTCAAACTAGTATAAGAAGAAGATGATCAGGTAATATAATTGTGAAAAATAATAACAAAATGATTGAAACAAAGAACTAGTGAATTGTTTGCTAGCGGGCTGCTTGTTTATGTTATGGACATCCATACTGTTGACTTTTACAACTTTGTCATGAGTAATTCAACAACAAATTTGTATAACTCGCACAAATAAATTGCATTAAACAGTTCTGCGCAACCGCTCCGTCATTTAGATATATATGCTGTGATAAGGCTCGCTGGAACCGGGCTGGCCCCCTGGGCGCGTTTCTGGGGGTCTGGAAGTTGCAGGGACCCCCACACGGTACAGTTGCAGCGCTCACTTCACACAGGTGTGATTTTTTTATACATGTACACCGGCATTAATTTCCAGTGTGTGAGTGTTCCATAAACTAAGCTGCCCTTGAGCCTGAAATTATTGAGCTATTAAAGGAAAAGGATCCAGCTGGCAGTGGATTGTTTTTCAGTTATGTAGCTGAAAATAAGGATTTGGTTCCAGAAATGAGACCCCCCCCCAACCCCCCCCCCCCCGCCCATGTGGGGAAAAATGTGACAATAAAAATAACACCTACCTTTTACTCATGACAATGACAAAGTATTTTTTTCATTTTGTTAGCAGCACTTTCGGCTGCATATTCTGCAGCGTAATATGTACAGGCTGAATTTGAATTGTTGAGATGAGGATATATTTCATGTTTTATGTTGCCATAGTCCAGAAAATGAACACCATAAATTAATTTCATTAACTTTTGATGGCACACACTCTTCTGAGTGGTACACATTAGATTCCACACAATGGATAGTTCTATGAGGAAGATGACATTGAAATGATATCTAATTTAATAGTTGTAAAGTTGTCACGTGGTGCAAAAGATGTGCGCACTAGCCAATGAAAAGATGTGCCCATAAAAGATGTGCCCATAAGATGTGCGCACTAGCCAATGAAAAGATGTGCCCATGTGGCCACTAGCCAATGAAAACTCAACCAAGTCACACCCGTCACTAGCTCTCAGCCCCCCCCTCCCTCTTTGGCTGCTGTAATGTGATCTCCCCTATGGATTTCCCTCTCCGCACTCCGCAGAGAAACCTTACCTATAGTCGCCTCACCATTTCGCTTATTTCTTCTAAATCTCTGTATTTAAAATATAGGTCGCTCAGCGAATGTCTAAGAACATTGTTCTTAGAAACTACTTGGTTTGTGCCTAACTACTACGATTAGACAGATCGCGTTTGTTATTTCGCTACTGCCAGTACTTCTGATTGCACGCACACACACACACACACACACACACACACAACACTACCCCGTGTCCCACACACACACAACACTGCCGAGCGGATTTAAGCTGTCAAACCTATTTTGTTAAAGTTACATATGCCACAGACACTTGCCTGAACTGTGCAGCTGATATATATACAGCATTGTCATATTTAAAAGGCGCTTTATAGCTTCTCTCAGCTCAAAGCGTGTATGAATAAGGAGATAAATGAACAGCTTACGTCGGTGGGAGAGGACGTCAGCTGTGTGTGTGTGTGTGTGTGCGTGCGCGCGTGTGAGAGGGAGGTAAACAGTCAGCAACACGTTAAATTTCTACTTCTACTAAAGAAAGAGGCAGCGATGGAGCCATAAGTCCATATCCATAAATTCGGGGACATAAATTGCGCAAAATACTGTTAAACATGACGGCATCAGCCTGCTGCATCCTCCTAGCTGTTGTGTGCTAAGCTAAATCATCATACAGAACAGTCAACACGGCATTGACCAGGGTTGCCACATTGACTGAGAGGGAAACAAGCAACCAGGTCTATGACAATGTTAACAGGCCAGATCATGTCAGAAAATAAATCTAGAATAAGCAACAATATTGCTGACTGTCAAACATCATTGTCCAATGTTGTTTTACAGCAGTGGTTCTCAAACATCTTCATGTCATGGACCACTAATATTCTATATGTATACATATTTATATATATATATATATATATATTATATATATATTATATATATATTTACTATATATACACACCGGTATATATACAGTGTACACAAACCGTATATCTAGGTGTGCCCCGAGATTTTTAGGCTATGAAAAGTGTGCCCCGGGACAAAAAAGGTTGAGTTAAGCGGTGCCCAAAAGGTAGATCACGATCTACCAGTAACGTCAGATCAGGGGTTTTGTCGGCCAGCGCCAAAAATGCTCCCCGACAGCATAATCGGAGCAAATACCGGGCAGTGTGTATGAGCCATAACGTGTTGACTACACTACACTAATAAGGACACATAATAATAACTAACAACCCATCCGTTACTACATGTGGAGTCAACTCCAGCAATTTCCTTCTTCCCATAGTGCGCGGCAAAGTAACTCTGGGATGAGCGGCCGCAGAGCGGCCGCGAAATTCTAATGATTCAACAAAGGCAAACATGAAAACTGAGTAGTCACGGTTGGCCAGCGGCAAAAGGGATGAAAATCTATTGAACTCGATCCCCTGGACACTGGATCCAGGTAACAGGCATTGTGCGGCAGATGTCCCAGGCTGGGGCCTCGTCCGTCATTGAAGGGGGTGACCGCGAGACAGAAATCCCTCCTAGTTTGTCCTGCCTCACTCTGGCTGATGAGCAGCAGCACAACCCGATAGGGTTCAGAGGACGTTGGACAGAGGTGAACGTTGGGTGGGGTGGGGTTTCTGTCCGATACCAGCTAGTGAGACGTTCAGCCCGTGCCAGAGTAGATAGCTGAGTATGTGTTGACTGCAGGGCTTTGTATATTGGCAATGAGGGGGGCGTAATTTGGCACTTTTTATACTGACTTGCCAAACATATAGTCCTTTGTTGTGGTAGGCTACTTGCTGTAAATCCTATATACTTCGTTGACCAGGGTCTCCCAGTGGTCTTTATTTGGTCCCCTCCTGTTTACCCTCTACACCAAATCTATTCACCGAAAATAGCTGATCTACATGTTTCGCAAAGCACCATATAGCATCTCAAAATAAAGGATAAACAACATGAACATGAACCATGTTCATCTGGTATTAAACTCTTTTCAATCCGTAAAGGGTCACTACACACAGTGCACAGCCAACACACACCGCTAGAGATGACTAAAAGGATCACAGGCAAATAAAGCCTAAAGTCAATGTATCGTGTATATAGCATCATATCAAGTGCATTCTTTTTTGGATGGTTCAATTGAAGGACCACTTTTCAACCTATCTTCATATAATAGGTCCTCACTAATAATCATGATAAAATGGCACGATTCTTTCTACTCAGTCTGTGTCTCATAGGACGGCTGTGGGCAGTTTAGAAACCGTCTTCCAGTGACGACATCATTAGGCAGATTTTTTTTTTTAAACGAGATTGTTTTACAAAGATATTTAGATTTTCATTATCGTGAGAACGATGGCTTCCATTTTCGCATTGCAACTTTTCAGGACTAGAAAGCCTGCAGTTTTTATTAGCTTGTATTCCGCATCGATGATGTCACTGGAAGACGGGTTTCTAAACTACCCACAGCTGTCCTATGAGACACAGACTGAGTAGAAAAGAATTGCACCATTTTTTTCATGATTATCAGTGAGGACCTATTATATGAAGATAGGTTGAAAAGTGGTGAAGTGGTCCTTTAATGTATGTGTACCGCGAACCAACACTTGAGGCAATGGTAAAAACATCACATGGATGTAAACATGAGCAATAAACAATTCGGCAAGATAACAAATGTTCGTATGTATTAAAGGGATTGTGACATTAAAAAAAAAATTGGTTTTGGAATTGTTCTTGTTTTTTTTTGTTTTTCTAATCTCAATTGCACCCAAAAAACATGAACTTTTAACATTCAGTAGATTTTCTGTGATCTGGGGTTTTCTGGCTCAAACAGGTGCTCTGATTTGCCGGCAGTAAGTGACATCACTTACTGCAAATCCCATATATGTCAATGGGATTTGCCAGCAGATGTCACTGTTTCACTGTGTTGCCTGTTTTCATTGTAGCTCAAAAGTCCCAAAAAACCCCAAAGAAAACTTCAGACCACAGAAAATCCACTGAATGTTCAAAGTTCAGGTTTTTTGGGTGTAATTGAGGTCATAAAACCTAAAAGAAAAAAGAAAAAGAAAAATAAATGAAAATGAATGTCATAAAACCTTTCAAAGAGAAACTGTATTCCACACTATACTGTATGTACAGTGCTTAGACTGACAGTACACATAGCCTATCATGTGATCATTGGAAGGGACCAGGAGTCACTCGGCAGCATCCATAAAAAAACGGACAATAAAGAAGGCCTCTCAAATAGTTGAATCGTTGGAATCTCTAACAAACAACCCCTTCCACCTGATGGACTGGTGAACACACAGGTTGCATACAGTATATATTCAGATTTTTAATTATTAGTACTTATAGTATAGACTTTTAATATATTATGCTTTTAACCATATTACTGCCACCTGGTGGACGCAAGAGCCAACACTTGACTGCCGACCCAGATGTACTTGGTTTTAGTGTGATGCATGTCCATTTGTGGTGTCAAATGTAGATGCTAAATATTTATCGTCGATGCTAGCGAGCTAAAAAAGAATACAGTGATCCCGTTTGATATGAAGCTTATTTGACGGAGCATTCCGCCAGGAGCAGTTGCTGGTTGGATTCTAATTGGCGGAACACTCCGTCATGAGCAGTTTTTGTACACCTGGAGCATGTAGTGAATACAGCGCTTCAAAAGAACTATCATCAGGCAGCCTGTGCAATGAAGCAAGAGCTGATGGCAGAAATATTTCCAAATTCCAGTCACAATTTCTGACAATTTCTGTACTAGCTAGAGTTTTTAAACAACTGCAACCAGAGAACAAAGTACAGGAGCAGCAGGCGTGAATCCATTTCTCTGCATAATAAAGTCGGATAGAGTTTTAGGGTTTGAAATATTGACCAGATCCTAGACTTAAATTCATTATTACTTGAATGAACTTATGCAAATAATGATTTGTTTGTTAATCATTGTAGTACAGTTCATCAGACATACTGTATGAGTCATGAAGAATCGGGTCATGGCGATAAACTGTTGGTGTCAGAAAACTGGTAACCAGATTTTGATTCTGGAAGTTTGTTTTCCTGTGAGACTAATACCATCCAACATTCCATGCACTACTTCCGAAACACAAACACGTTAACATACCCAATGCATTTAATACATGGCATTTTACAGAAGAGCTCAGAAACCACATCTGATCAGAGAGAGAGAGATGATCTTCAATCCTCCGCAAGAGAGGCACTGATAATGCATTCAACAGTATTCAACACCTAGGGCTCCATCTTGCACCTTTTTGCCTAAACGTATTTGACATTTTTTACTATTTTGAAAATAAATTTAAAATGGTTCAACTAGCCGATCTACATCTACATGTTGTGAGCTTGTAGATCAGCTATTTGAACTATTTTAAATATAAATATAAATATTTATATAGCCACTAGTGTACTAAACAGCTATAGAGAACCCCACGTAGATTTCAGTTCAGCTTGTAACAACCTGAAGACTAATGTTCTCCTGAAAACATAGCAACAGTTGAATTTCACCCCTTCCATTACACCCTGCACGGCAGGGTGAATATAGCACCATGTCTGAACCCATGATCATCAACACTGGTGCCCCCCACTGCTCTGTCAGTTCTGATCATCAACACTGGTGCCCCCCAGGGTCTGTCAGTTCGCCGGTTCGGTTCACCTTGTACAGTAATGAATGCACATGGAGCATTGACAATGTAGATGAGAAGCTGTCTTTATTGTTCTTGAAAGGTGTATGCTGATAAAAAAATACTGATTTGACATAGAAGAATGATTTGGCTTTTCGTATCATATTGTTTCTTTAGCTGACTATCTGAGCATAACTGAACCACAGTAAGTAAAAATAATAATAAAACAAACAAACAAAACTAAATAAAGCTGTGTATTGGGTCAGAGAATACATACCAGAAGTTTAAACAAAAAAAAGTCGCGTGAAAATGTTTCTTCCACGATAATGTACAAAATGACAGCAAGAGAATGAAAGCATCACCCTCATGTTCTCTGAATGCTCCCTGGGGGGGTGTTACCACCCTTGTTGAGAAACGGTAATCTAGCCCATTCTGAACGGGAACGCATTTTGGTGTCGGCATCATGTCATGCTTTAGCTATTTAAAAATAGCAGATCTACAAGCTCATATCGCGCCACCGAGTGGCGCGATACGAGCTTGTAGGTCTGCTATTTTGGGCTAGAATGGGCTAGACAAAGGCAGAGCTTTTTGGAATGCCAGTGATCAAAGAGGCTGAATTTGGTCGATCAAAGTCTGGTGATGTGGAGAAGACCATGCACAGAGAGAGAGTCCTGGCTAGATGCCCAAAAAACACCCAAAGCAAAGTACATGGGGGATGGATGTTGGTACTAGCCCATTCTGACCTGAGATCAGATTCACACGAGGTTTCCGCCGGACACACACTGGTCTGATGAACCCATTCTGACCTGAGATCAGATTCTAAAAATGTCAGTCGTTCTCTCGATTTTTCAAAAATAGCAGACCTACAAGCCCGTAGCGCGCCACTCGGTGGCGCGCTACGGGCTTGTAGATCTGCTATTTTTCAATAGCTAAAGCATAACATGATGCTAACACCAAAATGGGTTCCCGTTCAGAATAGGCTAGGGGTGTAACGATACATTTGAACAGCGATAAGATACTTATCACGATACATGGTTGACCATACGATGCATAGACGATATTGGTTCATTATGGCGATACGATTCAATGATTTGAAATCGATACGGTAACTATTTCAAATACATTGACATTATTTTAAACTAAGTAATTAAACCCCTCTTTTTTTTCTAAAAACTTGTTCAATACCATGCACAAAAAGGTAGTATTGATGCAATCGATTAATTGCATAGCAAAACGATTCGATACGGATTGTTTTCATTGCAAAACGATACGATACGATACATAGTCAATGTTGCCGTTTTCATTTCTTCTTGAAATTAAAATCGATTTTTCGATGCAGTTACTATATCGTTACGCCCCTAGTTGGTACACTTTTGAGATATGGGGACTGTATTCAAGATATCTTTTATTGCTTGCTGCCAAGAAGGTTTAACCCTTGGCCTACAATTCACGGAAAAAACGGAATTAATCGAAAAATCTAAACCTCCCGTTAACGGAAAAAACGGAATGACAATCAATATCAGTTATCGCGGGGTCAAAAGAGCAAAAATTAATATTTTTTCGCTAATATCACTAATGTTGGATGTAATTTACCAAAAAACGGCCGAAATCCGCGTGATCGTGCGCTATCGTGCACGCGCGCCGTCTCTATGTGCGTCGCTGTAAAAAATGTGATATTTTGCGATCTTTTGGGGTTGATTTGAGGTTAATTTGACTTAGTTATGAAAAATATAGCATTAGCTTAGCAATCCGGACCAGCCAAGCTATTGACTAGGGTCAAAATACTACAGGATGTTGTTGATCGTTGAACCGGAAGTGACTTAGGAAGATCCGTCTATTTTAGCCAAAATCAGCATAATGGTGCTTTCCCGCCATCTGGTGGCGAATCGAGAGAATACATTTGCAATGAATGAAAAAAAAAAAACATCTCTTCAATCCACCAGATCTTTCTTGTGTGTTAAAACGATGAATTAAAAATATGCCAATTTGTTACCCAAACAAAAAAATTGGGACTGGTAGTCCAAGGGTTAAGATGCTGAGCAGAGGAGAATTTGTAGAGAAATGATTTTCGATTTTCTTTTTTTCCCCTTTTTTTTTTACATCTAACTCTTGGCTGTTATTACATTGAGATACTGTATTTGCCCAATGTGGATTGTAATTGAAATGTTTGGACAAATTACAAAAGCGGGATCATATTGCTTTACTGTAGCATATTCAGCATGCAAATGTGAAATGACTTAAAATTTTGAGGTGAAACGGCTGGAAATATTCACCAGAAATATATTCAACAATCAATAACTATATCCGAATGATTTGTACAATAAATATAAATTAAAATGCTGTTTCCATCTGGCAATATGCCTGGCAAAGGGCAGATAAATAAATGTACATGTTATAACTAGAATACTGTGCTCCCTGAGTCCCCGTAGCACAGGTCTCTTATTTGATCAATACGCATTTGTCGCATTTTGTTAGGGTTCCAAAGTTTGCAGGACCGGCCTGTTTCGAACAAAATGCAACATAAACGCAGCCTCCAATTGCTGTGAAACTTTGCGCGCACAGTACAGTCCCACTTGTCAAATTGGTCTCATGGTGGCGACCTTTTGGGATGACTCTTGAACTGTAGGTAAAATAAGAATAAAGACAATGAATGCATTCCGTGGTCATGGTCACTAGCTGGCTCCCAATCTCCTTCAGAATCAAACTCCTCGCAATATACACGGCCAAGTCCGGTCTCGCTCCACCCTACTGTACATCGCCGATCTAATCTCCCCTTATGTCCCTGAGATCTTCAACTAAAGAGCTCCTAGTTTCCCAAACTTGCAGGCTAACGTTCAAAGGAGATCAGACTTTCAGCACCATAGTGCCTACCGTATACACTCTGGAACACACTGCCCTTAGAGATACAACACGCTGAATCAGTGTCTTCTTTTAAATCCCTTTTGAAAATGCACTTTTATAGATTAGCCTTCACTGCTAAGCTCTATTAATATTTCAGTTTTTCCCTGACTTACTATATTTCTGTTGTGTAAAAATAAATGCTGCTTATTTTGCTGTTTGTCTATATGTAAAGCACTTTGTAATGCAATTTTGAAAGGTGCTATATAAATAAAGTATTATTATTATTATGGTCACCTATACAGCTAAAAAGTTAAAAGCACACAAGGCAATTAATAGTCCAACTAGGCAAATGGCCTTGTTAAAAATAAAAGTCTTAAGTCCCCTTTTAAGAGCGTCCACGGATCGTGGTGCTCTGGGAGGGTATTCCACAGCCGAGGAGCAGCTGAGCAAAAGGCTCTCCCCCATAGTGCGGAGATTGGTATTTTTTTCCCTTGAGAGTGTTTGAATTACCGGAGCGGAGGGAGTGGGTGGAGGTTGGGTGTTCAATGAGTTCCATTAGGTAGGAAGAGGTGCTGCTGTGGATGCGCTGATGGCTGAGGAGGCAGACCTGAAGGATCCTAGCAGCACTGTTCTGGATGTACTGGAACTTCTGGATGCTCTTGCTAGGGATCCGGATGAGAAGTGTGTTGCAGTAGTCGAGCCTTGAGCCAGCCAAAGGCGTGAACGAGTTTTTCGGCATCTGGCAGAGTGAGTATGTGGGACGGAGTCTAGCTATGTTTCTGAGGTGAAAGAATGAGGTTTTGCAGATGTGTTAGGGGGACGGAACCTTGGGGTATATGCCACAGGTGACAGGCTGTGTCCGCGAGTAAACACCTCCCAGGGAGACACGCTCGGTTCCGTCTGTGAGGTAGGAGGTGAACCAGTTGAGTGCAGAGTCGGTAAGTCCTATGGTGGAGTGAAGGCGGTCGAGAATGGTGTGGTCAACTGTGTCAAATGCCACAAGTCCAGGGTGAGGAGGGGGAGGGGGAACCGTTATCAGCCCCTATCAGCAGGTCATTAGTGACTCTTACTAGTGCTGTTTCTGTGCTGTGGGCTGAGCGGAATCCTGATTGAAAACTTACAAGGGCGAATAGTGCATAGGTTTTCTCAAATTCCATTCTAATTGGCTATAACTGATTTCCAAAGTTTCATTGTGAATAACTCACTCTTTCACTAGTAGTCAAGGTGAAGGGGTAAGGATGAGCAGCAGAGAAACGGAGAGAGATGATACAGCAAATGTCGACCATCTTCAGTGCGTATGATTTATTTATTATGACATACTTTATTTGCCATGAGTGGGGGCCTGGGGGGTTAAGCTTGTATATCACCAAAATGCCACACTGAACTGTCGCCACTATAGCAAATTAGCTGCAGAAGGATCTCCCAAGTAACTAAAGATGTTGCAGATGGTGAAATGGAATTGATAACTGAGGAGACACTGTAGTTTTTCCACATGCAAAGGAACCAAAACACAAGGTCATTAAAAGAAGGGTTTTTGTTTGTGACCCGCATCAAAGTTTCAGGTAGTTCTTTGCTTAAAAGTCAGCTGCATCATTTATGATGCATGAAACTTTTAGTAGGTGCTGTATAGTAGATGATGTACTGTACATGCCTGTGTCCTTATTTAGGTGTATGGCCACCACGAGCCACCAGAACAGCTTCAGTGCACCGTGGCTTTTTTCATTCATTCAAACCTTCATTTATTCTTGAGAGACATTGAGGTGGCCCTAATTTGCAGCGTCGTCAAGATACAACATAATACAACATTCTTAGCAATAAACAAAAACGGAACAGAACAGCAACATTTCCTCATTGCGTGATGTAGCTGTTTAAAAACTGTTGCAGACACTTGGGGCAATCAAAGTTTAAAATTTAAATAAGAACAGATCCGGAACCGGCCCGCAAGATCAAAAACAATTAAGATTTTTAGTATTAGTTATTGTTATTCACTCATATTGTTTTAATGTTCCATTGTTCATCACTTCAATAAAAAAGCAGGCCTGCATAAAACCAAGGTTTGTATAGCCATTTACAAATTTCTGCAGAGACGGTATTTGAAATTTAAATATTCTATTTTCAAATGGTTTATTGCCGCTCCATAAATAAAAAAAAGCATCTCTCATAGCAAATGGCTTCTAGGCTACAGGTATGATACCAATAATGAAAGCCAATTATGTACTGTAAGTAGCTGTTCTTATTATAATTTGTGTGATGTAGTGTAGCTATAGCATGCAAAACAGGAAGAAAAACAAAGCCAAGTGACAGCTGTGTACTGTACGTAAACATGCGTGAGCATGCTTGCAGTCCGCGACTGCATGGTTGCACCGCTCCGGCCCTCATCACAGTCACATTTCGTCCAATGCGGCCCGGCCATATGAGTTCGACATCCCTGGCCTATAACAAGGTATCCCAGAAGAAAAGGACATTTCTTCCATGTGTGCACCTTAACCCGATTAGATCTGATGTTATTTCTGCGCATCAAATCGGCGGGCAGTTACAGTACATGTCATATTATGGTTTAAACTTGAAGCCGTGCTCTTTCAGTTAGTATTGACCTTCAAGTCATAACAGATCGCTGCAGCTAAGTGAGTTGACCCAGTTTCACGTCTTTTGCTATAGTGATGTAATCAATTAATCATTTGGGACCACCTGTTTAACATTTTAAATGGCTTGCATGTAGGCTACTCTTGACATTCGTCTTGTCACCATTAGGCTCTTTCTCTTTTTTTTTCTTTTTTTTTAAGTAAATCTTATTCAAATTATGACATCATATGCAATTTTCACAGAAAGAGAATACGACTCTTTGTTTTTTACATTTTCTCCCACAACTCCTTTCCCAATCCTCCCCACCCACCCACCATCTTTCCCCACGAGGCCAGACATACAAACAACATACAAACACAGGTATATGGCTCTTTCTCTATATGTGCGTAGAGCGAGAAGATGATTTTAAATATTTCTCGTGTCTGCATCTCTCTAGAGCTATAATATATCGGGTCTCTCCCCCGATATGTACACACACGCACTATATTTTATGACAAATTCTGAGAAAAAAGGAGGGGACGCAAGTTGAAAGAAACCTCTCTCTCGCATTGAAGTCTCATGCATTCATGATGTAGGCTTCGTCATAACACATCTACAAGCAGTACCAGACCATATACCGTGTCGATAACTTGTAGGCCTACATGAGTATGCTATAAAGCGGAAGTGGAGCCTCCTCGTCACTTCCGTTTCGTCTTTACAGTCGAGCACATTTATCCTAATATAAATAAATAGAAAACATCAAAGCATATATAGCTTGTTGCTTAGCAGAAAAGGAAATAAAATATATATTTTCGTGAACGGAAATGGCAGCTTCCGTTACTCAGCTCATGGGGGGCTATAGGTCCAGACTCTATGTAGCATTCGGAGATTGTGGAATAGTTGTCTGGCTACGCGAGACTAGCCTGATGCGGAACTACAAAACGACATATGACTACAATATGACATAACGATATAATCCGCTCACGACTGGATCAAAGGAATGCTGCCCAGCCTAGCCTTGCATACTGTACATTAATTATTAATGCAACCTTACAACTGCCGACGCCCGACGGCTATTTTGGCTATCTTCCTATATTTGGTCCTCTATAAAGTCTGAATGCGTTCACACCAGTAACGAACCGCACTGTGGTTCGTTTGGAAGCGAACACATTTTTTGGCGGACCATATGGTTCGTTTCTTTGATCTGCACCAGAGTATGGATGCACGTTCACACCAGCCGAACAAAAGGGGTAAGCGGACCATGGTTCGTTTTAACGAACCAAACGGTCCCGGTGTGAAAGCGCCTTTGGGTGCGTTCGGAAATGCGCACCGTCAGTTTGTCGGATAAGGAGGGCCAACCCACTGTCATAATAGGATGCAGTGATGAGTTCTGTAAGGTTCACCAGATCTAAATCGCGAGGCAGAATGATAAACTGTATCCAACGGCTTGAGGACAGAAGGAGCAGCTTTGCCATAGATGACATAGAGATTGTACTTAGATTGTACTGGAGTTGAATTGAAGTCTCTGGAACTCTACTGAATGGATGGAACCACAACCATTCAACTAAATTCATTCCCCAATTTCCCTCATTTGGTGTTTTGATGGTGGTGTCTTCTTTTGACAGCTGAGTCAGTCAGTCAGTCAGTCAGTCAGTCAGTCAGTCAGTCAGTCAGTCAGTCTGGCTGACTGACTGACTTAATCTGCAGCTGAGATGTGTGTTCTAAAAAGTTAATTATTTGTAAGATGAGCCACGGACTACAGTCTGATAGCTATAGGCTTGGGTCTGTTTTATTCAACTGTTTAGTTGCACTGTATACATGTCCAGTTGTCCACACACTGAATGTCCATGCATACAAGGACACATGCATATGCTGATAGGCTAGCACAGGCCCAGAGTGGAACTCCAAATCAGGCCGGGAGTTATACGCCTTGGCAGGCCACACCGCGCTCGTGCCGAAACTTTGGGGGACATTTTGGGGGCCTTTACAGCAATTTCACATGAGAAATGTACCATCTGATGTTATTTATATTATTAACTTCTTCCCTCCATTAACATAAGACACACAATGTACTACAAAAGAAAACAGTCAGACAAAGGTGGTGGTACGAAATCGCGGATCTGTGAGAGTGAGGATGTTCTGAATGAGTGTGATGCCCTGGCTGCACGCATACACTCAACCAACCATGTGCGCATGAACTGAACACACATACGGGCTAAGTAATCACCAAAGCTTGTTGTTCCATATACTGTAGATTGACAGTCACACAACAACACTGTATTAAACACAACAAACATGACGATTGACAACGAAGTCCTCCATTCTAGTACTTTCCTGTTCTCTACCGTCACCATGTGTCCCGTTGTCCTATATTGTATTTTACGCGATTAAACAACAACATTGTATTATTTTGTCAGCAAATCAATTAGATGTCACAGCAACTTCAACTTATTTCAGTAACATTAGATATCGAAAAAGTTAACTTAATTTAGACAGATAACAGACAGACTATCCTACATGAAGAGGGGGTCTCAAACTATTTCAGGCTGCCTGCAACCCACCTGTAGAGGTATTTTTGGCCAGACCCTCCAAATTTCTTGTGCATTAAAATTAGCAATACATTCTCATTATCTCACATTATCTCTCAGGCACAAATATTGAACTTTTACTCCACTACAATTATTTGAAAACTGAAGTTACTAGTTACTTTGTAGGTTTTGATTATTATAACAAAACCACTTCAGCCCTGCCCCCTATACATTTCGGCCATTTTGAAAATAGCAGATCTACAAGCTCTGCTCACATTGTGAGCTTGTAGATCTGCTACTTTCAAATTATGTTTATACATTAGAAAATTAGACATTCTGCAAAATGAGTACTTTCTACTTTTGGTTGGTATTGCTTTAAGTACATGTTGATACCAATACTTTTGTATTTTTACTCGAGTACATTTTTCATTCTGGACTTTTACTTGTAGAGTACTTCCACCACTGAGAAGAACCACCAGTGTTTATAAACTTACTTGTTGTTGCTGGAGCATCATCATTGTTTTTAGACTGCATGCTGGGGGCTCGATTATTCTAAAGAAAACGTTCAGTAACATCATTTTGACCACCAATCCCTACCCCTCTGATCACAGAGCAGTGTGAGAGCACGTTGCTTTTCTGTTTACGACGGGGGGGGGGCAGTGCTGCGGGGGGGCAGTGCTGCAGCAACACTGCCTGAATTGAATTGAAATTGACTGTGGCTGGCCTGGCCTGAGTTTAGGAGAGATTATTTTTGCTGCGCTGGTTGTGGCTGGCTGGCCTGACCTGATGCAAATAAAATATATATATTTTGGACAGCCAGGCAGGCCACTAGGAGGCAGGCCACCGGGAATAGACCCGGTCCTCCCGACGGCCAAACGGGGCCTGGGCTAGCATCACCAGGCTTTTACGTCTGTGGTCTGTGTTACTAAATTGCTGTGTGATCTGGTCAGGAGCGGATTATATCGTTACGTTGTAGTCATTGTTTTGTAGTCAGGCTGGAACTCTCTAAACCAGAAAAATCCTTTCCCTCAAACCGGAAGAATAATACCTTCCCAATAAAAGCCTTGATGCGGCGTAGTGCGAGTCACACTTTTATTGGGAAGGCGGTAATCTTCCGACTGTTCTTCCGGTTTGAGGGAAAGGAAGTTCTGGTTTAGAGGGTTCCAGCCTGATGCTAGTCTCGCGTTACCAGGCTGTTGCCTTCCAAACGCTCCATCACACAGTCTGGGCCAACGGAGGAGGTCTCATGAGTATGCCATAAAGCGGAAGTGGAGCCTCCTCGTCACTTCCGTTTCGTCTTTACAGTCGCGCACATTTATCCTAATATAAATAGAAAACATCTAAGCATATATAGCTTGTTGCTTAGCAGAAAAGGAAATTAAAAATACATTTTCGTGAACGGAAATGGCAGCTTCCGTTACTCAGCTCATGGGGGGCTATAGGTCCAGACTCTATGTAGCATTCGGAGATTGTGGAATAGTTGTCTGGCTGCGCGAGACTAGCCTGATGCGGAACTACAAAACGACATATGACTACAATATGACATAACGATATAATCCGCTCACGACTGGATCAAAGGAATGCTGCCCAGCCTAGGCTTGCATACTGTATACATTAGCCTGCCGGGCTGCCGACCAAACAAGTCCGGTTGGCGATCGACGTCCGACTAGAATTCCAGACCAGGTCCCGAACTGTTGATGGCACCGTGCTGACGATAAGCTGTCGGCAGGAGAGACTATCCAACTTCTTCTGTGGCTGACATCAGTGCGGTGGAGACCTTTAATAGTGGTGCTAGAGGAAAGGCTGTGGTACGTGTCACCAATATCAGATATGGTTCACCGTGGAATCTGCCTATTAAGGAAATTAAGGATCAATTAGTTCCAGGGAGCATGGATACGCCCAGTAATTTTCATGGACATCTGCCCATTAGCTTTTGAGATGGCTTGTGTGCAAGTGGAAAGGTTAGTCTAATGGTGGCATTAGTGGGACGGCTATGCAGTCACATAACATTAGATTGAATCCTCTGGTGTTTATGAAGTTGGACAAACAATTCAGGGGCAATCCAGCCTGTAGTTGTCGGTATTATTTGACCCCCCCACTAAAAAGAAGTTGGTATTTTTCTTGCTCAAATTGTGGGACTGAGCTGAATGGTTCAGATTTCAGATGTTCCTGTTCTATTATTTTCTATATTCTATATTGTCTACTATGTTTGAGTGGCGCAACCACTCCAAGGAACAGTAATGTCCGTGTTCACCTATGTGTCCGCCTATGTGTTGGTTAATGAGCACCAGTATAATGAGTACCAGTAGGGGCGCTGTTGTGCCAGAAACAGAGAGAGAGAGTGCTGCACTGTTGCCTGCTAATGAGAGGGAGAGAGGGGGGTGGGGGTGGGGGTGTGTCACTAACACAAACAATAAATGCCATTAACAATGAACAGAGTTTAATGTTTGTTTTGTCCATGTTTGTTTTCTGATAATTACGTCATAAAAGATGTATAGTCTCTTAGCAATTAACTTATAGCTGCTCCAGACTATATCCAATTCGGCGATGTTGGAAGATGATGACAGCGCCCCTCACTTCACACGGGTGTGATTTTTCTTTGTTGTATTAAAAAACTGTCCTATATTAGTCTATTCCCCTGTCACAGGGTGATGGTAATGGTGTGGTAATCTTTCTAGTTCTTATGGCTTCATTCTGCAAGTATCTTTGACATTTTTTATTAGACACTTTTAAAGAGCCATGCCAAATCACTTGTTCTGGGAGTTTCTGCTATTGCAACTGTTTCAATTCAATTTAATACTCAAATGAAATTCGGGTTCAAGCATGGCAAATCTTCATGATAGCTCTTTCAATCTCCAAATCCATTCCTCTCAGTGAGCGCTTATTCATTTAGGCACCATTTATAAAAATAAATATCAGAACTGGTCTGTAGGTAAACATATAGTTGAGCCGGTCTGCAGATACAGGCTGTGCAGAACAGTGGCTATCGGACAGTGAAACGTGCGACCAATTGCTTTCTGTCCATAATGGTGCTGGGCTCTTTTTTCACACTGGTTCCCGGAAACACTTCCTCAGTAGTAAAAGGCAATTTGCACTGTGACTTAAAGCAGGTAAACCAGGATAGATAACAAAGTGCTTTATTAAAAAGGAAAATTTTTAGTCCTCTCTTGAAAGCATCAACAGACTGTACTCCGATGGTCTGAGTGAGTTACACAGTCGAGGGGCAGCTGAGCAGAAGGCCCGGTCGCACATGGTTTGGAGCTTTGTGGGGAGGCGAGGAGGCGCATCCCAGTAGCTACGTAACTACCGGTAAGCATTGTAACTTACCGCTGCTTTTTGGTAGAAATGGTTTCCTCCTCTTCCATAAGTAGAGCAACAGATACGTCTGCATGATTCCATTAAAGTTAATAACATTTGATCGCCTGGTTGTGCATGGCATGCAGCCACACTCCCCAGGTGCCCAGTGCTGTTTCTGCCCCTGGGCACTTTTGAAGCAGCTGTATGGTGATGCAGCTGTAGCGATGTTTCTCAGACAGCTGCCTGTCTGTCCTATTATCATTTATTTCAGCATTGTTTTTCGAGAATGTAAATTTACCTAAATTAAATTTACATTTCATATTGGGTACCATATACACGTTTAACAAAACACCCTGCACCTCGTCGGAAAATGTTTATTATGGGGGGAAATAATATTCCACACAGGGAGGTGAGGGACGCTCTTATCATCATACATCCATTCATTGTCTATGGGAATTGTGTACGACTCAAATAGCCGATTTGCTCGTCCACATATGATGTAAATTCTTCATTCATTGTCAATGGGAATTTAATGTTTGTGTAAGACAAAAATCTACACTATAGCTGAATATAGGAGGGGCTAGCGCCCCACAAAAAAGCTATTTACAATTTACAATTTAGGCATTTAGCAGACGCTCTTAATCCAGAGCGACTTACATTAAGCAAGAACAAAAAGCATGGCATAGCCTACATCACATATATAAAAAGTAGTTGTCATGAAGCATGCGTAAGCTAAGAATGTAACAGTGGAATATCTATGTAAACTATACATACTATACTATATTATATATTATACATGTGTACTATAAAGTGCTATGACTACATAAAATGCAATTCTAGTGCTGTCTATGTAACAAGCTATAAGTCTGTTTAAAAATACTATCGAAGTCTACATAAAGTGCTATCTAAGGGGCTAGGCTAGGTCAAGTGCTACGGGCCATGGTGGAGTCTGAAGAGGTGGGTTTTCAGACTACGGCGCAAGATTGGGTGTGAGGCTGCAGTGCTGATTGTGATGGGAAGTGCATTCCATAGTTTTGGAGCCAGAAGGGAGAAGAGTTTGGGACGTGTGGAGCGTTGTCCCAGCGTTTTTAGTGAAGGTACTTCCAGCTTCCCTGCGTTGGCTAATCTGAGTGTGCGGGAGGGTTTGTAGGTTATACGATCATAATTGTAAGATATGGGGGAGCCATGCCGTTGGTTCCTTTGAATGCCAGCATCAGAACAACAGCTAAGCTAGTTAGTTAGTTAGTTTAATTTATTGTCCACAAAGTGGAAATTTGTCTTCGGTCTCATAAACAACAGTAACAACAAACAGCAACAACAGCAACATCACTTACACACAATTATTAATACATAAAAAAAAAAATCTAACGAGACATAGTATCATTTAGTGCCTTAATGGCAAGGAATGAAGGAATTTTTTAAAGATGTTACGGTTAGCTTTTTGGTAAAAAGCACACTTAGGCCCATACCACACCAGAACAAATTTTCAATTATGGTTGATGAAGAAACATGTTGGTGTTGTATTTCTGTAATAAAGGTTCCCCCTTTTAACTTTGAGTGCCCGGATATCCCACTTTGCATCGAATATTTTATCCCGTCTGATCTAGGAGCACCTAACTATTTTTTAACTCTTTTGACTATTACGTCTCCGGTGAGCAGCTGGTTGCCTCGTTCTATTTTTTTACTGGCTGTTCTAGACAAAAAGCTTGTAGATTGTGCCGCCTCATATTAAAACCATATTCACCATGGCTCTGCTCACTGTGCGTAGCGCTGCCTGGGTGAGTGGCTGGTGCTGTGGGAGTGAGTAACATGCTCATTGTCTTCTTGACTTTATCACTAGGCAGTGACGAGAAGTCATAGGAGAACACGTGGCTGGTATGGTTTGCCTGTTTCCTCAACACGCAGTATAAGTCATCAAGCCCATTCCCTGTTGAATGAGCAAGGGAGTGGAAGTGCTTAGATGGAATAGACTAGTGTGCAATGATTGAGAGCGTTATCCTGTCAGCTGTGTGAGCACTTTTCCCAGATGTACATTTGCACACACAAAAAAAAGCAACCTAATCACTGGAGCTTAAAACCAGGAATGAAATGTTATTGTAATTGAGTATAAAGTGCTCTTGTATGGAAGGGTTCTGCATACTTGCATACAGTACATTAGCCTGAAGGCGTTGCTGACACAAGAATGCTGCACGCAAATGTACATTACAGCACAATGTAATTACACATATCAAACATGTTCTCCAATCGCAAATTAGTATATTTAACCAGAAGCATCTACCAGACAATAGAAAATAAATTATGTTGCAAGTGTTTCACTTGGGTCAATTGTGTCAAGTGTCAACCAATAAGAACCTTTCAAAATAAAGTAAAATGTCAGTATATTTATGTAAAAAACCCACTAAAGATTGTGCTTTTAGTGTCTTTGCTGCGGTGTGATGGATATTTTCAGGACATGGATTAGTTTCACCCCGTCTCCAGCAAGATAAATGCTGATAGATGCATGAAAATCAGTAAATTAAGTTCCATGGTCAGTTATTCTGACCTGACACCCAGTTGAACACTGACTGGATTGGAGATTTTCTTCCACTGTCCGCAAATAATGCAGCAAAGAGTGACCTGGCAAGTGTGACTGTGACGTTACTAATGCTATCTCTACTCGGTATGATTTCTGATTTAGAGACACTTGGAGTTTGGTCCACATTGGTCCCTACCCTACTCAGGTCCCTTCCTCTGAATGTAGGCTACTATAGAAATATCTTTGAGATTTGTCAATGTTTTTCTGTAAGAATAGCATTAACTTCTCTGTGGTGTTTTGTGATCGAGCCTATAACGACTGTGCATCTTGTTGACCTTTAAACCCATTAATTATGAATGGATAGTATTTGTAGGCAAAACTAGCTCTTCATCATCCCAGACAGAAAACACAACCAGCCGTTTGGCACAGACCTCGTGAAGACCGCTTTGAATAATTGAAGGAGCATTAATTCCTTTACTTTGTGTGTGTGTGTGTGGTGTGTGCGCGTGTGCGCGCGTCCGTCCGTCCGTCTCAAGCGGTTCAGGTCAAGACAGGGTGCTGTACACGGTGATGTTATGTTGTCCCAGAGGCTGCTTTGTGACTTGGAAGCCATGGAAACTCTTGGGAATACCAGTCTAATTTAGCCTGGTTGAGTGGCAGCCCAATTCCCCACCATCTCTCTCTCTCACACACGCACACGCACACACAACACTAACCTACCCTGACAGGCCTAGGGAACCCCCAGGACAACACCGGCCTATAGGGACAGGAACTTGTGTTTGCTATAGAGAGAGAGAGAAATAAATGTGTGGTAAAAAGAAAAGAAGAAAAAGCGAATGGCAGTAGCCTACATGCAGCATCTGTCATCTGAAGATGGTCTCAGTGCAATTTTGCTGCTTTGTTTTCACACTCAAATTGAAATGAATATTTGTGCCGACTGAGTACGCTGGACCTCAGGCCCCAAAGAACCTGTTAGGCTGTCATGTTTTAAAAGGACATGCATGTCAATGAGAAATATAGGTATTCCTTCATGTCCTTTTCTCTGTCTGATTTGTGGTTTTCATCCTATAACGGGCAGTAATGACAAGTGTAGGAAGTGGCAATGGTTGGATAGATATACCTTGACAAGCCTGACTTGTCCCCCTGGCATAATCCTGCCACCTAGCCATGCGAGGGCAAAATGGATAAGACAACTGACCCACACGGGCACACACACACACACACACACACACACACACACACACACACACACACACACACACACACACACACACACGGTCTCTCTCACACACACTTTCTCTCTGGCTGTTTCATCTGACATATGACTCATAGTGTAGGAGATGGAATGAAGGAGGTATTCATGTCGAACACGCATTAAAGTTGGTGCAGAGAACTTGACATATAGTAGCTCGCCTCTCATAGGGGGAAAGCATGCAATGATGAATGAAATATAATGAACTAGACTTGCCATTATTGTATCATGAAGAAATCGGATCCTGTCGACACTGGTTTGCTGAGCTGGTAGGAATAGAATAACAATTTGGCTTCACTTTGGTTTTAAAACTGTACAAAAATAATTCATAATTAAACTTGACAGCCAAGTATAGTGTCCAGTAGTGTTTCCAATTCATTTTTTTTTAAATCATGCAGTGTTTCTTAAATTTACTGCCAGAATTGTTGTCTCCACCAGGCCGAAGGCATGGGGGGAGAGTATGTTTTGCACTCCGTCCGTCCGTCCGTCCGTCCGTCCGTCCGTCCGTCCGTCCGTCCGTCCGTCCGTCCGTCCGTGTGTGTGTGTGTGTGTGTCCGTGAGCAGCTAATCACGGCCACCGTTAACCCGGTCGATGCCAAATTTGCACACACACTCCCTGGATGCCAACGATGAACCTCTGCCCCAAAGTTTCCAGAACGGCCTGTTATAGCGCCACCAGGAGGCCGCTTTGTGCAAAACAAGTTTTTGCACAGTACACCTACAGATTTTGTCCAAACATCACGCAAATTGGTACACAGTCTCTCTAGAGCCATTCAACGAAACCGGTCTTTCAGATTTCTCAGACTCCATCCTGATTGGTTAAGATTGGCTTCCAAAGTTCATTTACTTTTGTTTCCCTTTTATCCAACCACCAGATGAAGGCAAGCTGCAATGTCCTACATTCCTATCCTGGTGGAGACCTGTGCCCAGAAGGGCACTTTTTCTAGTTTCACTCTGTAGTCCCTTCCCTGCCGAGGTCTTTTCAGACGGATATCTTATTTTGTAGACCCCAAATTAACAACCCACTGTAGATGAAACGGAAGCAAAATTCTGCAGTGTTTCTTAAAGGAATATTTCACAGCTGGAAGAAACTGCAGTCACTCAATGTTAATAGTATTTGTAGTAGATAACAGTAGCATATTTGAAATGTGCACCCTATGGCCAGAAACATTATGAAGTCTGTGTGTTTGATGGGATAGCTGAATTCCTGCTTTGACCATACTGCTTTGGTGTACTGCCCCTCCTTGTGGAGGTGGGGAGGCTGCCTGGAGGTGTAACTTAAAATCCAGGGAGGAAGTGAGACCACATTTTCATGACAAATGTTGGTCATGAACATGGCGTCATACTGTAACTAAAATATCAAAAAACCCATTACACACACAAAAAAAACCCATGAAAGTGTTTCTTGTGAGATGAGATCTGGTTGCAAAAGGGGTGAAGTGGCCCTTTAAAGATACAGAGATCACAGCCAGACGGGTGCAACAGGTGTTCTTAACAAAGCCCCCGACACTATGACATAATTGGTCGGATTGGTCGTGCCATGTAGGTATGACGGGCCACATAGCGTTTTCCTGAGATGACTTTTCAAACATCATAAAAGCAAGTAAATATTTAACGGTGACATTGTGTTGAGTTAATCTCTCTGGGCTCTTTGAGTCACAGAGAAAGGTACTCTAAAAAGGTCATCTAATACAGTAGTATTCCGTAGTTCCAAGACAACCTATTGTTAAGACCTGTCTCAATGTTGCCATTTTAACAATGAAGGGATTTAATTATTCTGCAAAGAAATGGGCACTACAAGCCTTACAATCATAGGCGGAGCTTGAACTTGACGCCAGGGGGTGCGACTGCTTGGCTAACGATTTATTTGACCTTTATTTTATTATTTTAGCGTTTTTACAATGCCCTAACCCCTAAAAATGAGTTATTTAGGTAGTACAGCAGCTCACACACATACACACATGCACTACAGCCGTACAGCGAGTCATCATATCATGATAAGAGAGATGATTACAAACTACAGTCAGAAGCCAGAAGTTAAGTTTAAAAAAAAAAAAAAAACGTTTTTTTTTTTTTTTTTTTTTTTGCCAGGGGGTGCAGTGCACCCCCTGAACCCCCTTAAGCTCCGCCCATGCTTACAATGAAAGATAGTGTGTGCTGTAGTGCAAAGGGAATATTTCTTTAAGTCTTCTTATACCGCAGAGAACCATCATGACCTATTGGCTCATTATTCTAGTTTAATACCAACCTATCCTGGTTCATGAGAAATTGTTTAAATATTCAGGAACATTTCTGTCTATAAAACGAATGCATGTTGCCTTAATGACCAACAGAGAAAATGACCAAGTCATTTGATCCTATTATAATTTATAACCCCAATGAGACCTCCACTTACCTGGATATTAAAATTGCTCCTCGGTTAGAATAATTTGTAGGCCTACTTTAATGTACAGTAATATACCATATCATATCTGCTTCTGTTGCCCTACAAAGGCAAATAGCCACAACCACCTTACATCTAACACAATTGAAAGCCAAAGTGAATGCTAATATTACAGTATAAATGCTGCTGTATAGATCATCCTTCAATGATTTGTCAGAACACGTCAGATAACCTACAGTAAGAACGTAATGTGTCCATAGTGAACTGTAATAAATGCAGAACTTGTGAACAGCTTTAGGGAAATTTGAGGAGGGATGGGTAGTTGCTGCCCCTGGAAATTATGAGGCAAAATATATTTTTATTAATGTTCTGTTTAAAAATGTATTCATGTTCATAATTTTTTCCGATTACTTTCATCCACTGTGGTATGTAGAGTGAAGATTTAATTCCCACAAAGCATAGTGGAATTAGTGATGAGCTGCAGTTTTAAGCTATCTTAAAATCCAGAGATGGCTGGACTATATGAACACAATCTGTCAGGCACAATCCGTCATACCATCCAGTTTCAACGAGGCTTCATAATGATTGCATTTTAAAGTTTGGAAAAACACATTATAGCAGTAGCACTTGCTTCAGACTGCTACTGTAAGCCTAAATATATTCATAATAAAGTGTGAATAATACATGTTACATAAAGTACAGTAGCAGTAATTAACGTGAGCATATTGACTCCCACCATATAGCGTATACATGGTAATGGTATGCAAATGCTATGAGATATAAAACGCATAAAAACTACAGATTTACAATGTCCTAGGGGACTACTCTTGGCATGACCACAGGTACGTGCATTGAAGATAACGGGTCTTCCTCTTCTCTTTGAGATCGTATCTCTTCCACTGGCATGCAGCACTGTTAAGCTCTTTAAATCACCCTTTCATTCGTTCAGCTTCAGAAAAGAGCAATTACCCATATTGGCCATGGATTGAAGGACTCCGTATGGGACTTGAGAAGGCTATAGCATAGCCTCCTGGCCTGCTGCAAGCACATCTAAGTGATGAATTCATAGTTTTCATCTTTTCCCCTGCTTATTCCTGCATTATCCCTCTCTTTCAGAAACGTGAGAAGGCTATAGCATAGCCTCCTGGCCTGCTGCAAGCACATCTAAGTGATGAATTCATAGTTTTCATCTTTTCCCCTGCTTATTCCTGCATTATCCCTCTCTTTCAGAAACGTTTTTTTTCTCTCCCCCCGGTTCAGGCCCAGTGGGAACCTTCATGAATGTTGGAGGGTTTATGAGCTGAGATTGAGAAGGAAGAAGAAGAATAAATATAACTAATTTTTGCATCAAACCCAATCCACCTCAAAATACCCCACCTGCCTCTGATTGGCCCCCCTCCTACTCGTAGTAGGGTGCCGCTGTGGGGCGGGGCATTCTCACACAGAAGACCACATTCTGGCAGCCAGCTCGGTAGCATGCATCGTGATTCGTTTAGTCATTAGACTAGTCGCAACCTTAGAGTATATATATGAATAGAGAAGGCACCCAGAGGAAATCTTGAGGCGAAATGGACATAGTGGCCGAATGAAGGTATTGCAGCCTGGCCCCAAACACATGAACGCGCTGTCCGTTGACTAACATTGTACACGTTCACGACGGACGACGCTCGTGCGCGTTCAACGGCAGCGCGTTCATGTGTTTGGGGCTTAGAGTATATATTTCTAGAGAAGGCACCCAGAGGAAACCCTGAGGCGAAATGGACATAGTGGCCGGATTTGGTAGTGCAGCTCGAGCCAGCGCTGCTCCGTTGACTATCATTGCGCACGTTCATGTGATTGGGGCCATGACACGTGAACGAATGTTTCATACGTGAACGCGCACAAACGGCACAATGATAGTCAACGGCAGCGCGTTCATGTGTTTGTAACCAATCAATCCCAGAATGCACTCTGTTCCTACCAGGAAGGAGGAGTGAATCCGCCTCATGCGCTTTTGAGCAACTTAATGCAAGTGGATGGGAGGAGAACTCGGGTGTCTTCTCTATAGATATATAACTCTATGGTCTGGGGCCACTCACCATTGCAATCCGTCCCAGAATGCACTCTGTTCCTACCAGGAAGGAGGAGTGAATCCGCCTCATGCGCTTTTGAGCAACTTAATGCAAGTGGATGGGAGGAGAACTCGGGTGTCTTCTCTATAGATATATAACTCTATGGTCGCAACCCACACCTCCAGGGTTCGAGTCCCACTGCCACTATTTTTTTTTAACAACTGCGGACTATTTCTTTTTGCAGATTATATAGTATAGTTTTAGACCACGACGGAGGAGCACAGTCGAGTGAGATGCCATGTCGAACGTTTGCGAAGTTCGCTAATGTCGACTCAGCCCCGTTTTATTTATTTATTTATAATATTATATTTATTTATTATTCATTATTATTATTAATATTTCCCACCACGGAGCAAAGATGGCAGTGTCGGTAGGCCAATTAGAGGCAGGCGAGGGCGGGTCTTTACACTTAATTTGCTTAACGATTTAGCAAATTATAAATTAATAATGAATTTATTAGTGAATTAAAAATGCGAAAACGCACCCAGGGCGCAGTACCCCCCCCCCCCCTTTAATTTTAATAAATAAATCCGTAACCAACTATCAATCTGCTGTGAATCGAATCACAGGAATAAAACAATATAGAGCCTTTATCAATCACCCCTTAATTTATATAAGTTTACACCAATGGCAGGTTTTCACTATACAGTATCTGACCAGTGTCTCTTGACAAGAACATCACTCCCTAATCATCTCGGAAAATGGCTGAAATAGGAGCACTATCAGAACTGAATAATTAAGTGAGGAGGAGAAAAAAAAGGCAATTCTGTCAGACTGTCAGGCTAATATGATCCTGTTGTTTTGAGCCTTGAATATCAGTGACTCGTCTACGTGCCTCCCATTTGGGACCCACCCTCACTCCCATTTCAATTCTATTCAATTAAAAATTAAAAGAGTGAATGAATTACTTAAAATTCCACATGAGCAGCAGGTGTCTACATGACTTAATTAGTCTTATCTATCTTCAGGGTTCAGGATGCCTATACTACCCCCCACGTAGCTGGAAGATTTAATTAGAAAAGTTAATCATGAAAGAAATACTGCAGGTGTTAGTTGAAGGTGGAATGGCAGAGATAATAATGGCTCGTTTAAGCTGCCTTGTCAGAAAATCCCTTCGTTTTGTTCTGGAATTTTAGCATTTTCAACCTATCGCTTTAACATACAGCATGTCTACAGTGCTATTGTATTGAATGACATCAAATATTTCATATTTAGATATGCCAAAAGATAATCATTATCTTCAATGTATCTTTCAACAATGCAAGTGAAAAATAATTCTTCAAATGCATCTGATCCTTTTGCTGCTATAGTGCTATAATGTGTAGATCCTAGATGTGTGAACGGAAAGTCAAAACATTTCCCTTTCAAATAGGCATGGAGCAACACTGTATATTGAATAGCAGAAAACATGCCTATTGCCTACAGTATATTGAAGGTCACGTGCACACATCCGCCTGGGTTACAGCAGACTGCTGGGCGAGCGCTGGTGCTTTGGCATGGGGGGGTCAGATCAACATATGGAATGAATTCTGTACTGGCCAGGGTTTGATGAGGTCAGATCAACATATGGAATTGTCAGAACAGGTCAGCTCCATATATGGAGATCTAAGTGTGGCAGCAGGGGCAGTGTCTTGAGTGTACAAGGTTTGATGAGGGCCCAGGTAGGGCCGGGCCTTCATTTTCGGACCTGTTGAAACTCGAGTTTTCGCCGGCTGCCGGGCGTGGCTGCACTAATAACTTTGGGGCAGGCCCATCTAGAGTTTGAATGGACGGGTATCAGTCAAACAGGGAGACATTGAAGAGGAAGGACGGGTAGGTATTTCAACATATGGAATGTCGGCATAGATATCAGTCAAAAGGGAGACATTGAAGAGGAAGGAAGGGTAGGTATTTCAACATATGGAATACAATTTACAATTTACAATTTAGGCATTTAGCAGACGCTCTTAATCCAGAGCGATTTACATTTAAGCAAGAACAAAAGCATGGGAATACATCACATAAAAGCATTTATCATGAAACATGAAACATAAGAAGGTAACAGTGGAATATCTATATAATGAAACTATACATACACTATACATATAAACTATACATATTTACTACTATGCTATACATATGTACTATGGCGTGCTATGACTATATACAATACAATTATAGTGCTGTCTACATAACATGCTATAAGTCTGTGTCAAATGCTATCTAAGCCAACAGAAATGCTATTTAAGGGGTTAGGGTAAGTGCTATGGGCCATGATGGAGTCTGAAAAGGTGGGTTTTCAGGCTACGGCGGAAGATTGGGAGTGATGCTGCAGTTCTGACTGCAATGGGAAGTGCATTCCACAGTTTTGGAGCCAGAAGGGAGAAGAGTTTGGGACGTGTGGAGCGTTGTCCCGGCGTTTTTAGTGAGGGTACCAGTTTCCCTGCGTTGGCTGATCTGAGTGCGCGGGAGGGTTTGTAGGGTTCAATCATACTTGCAAGATATGGGGGAGCCATACCTTTGGTTGCTTTGAATGCCAGCATCAGAGTTTTGTATTCTGTGCGAGCAGCGACCGGGAGCCAGTGGAGGGAGCGGAGCAGGGGGGAGACATGTGAGAATTTTGGCTGGTTGAAGACCAAGCGAGCTGCTGCATTTTGGATCAGCTGGAGAGGCTTAAGTGCACATGCTGGTAGGCCAGTAAGGAGGGAGTTACAATAGTCGAGTTTTGACAAGACTGTTGTCTGGATTAGGAGCTGGGCTGATTCCTGGGTGAGGAACGGTCTAATTCGTCGTATGTTATAGAGTGTGAACTACATGATCGAGTGACAGCTGTGATGTGAGCTTTGAACGAGAGCTGACTGTCCAGGACAACACCAAGATTCCTGGCTGTTGGGACAGACGTTACCAGGGCGTTGTCTACGGAAATAGTTAGCTCCCGCATAGGGCAGGACTTAGCTGGGAAGAAGAGAAGCTCAGTCTTGTCTGGGTTCAGCTTGAGGTGGTTGGAGGACATCCACTGTGAGATGTCAGCCAGGCATGCAGTGATGCGCTCTTCCACCTGAGTGGCAGAGGGGGGGAAGGATAGGAACAGTTGTGTGTCATCGGCGTAGCAGTGATAGGATATATTGTGAGCAGAGATGATAGTGCCAAGGGATTTAGTGTACAGTGAGAAAAGGAGGGGACCAAGTACAGATCCCTGTGGGACCCCAGTTTGGAGGGTTCGGGGGATGATAACAGACCTTTCCAGGAAACCTGGTAGGTCCGATCGGTGAGGTAGGAGGAGAACCACTTTAGTGCCGTTCCACCGATGCCTAGCTCCGCTAGGGTGTCTAGGAGCAGCTGGTGGTTCACTGTGTCAAATGCTGCTGATAGGTCTAGGAGAATCAGTACTGCAGAGTGGGAAGCAGCTTGGGCAGCATGTAGTGCTTCTGTGACTGCCAGCAGGGCAGTTTCTGTGGAGTGGGCCTTCTTGAATCCGGACTGGTTGGGATTCAGCAGGTTGTTCTGTGAGAGATGGAGAGAGAGCTGGTTGGAGACGACACGTTTAATGGTTTTAGAAATAAATGAAAGGAGTGATACCGGTCTGTAGTTCTTGACATCTGAGGGGTCAAGGGTTGGTTTTTTGAGGAGTGGTGTTACTCTGGCTGACTTGAGGGCAGATGGGACGCAGCCTGAGGTTACTGAGGTGTTGATGATGGAGGTGATGAAGGGGAGCAGATCAGGTGCGATGGTCTGGAAGATTGGAGACGGGACAGGGTCAAGAGGACAAGTGGTAGGTCTAGAGGATGTTACTAGTCGGCATAGATCAGCTCCATATACTGTATGGAGATCTAAGGGTTTGAGGTTTAAGGTCAGATGTAGAGTTGCTTGGAACCACTCCCCCTGCTGGACAACATTTGCATTCTGCCAGAAGGGTGAGTCTGGAATCTCTCGGGCAGAGACGACGTGAGGGTGTACTCCGGACCAATTCTGGCCAGGGCGATATGTGGCTGTATGCGGCCGCTAGATCAACCCGAGACTGATGACATATTGAAGCTGTGCCACAGCACAAATGTAAACACGACCTAACAAGACTACAACTCGTAATTATTATGGAGATATCAGTCTTCAGTTCCAAATTTGCATTTCCACTTTGTTTACAATGTCCACCATTGTTCATTTTCCAAGCTGGCATTGGATGGAAAAAAGACTGGTTATATCAGTATTATAATGACTCAAATAGTAAATAATTTGCATATCAGCGCCCCCACCAACTCAGGGCATTGTGGTATTGCAGCTAAAACTGCTTCAAAGTCCAGAAAGAAATGACATGGACTGGTTATATCAGAGTGGTGATTGAGGCTTAAAATTAAACCATTAGAAATACGTTTGAGGGATGGTAAGGCCAGACGGGGCCTCGGCCAGCCCAGTTAGGGCCCTACCTTAATTTTCAGGCCTGTTGGTTGAGATGGTTGGATGAGGGCAGGGTGTCACGAGGCGTGACGGATGGACATCCATATGGCGGTGTGATGGAATGACTGACTTTTGCAGGTTTTCATAGTAACCTGTGACCTACAGTCGCAACCAATAATCACATGAGACTCCTTGACAACTAAACGCAGACTCATAGAACTATAGCTCCGCCTCAGCCGATCTGATGCAACGCAGTGTAGGCTTGTAGATCAGCTGTTTGCCCAGTGTTCATCTAAAAAAGGGAAGAAAGTAAATGAATAGATGGCGTGTGACTACGTGCGTCTGTGGGAACCGCTAGGGAAAACCGAAATGTAATTATTGTAATGGGTACCCGGTATATGCAAGCATGTTCGGTTCGGTACCTGCACAGTTGGTAGTGCTGTCGCCTCACAGCTAGAAGGTCCTGGGTTCGATTCCCGCTCGGGACGCTGTGGGTGCTGGGGGCGTGTTTCCTCCTCTGCGTCATCAGTGCCCATACCCGAGGCGGGGTTGGCGAAAGGGCCCTTCTGTGTGGAGTTTGCATGTTCTCCCCGTGTCCCCTAGGGTACTAGGTACCCTCACAAAAACATGCAGTAATCCTGGTCTCTAAACTGCCTCCCCCTGCCCAGCCGGGGCGCCTGATGGGAGGGAAAAGGAACTGGTTGGAATAACGTGTTCCTTCCATGCGCGTCCAACGTCCAACCAGGGAAACTTCCCCTGTCAGGTGTAAAGGAGCAACTTGGACACTCAGGCATGAAGGAAGCATGAGTTCAAGTCCGTTGCTCTCCCCTTGTCCCCCATATATGGGGACTAGGTTGGCGGAGGGTGTGTAGAGCCCAGGATCACATTAGATGATTGACACAGGGGTGAAAAATGGGTTACAAAATCGTGGGATAAAAATGATAAAAAATAGAAACTAGTGTATTTAAGAAGAAGATGATCAGGTAATTGTGAAAATAATAATAATAATAATAATAATAATATTATTGAAATAAAGAACTAGTGAATTGTTTGCTAGTGTGCTGCTTGTTTATGGTATGGATATACATACAGTACTCTACAACTTTGTCATGAATAATTCAACAAAAAAATACTTATAACACGCATGCTGCCGGGCGGGTCTTTGCGCAAACGCTCCGTCATGTAGATATATGCAGTGAGTGTACACACTGGGAAGTGGGAACAATTAAAAAACAAACACAGGTCAACGTGACATGACATGCAGGTCAAGTAATGCAGTGATTATTGGCTGCTTCCAACTAGTAGTAAGTGGACTAATAAGTGGCCGAATAATTGACAAGGCTGATTGGAAGGCTGCGATGCAATATATTACTACCACTACTACTTTTTTGGGAGGCCCCTGGAAGCTTGAGGCCCGTTTCAATTGAAACGATTGAAACATATATATGTCAGGGCTGATGTCACGTCACACCTACCTAGTGGTGACGTCATCCCCTCCTTTTATAAGGCATTTCGCCAGCACAAGTTCTCTGTCCGATTATCATTTCATATCTAGTCTGTTTGAGAATCTAAACTAAGCCTTGCAACTTAAGCTTTCTTAACTAAGCCCATTTAGCCAAAGATATCGCCAAGACCTAACTCCGAATTATACCGGCTGGTCAGCACTTTCCCGCTCCTGTGACGAAGAACCTCCACCACCCTTACAATATAAGGCCGCCACTGATGGTAGTGCAAAAATATCTTGCTTTTCTTATCGTCTCCACTATTTTCCATAGCACTATTACAAGCTGTGAACATTGAGGTTTACCACTGGGAATGGGAACAGATTAATGAAGTAAATCATTAGGGTCCTTGTAATTTATTTCCCTTACATCTTGTAGCTCACTGTAAGCTGTATATGCCTCTATTTTTATTTTATTTGTAGATACTGTTGCTTTTATATCTCATCTGTACAGAGTTTTGATGCCACGTGGTCTCCGACTGCTGCCCAGCTCTAAGGGGTATGAAATGTGTTTTACGAAGGCCTTGGGTACTATCCATTGTCTCTTACCCAGTTGTCTTTCTACTCCTTTTACTACATAATACAAATGAGGGAAATATACAGTAGGGATTGGGAAGCTATTTGAGACAATACGGCTGAGGCACAGGTTATTTGGTTCACAAGGCGAGTCTAGCCCAATGAAAATCATCTGAGGTGTGGCCATTGACCAGAGTTGTCATAAAAAACAATTCACTTCATGAGTTCTGTCAAGATATTTTATAAAAGCAGGCACGGCTATCTACATAATTTTCTCTGCAGCAATTTCAGCTGGAAGATTTGCCGCACTGGGAGGAAAACTGCAGCTGGGGGAGAAATGGATTGCATTGCAGTCAATGAGGGCCGGGTGGACTAACAAACACTATTTCTGAACGATTGCGACCTTTGAAAATACTCTGTCCAGGACAATGATGGGTATACAGTATTCTTTCTTTTTGTGATTAGTGAAAAATTAACAAATAACTCAAGCAGTGTAATTCAGACAGAACCTGTGGTTTGTAGTTGCAAGTGTCTCTTTAATGTTTATTTCTTTTCCAGACACAGTAAAGCACATAACCTAGAGCACATGGGGGTCTACAGGGGTTTAAGACAGGTGGACTTCCTCTGACAAAACGAGGACGGACAACTTGATCCAAGGAAACATCTGACAGAAAAGAATGATTTGGGCTGAGCCAAGAGCAATTCATTGGAACTTTTTTTTTTTGTAAGCGCCACGCGCACATCTCAGTTGTCCTTTTTTCTATAAATTATTACTGTGCATTTTATTTTTTATTTATTTATTAAATTTTTTGTCTCTTGAAGGAGTCCGTTCTGAGATCAGTCTGTTGTCAAGTCCATGACCATGTTGAATGTGTTTCATCTCTCAACAGTATAGGCTACAGCTCTGCAACTCCAGGGCGATGTGATTCCAGCTCTCAGTATGTTCAGAGGTATATTTTCAAAGGAGTAATAAAAGTAAAGAAAGTGTCCAACGGATGTAACCTCCAGCAAACATTTTAAAATATCAATAGACTGGGCGTTAATTTGCACAAAAGTACCCAAAACACCTTAATCAAGGCTACATTTTCTGAAACATGATTACGTGGATGACACAGCACTGAAATCACAGTGTAGAAAATGTCACTTTACTCTATACAGGTACTGACTACAAGTTTATCCAATGCACAACAGCACAGTACATAGTCATTCATTTGACTTGTACCTAAATTATCTTATTTATAACACTGGCTGTTAAGTCGCTGTAACATAATTTATATATATGACACCTGAAAGAGGAATGCTACATAAGATTTTAAGTTTTCAAAGGGTAGGGTTAAAATAAGGATGCTTTGTGTTATTCCACAATTACAATATTCTTCATAAACCATCTCCACTATGGCTCTGTCCATTGTACTTTAAAAACCAACACATTCTACAAGCATTGAGTGGAATGGATTGAGTATACATCAGCTCTTTTCCATAGTGTTTTCTTGTATAGCGAACAATTGCACCTCCCTGAGATGAAGACTGTATTGAAATGGAAGTATGAGAGAAAACGATAAATACATATCACTGACAACAGAAATTATGAATCCTTTGTGGTACGTACTGTTCTGATCTTTACATGTCTGTCTAAATGTGTTGTTATTAAGGATGTAATGATTTAAAAAAACATCACAATACGAGAATCCCAAGACAAGTCCACAATATGATTTTCATGACGATATTTAGGGGGAAGAAATGAGCTGAAGTCCGTAGAACAACTTTTCATTTGCCATGTCATAACATGAGCTGTGAATGTAATATAGCTGAGTGATGATGAATGAGATGCAATATTAGTTTGAGGCTCTCATCAATGTATAGCTTTTGCCTGTTTTCATACAGAGCTGTTGGACTAAAGTCTGATTGATTAGTTGGGTGCCGTGTCATTAGTCAGACAGCTCATTTTTCCCACAGCTTGTTATTCGGGGTAATGGGATGTCGGAGTTATGGGCAGTCCCCGATTAGTTGTGCATCGTGTCTGGCACGTTAGCCTGTAGATCGGCTATTGCTACAGTATGATTACCGGTTGGTGATCTTGCCCAGGGTGCCAGGATCAGGATGGCCAGAAACGCCACAGTGTGAATGTCATCGTCACCTGAATACTTATTGAAGATGCCGTCACGGGCCCACGATAATGATGAATTCTTATTTTGTCGCAATAACGACAAAATCATTACATCCCTAGTTATTATAACCCCTTGATGTATACTCCATACCCAACTTCACCACATGGAATTGCATTATTTTCAGAGTTGTAACATGGATAAGAGAGGCGCTAGTGGGAAGAGGGTATAATAAATAACATTAAGATCCTAGCAGTGGCACAATGGGTTGAAAACAGTACCTTCTTTCCTTTGTCAGAAACGGCCATATATCATTTAACCCATTCTGAACGGGCACCCATTTTGGTGTCAGCCGACAAAATCATTACATCCCTAGTTATTATAACCCCTTGATGTATACTCCATACCCAACTTCACCACATGGAATTGCATTATTTTCAGAGTTGTAACATGGATAAGAGAGGCGCTAGTGGGAAGAGGGTATAATAAATAACATTAAGATCCTAGCAGTGGCACAATGGGTTGAAAACAGTACCTTCTTTCCTTTGTCAGAAACGGCCATATATCATTTAAATGGTCTGTGCTGGGACCCAATGGTGGGTCCGCGAGATGTTCTGACAGTATCACGGGTACCGTCAAGCGAGCAATGTTGTATTGTGTGTTGTTTCATATCATCGCTGTCAGGTGGAAACCTTGCATGTACCAAAACCATTCCCTTTTTTAAATTACTAGTAGTATTACTCGGCAGACCCACTGCTTTAAAGCCCAGCCATTATTGCCAGTCTAATTATTGCCAACAACAATCCCGTTAGGGATTTCCTTTTACCGCGAGGATATGCACTAGAAGCATTATCATAAAGTTAGTACTGTATGTACTAGTATCAGCGGGTAAGGGTTTCTGTTAACCATACCATAAATAAGATTAACACACACACACACACATGTGTAATAAATATTTTAAATTCATTCATTCATTCAAATAAAAGTCAAAACACAAACAAATTAAAACTTCCCCAAGCCAAATTTCCAGTCACTCTCTTTTCTACTCCTGTGGTAAATAAACTATTTGTTACATAATAAGTGTTGGTCCACATTAATGACCTCAGGTTGATGTCTAATGTGGTGGAATATCAAAGGTTTGTGTTGAATGGTTATGAACCATTGAATTCAGAACTATTAACTTGCAGAAGCTGCACACTGACTGGGTGAGGAAGTTGACGATGGGAGAACCAACTAAAAACCTCTTCTCCTTGCTCTATAGGACTGCCGAAAATCAGACGGTGAAGCAGGCTAAGAGGCAGAAGAAGCGGGGGCAAGCTGACCAACAGCTTGTCTGACATCAATCCAATGGTTGGTATGACCTCCAGTTCATCATCATGATCGAGGTTCACTGGACACATATCTGATTCTTCAAGCTGTCAGAGAGAGAGAGAGAGAAAAAGAAGGGGGGAGGGGGAGAGGAAGATAAGTACTTATGTAATTTTTAACACAATAGTTGTAGCTATGGCAACTGCCTACTATGTTTAACCCATTCTGACCGGGCACCTATTTTGGTGTCGGCATCATGTTATGCTTTAGCTATTGAAAGATAGCAGAGCTCATATCGCGCCACCGAGTGGCGCGATACGAGCTTGTAGGTCTGCTATTTTTGAAAAATCGAAGAGCGACTGACATTTTTAGAATCTGATCTCAGGTCAGAATGGGTTCGTCAGACCAGTGTGTGTCCGGCGGAATCCTCGTATGAATCTGATCTCAGGTCAGAATGGGCTAAATAAATACACAATGTGTGTGTGCAGTCCTTCATATCCCCTGCAAGAACTGTCATGTAGCCTCGGCGGCGGCGTGGTCCCTTTTAGACGATGACAGTGTTTTCAGGAGGTGAAAACGCAACAGAGTGAAAACGCCTCCCAGAGTGGAAATCTTTGAGAACGCCGTGTTTTGTAAACAGGCAAAACGCCGTGAATCCACAAAACTTACGACATCATGGCTCACGTTGGCTCACAGCGCATATGTTTATTACATTGATGCAGAGCCATATGCTGTATGATATAATGGAGTTCCTGAACAAGCCTCCCTCCTCGCCTACAAAGCGCTGCTCGTCGGCGATGGTGAATGTAAAACCCTGATGTAAATAAAGTTCCTTGTGATAGGCGGCAGCCACGGCGGCAGCGTTTACGTAGCCTAATGTATTATAAAATATATAACCATCCCGTGATCGCGATCTGCCTGCATGCTCTGCCACCGCCCACCTATAGCGACATTATAGCCTTTTCATAAAGTGCGCGTTCTCGTGTAGAGGGTCAATAAGAATGAGAACGCAACGGGACTTTGCCGTTTTATCTGGAGACCGTCGCCGTCTAAAAGAGGCCTAAGTCTCTGCAAAGCGCCAAAGCTAAATTGGTCAGCCCCCTCAACCGTACTCCGAGCTGAAATAAAGGTTATGATGATGATGATGATGATGATGATGACATGAATGTGTTGAAACCAGGTAGTGCAGATGCGGTACTAGGTAGAAGCATGACTGTAGATGTGAAGCAAATTTAGGACTGTGTAGAATAAGATACAGGGCTGTGTAGATAGAGGGCTTGATAAGTTCAAGTGAAGACGGACAGGAAAGGGGGAGGGAGAGACATGCAGCAAAGGTCGTCACGAACGAGACTCGAACATGTGACACGCCGGAGCCTATATGTGGCATGTGCCTGGACCACCAGGCCAGCAGGCGCCCCCAGTAGATGCAGTACGTGGTTGTGTATAGATATTGGACAGTGTAAATACAGGTCGGCGTATAGATACATACTGTAACTGTAGATCAGACAGTACTGTTCTGCATGGTGCAATGGATTCACGTTCAACACTGTTCAACTGCAGATTTGAAGGGAGTGAGATGCTCCGATGCAATGTGTAGGCTGTGACTTTCATACTCTTCCTACAGCACTCTCCCGTTCTAGAGGTTGCGGCACACTTCACACAGCCAAACATGAGATCATTTGTCTGCGTTGGCGTTCACACACCGACACACACAGCACATACTGTACACCTTTCTCTCTCTCTGTTTCTCTGCCCGCTGCCACTGTAATTCTCAGTTGTCACTTAGCCAGAGTGTTTTACTGTGACATTCAAAACCTGGTTTGAAGGAAGACCTGTCAAACGGCATCCAAAACAACGTTTCGGGCAAACGACAAAAGCAGATGAACCATGGCAACTAGGGAAGGCTACAGTAAGTCCTTTCTTGCTGCTGTATCTAATCCGAGGCACTAACAAATAAAGCACAAAATACTGAAAAGTTAATCTAAAGAAAATCAAAATACTGTAAGAACAAGAAGAACAACAACTTGTATAGGCCAAGCACAGCAGTGCATTCAATGTCACGTTCTTTATCGAGACCAGCAAAACAAAGCAGAGACGGCTTTTTAATTCAGCCTGCCTCAAGCAGTGAAGCACACGCATTTAAGATCCTGCGATAGAGAACAGGTCTTTTAGTTTGAGCTTGTTCCACAAAGAGTTATGTGCAGAACGTGTTCAGTACACGAAAGCCCCCTTTCCCTTATTCATGAGACTGGAGTCAAAGGCTGTTGGTAAATTAAAAGGCATTTATCAAAAGAGGGAGAATGCAAGTAAAGTGTAAAGTAACCTTGAGAGGCTACTCTGAAATGAACACATTCTGAGCATGCTGGTAAAGGATTCCTTCCGTTTTACATTTCTGCTTTACATGTGAGGCACTTTGATGTTGTAATTGCCTGCATGCACAATGCACATGCATGAGTATTCTAAACCCTGCGTTCACAGTGGCATCTACAAAGCATACAAATACAAAGCACCGTAAAATATTGGTCGCTGCGTCGCTGTTGAAGTGTTGATCAACATGCTCCATTGACAGACATAATTAGTCCCCCCCCAATAACAAGCAAGAATAGTGTGAAGAGCGAAGGTGAGGGAGAGCAAGGAGAAAAGACAAATCAAACGGTAACATATCTAGCAGGTACAGTATGTACAGTACATGAGGTTAGACATCAGGTGCATGAATATAGCAACAGGTATATACAGTACATGATATTGGACATTACAGACCATCCGCACTGCCAGCGATGCGAGCGAACTAGGAAACGAATTAAAATACATGTTTTTCAATGAGACTGTCCTGACGAACGTGCCGTGCAGCGACGTCCACCCCTCCTATATTCGCTCGTAGAATACAAGCGAACTCTTAATAGATTAGAGTTTCTAATCTATTTGAGTATAGCCTCGGAAACTGCAGGTGTTTTGCTTTTTAAAGGGGAAAAAAGCCTGGGCGAGCCAAGCAGGAAAAGTGGCATAGGAGTGGGTGTAAACCAATAACAGTGCAGAGAGGGACGTCGCACCAAATGTGGCGACGTCTGTGTTCTCCGCTGCGTTCTACTGGGGTGAGGAGCGGGGGAGGGGAGGCGGGCTCATAGGTTGTTAAACCAATAGGAAGTCTGCGTTGGTTTACAGCGCAAGTTTGTTCCACCCGCCAGATTGCGGCAGTATTGAGTTCACAAGTTCCCTCCTCCTGCCTGGATCTGGGCTCTCTCAAGCACAAACGATAAACCGGAAGCAGTTGGACAAAAATAATTTTGAGTTGTATAGTCTTGTCGGGTTGTGTTTACATTTGCACTGTGGCAGCGCTTCAATACGTCATCAGTATAAATACATAAATAAATCCTACAATTGTCTGACATTGTATCCCTTTGCTATACTGAGTATTTTATCCCCTATTCCCGTCATCTCCATCACACTGACAGCGTGACGTGTGTCCTCCCCAAACGACACTTGAGATGACAGTAGTCATACTGACGGCCTATAGCCTGATTGGCTGCCTAAGCCAATGGGAGTGTAGTATGAATGATTGCCTGCCCCCCCTAAGCTATGCCACACGCACCGCGAAAAGGGCTGATTTCCGCACCGCAGCGAGCAAGCTGTACGTACGACTGCAGAAACGAATGCAAACAACGGCCGCGAGGTTGCGCCAGAGAAACGTACATTACATACGTTACTAAAATCATAATAATAATATGGGGGGGGGGGGGGGGGGGGGGGGGGGGGAAACAAAGACAGAAAGGGGGACAACGGAGACAGCGCCCGTTTCACCTGACACATTATTACCATGTAATCATTCCTTGTTTTTAAATAGCTTGGATATGATATATTATGGCTTGGAGCACAGTCTCCAAATTCCACCACTCTTGCAGCACCCTGCATGGACGCATGCATGTAAACACACTCTATGCACTCACTCATATAATTATGCACAAAATAACATGCACACACACACTTTCACACATTCGGGACGCTTGCAGGCACTCGTTCGTTCATGCATCTACACACACATTCACCCATAAACATCCTCGCATAGAGTGAATCCGTAAACACGCACACACACAGATTTAAAGTGAGCACAAAGAGGACATTTCTCACAGCTATACTGTATATCAAGACTCCCAGCTTTCTCCTTAAGGCAAAGTACCCTCATAACTAATTCACCATGAAGTGGGTGTATGTTACATGGCCTCACTGCCTCCAATAGGCCAAATAAACCACACCACCTGAGTGCCTCGACCCCTACACATGATGTGGGCAACACGCACTTCTGCATGCTTATGGGGTGTGACGAATACTGTCAGCACATTAAATGCGGTGGTAAAGCATTATTCATGCATAATTCACCCTCGTGCCTACATTCTGCATTGTACATTTTGAAATCCCTTTGAAGTTAATTTCCCTCCCTTAATAAACGGGGAGGGTAGCTGCATTAACTATACCGGGTGCTTATGACCGTGTTTCCATGTTAGAGAAAGCGGCAACTTTCCATGTTAATTCCACTGTATTCAGTGCATTGACATTACAGTGCCATGTAAACACTCTAAAGTGTGTTTTCTCACATGGGGCAGATATCAGCCCAGTTGTTGATGTGTTCATGGGCAGTTCTCTTCCCCTCTCATCTTCTCCTCCCCTCCCCTCAATCTATTTATGATAATGTATTTCTGGGAGTCGTCTTGGGGGATGTCAAATGAAGCTGTGCCTGTGAACACAAAAGCCCATGGGACTGAAAAACCATGCAAAAAAACCCCTCCCTTTTATTCCGCCTTCAAGGTGCATGGTTGAAAGGCCAAGCTCACAGGGACGTCACATGTATGATGTGGTGAAGATGGGGAGTATACTTCAACAGGAACCATGGCTTAATTTAACCCATTCTGACCTGAGATCAGATTCATACGAGGTTTCCGCCGGACACACACTGGTCCTGATGAACCCATTCTGACCTGAGATCAGATTCTAAAAATGTCAGTCGCTCTTCGATTTTTCAAAAATAGCAGACCTACAAGCTCGTATCGCGCCACTCGGTGGCGCGATACGAGCTTGTAGATCTGCTATTTTTCAATAGCTAAAGCATAACATGATGCTGACACCAAAATTGGTGCCCGTTCAGAATGGGTTAAACAAAGAACTACATCTAAGTGAATATCTAATCAGTCTGGAGTGAGTGGCAGCAGATTAAATCAAGAAGGATTAGTATGTTTTCCATCAGCAATAACACTATGCCCTGAGAGTATTTCATTAAAGGAAAGCGGGATGGATAGATCGGCAGCATACATAACACTCATACATACATTCATACATAGGCTGGGTCGGTTTGAAAGATGGAGCGATAATGAGATTCAGCAAGAGAACAGATTGGGAATGTATATTCCTTATCCAGGTTGACAATCACCTATTTTGCATCCAGTTTAGCCCCTGAGCTACAGTATCTGTCTGTGCTGTAGGAATTAATTAGTAAATCTGTGATGAGGGAAAGCCTGATTCAAAGTCAGATTGTCCCCCCCCCCCCCCCCCCCCCCACCCTTCCTTCCTTCATTTTGCCCAAGACCACCTTTGATGCTTCATTGCTTTTTGCCAGCAGCCACTCTTGTCATCGATATCTCCCTTCCGCAGAGACTGTACAGTAAAGTGGCTTGTAAAATTCCTCCCAATGAGGACCTCATGGGCACCAAGGCGTAAAAAGCTGGTCCTGACTAGGCAGCGCTCCGCCTCCTATAAATCACAGAGCCAACAAACGGGCAATGAGTGCTGAGGAAATATGGGCTCTGAAAGGGTCAGCCCCCAGCCCTCCCCCCCCCATCCTCTATCCCCGGCTGTTTTCTGCTTCAGTGCACAATGTGTTCGTTTATATTTACTGTAGAGGGCCAAAGCCTTCAAAAATAAGTTGCTTAAAATCACTTTCACCATGTCTTGTTAAGGTTTTTAATTGACAACATGAATTAAAGGTATATTCAGTGATTTCACTTAATTCAAATATCACTTATTTTTTTGTTTTGTTGTGATAATCCTCCCTACTATAGAGTGTGCTGACCATATAAGGAGTTCCTCCCTGTCCCCAGTTAACCCCTGGGGGTCAAAAAACCTTAGGTTTCGTTTTTGACTCTCTATCCTGATTGGACGAAAGGCTGGGTCCCACAGCCAAAAACGAAACCTAAGGTTTTTTGAGTGAAATCACTGAATATACCTTTAACAAAATGTTATAGCTATTTTGGAAAGATTTGTCCACAAAGATTTGTCCACAAGATATATCCACTCTCTGAAAATGTAGATGGGTTTACCCCCTGGAGATGTATTTTCGTGCAAGCTGTTAAAACAATAACTAAATTCTATCTATAACTTTTTTGATTATTCGAGTAATGTGTATTTAGTTGTTTTGGTTGCTGCTCAACCACTTCAGCGTAATATTTGGTCGCACGACTGTGTTGTACAATTCTTTTTGAGAATACACATCTACAAGCTCACAATGCACCATGGTGCAATGGTTGCAATGGTTTTTCTTTTTTTTCCTTTCTTTTGCCCAAAATAAGGTTCGATTAAGAATCAATTAGCTGGTTCTTGCGGTAACCCTTCAGTGGCTATACTGAACTGTGGCTTAATACCATTGTCAGATTAATGGTAGCAAAGTGACTCTCCAGGTCACTCCTATGCTGATATTGACACACAGGCTGTTGTCTGCCTATGTTCAATAATTGCATTTCTGACACTCCCTCCTTATCGGTTAGAAAATCATAGCTCCCATCTTAATTTACATACTGTAAACGTGACGCATGATGCAGAAACCTTTGAACAGGAAGAATAGATGTGTCGGCAATGTGCACACTGCTCTGAATTAGAATGAGATGGCACGTCAAGTTGCTTTGAAGATGTCATTATTTGTATGCATGCAGTAGCCTTGTTTGAAATGGGTTGAGCGTGAGAAAGGAACGTGACTCTGACAGCAGTGGAGATTTGTGGGGTTCAGCGCGACGCTCTCGAGGGGGTTGGATTTCTCCCTAGGCTAGCCTCCAGCATTGACTCTCATGCTTGAGGGAACACTGAGGGAAGCCTCTACTAGATAGACCTGTCAATGACACCCCGAGGAATTCTCTGTTTCCGGCCGGGTGACTTCACAAGGGCAATAGTCAATATCCTGAAGTCACAACTTCTCAGAAACTGACTTGACACTTTGTAGCCCCAGTCCTAGCTGTAAGACAAATATAACATTAACTGTCATGTTGAATTTCCACCCTCCAAAATCATATTCTACTACATGGAGCCTTTTACATATTACACTGGTTTGACATCAATACAACAAAAATGAAGAATAACTGCTTGAGCAACTCAGTAGCCCAATGACATCATGGGCTGAAATGTCCCTGATCAGCAAGTGATTCCTGGCCGGCTGGATGCCATTCATCCTCTATTGTCTTGCCACAAGGGCCGAAATGTGGACAAATTTGTCCACAGCATGAGACTGTGGTTATACTAGTCAGCTCTATTTGAATGTATGTCCGTGTATGTCTGTGTGTAGGGCATTGCTGAAAATGATCATCTGTGCTCAGCAACCTTCCCCGGGTAAATGAATAAATGATGATGTTCGCTTGTGCAAAAGGACTGGTGCGTTATCTATTGACTATCAATTCATTGCATAGTACAACATCAGCATGTTAAAACCAGATGCTGATTAGCTCTGTCTACCTTAGTGTTGAGAGGTCAATAATCTGATACGATCAGGAGATGTGGAGAAAACAAAAGCTCTCTGCTTAATAATAATAATAATAAACTTTATTTATATAGCACCTTTCATACATAAATGTAGCTCAAAGTGCTTTACAGAGCAGAAAAAATAATAAAAACAAAAGCAAAACAAAACCGCATTAAAACAGGCATGCAGTTAAAACAATAGGACAATAACGCAGTCATGTGGAAAGGAGAGGTGGACCAACTTAATAATCTAATGCACATTATCAGTTCTTTTTTTAGACTGCATATTAAATCATGACGGTGAGATGTGGTTTTAAATCTTCTGTTTTGGTACAATTAAACTTGACCTTGAACTTTGACCAACACGACCACTGGCGTGCAGATGAGCACACAAACATTTGGTATGGTTATAATTTGGTAACATTGCGTTGCATGAAAATGAAAACGCCATTTGTTGGAAATGGAAACTAGCAACGACACCTGCGTTATCCTGCGTCTCTTTGATAATTGTGAGAAAAACATTGATTTCACTGAAAGGAAGTGTGTTCCAATGAAGGGTTAACATTTTTTTCTTTCTTGTTTTAGTTATTTTTCGGGGGATTTTTCAGCCTTTATTGATAGTTTGAAAGTAGACTGACAGGAAATGGGGAGAGAGAGATGGGGGGAAGACACGCAGCGAAGGCCGTCGAACCCGCGGCACGCCGTCAGGCTGGCTCAGCACTGCAGCCTAGGTGCCCGGACGGTTGAGCTAACCGTCCGGGCCAAGGGTTAACATTTTTTTGGCGAAGGTACCTTTTTCCCTGTTTACTTTTCAACTAACCTACAGTATAGGAGGAGAAAAGAAAACACCTCCTTGGAAGCATACAGTATGCAGGAAACTGTAGTGATTATGCTGAAAAGCAGGACACAAACAGTATTGGTTGCAAATTGGGCATTGCAAATGATGTGAGATGAAGGGTGCAATTCAAAGAAATACCTTTGTGCTGCCTTTGAGGGCCTTTCTCCAAACCCTGAGTAGCACTGGGTGCAGACGGAGGAGAATAGATGGAAGCCTTCCCCACTGGCTCTTTGCCATGGGGGTGAAGCACAAGACACTGGGAGACTATGGCGAAAGTATAGTGGGCATACATGCAAGCACCAGTACAGTGTCCATCACAATACAGCATCATTCTTTGTGGTCCCTGGATAGGAGTGGAGCGGGCCACCAGGATAAGCATAATATATCATGCTCATTTTATCTGATGGCTTTACCAACTGGATTTTATTTTTTATGTTGTATTATTTACTGCAAAGCTCAGAGCATGCTACACACAAAGCAATGTCCTTTTCCCATGGATGTCAATTGAATCGTTATACAGTAACACCGTGAAGAGAAATTCACATCTCCAAATAGCCTGCTACTGCAGGATGATTCAATGGCTGTACACATTACAGTGCGTACGCACTGCCAATGTGAAGATGCCAGATGACACTGCAGTTATATTTCCGCCTCAATTTGAAAGCAAATAGTAATGTGAATACATAAGAGATGAACAAACTTTAATATACGGTATGCACATCAACATGGGTGCTGGGCCAATAAAGACTAACGTTGAGAAGAAATAGAGCCAAGCACTCCAACTCTAAGTAAAAGATCGCCTTTATTGTTAGTCCATGACAACGTTTCGATTCTTCTAGTCTAGGTCATACAGGGCCCTGGGGCCACATGCGGCTCCCACCTTCACTTAATGCGGCCGCAGGTTAATATCGCAATACTGATATATTATTGATTTCAGCTGTTACAATTCCAAACGTAAACACAACCCACTTTAATTACTTAAGTCTATAGTAGCAGCTTAATGACTATAGTATTGAAATTGTATTGTCTTTTTTGTGTCAAATGTATTTATAGTTAAGTTCATAAAGATAAGTAAACTAAATGCATTTGAAATGATACAATCGTTAGTTTTCAGGATTCCAATTAAAAAAGAAACAAAAATAGCAGATATAAGGTGAATTAATTTATCTCGTCAAATTAGGAAATCTGTTCGTCAGGGGGGGCCAGTAAGCAGGTCATTTTACAATTTACCTGTCTGATTCACATTTTCTCATTGATACCCAAGTGAAGCTATGGAATAGGCTTGACGTTATTATCATTTTCTCTGCTACAGTTCTGAAACAACCCTTGGATGATTTGCGTGACTGTCTTCGGTACATGTTGGGATAATGACGCGGCCAAATCCATAAGGGTGAGTAACCATTCCTTCCAGATACTCACTGGGTTTACCATTGGTGGATCATTTTATTTCATGCAACATTAGAAGATGAATGAGCAACAGATTCTCCGACGGCTGCAAAGAATGAGGATTCAGCTAATGGATCCGTGCACACTGAGCAGTGTGTGAGAGACTAGCCTATTCTAAGAGTTGCCGTCTACCACTTTATTAATGTGACAAAGCTTTCAGAAATGATGGATGGCACCAAATTAAAACCAACGGCAGTAGTCAGTTCTCTTGAGTAGAAAATCTAGAATACAATTTGTCTTTCAGACAGACCTCGCGTAAAGAAATAATGTCGAAAGTGATTTTGAAACAGACTAAATCATCGTGTCATGCAGACTAGGATGTTGTCGTTTTGACTGCATACTTCAATGTGTAGTGTTGGACCTGCAATTCTTATCCAGAGGACAGGGGACTGCGGTTTTCCGTTAAATTTAAATGGCTTAGAATGAGAACAATGAATGAAAAGCAGTACTTAGGATTCCAAGCACCATGCAGGGTGCTCGGGTGGCACAGAGGTAAAGTACCTGCCCACCACTGCGTGCAGAGTCTAGGGGTTCGAATCCACCAGTCCATCCGGCTTTGTCGAATGCCCTGTCAAGCTCAATTGTCCCGCGTTCGGGGTGATATTTGTCACTGCACGTACTCCTTACGGGATGTGGCGGCGCCTGTCGGCAGTTAGTGTTGGGCGGAGGGCGGCGCTGTGTCCTCCCGGTGGGGCAGCCTCACTGGCAGGTGAACCAATACAACAACAATGACAACACACAGAAATGTGTGTGGGGAGGAATTAATGACAAAAAAAGTCAAAATGATTACTCTAGTAGTAGTCTATTAGTACACAGTTAGTATGTCCAGGCGCACCTAGTCTCATGTAGCCAGACAACTATTCCACAATCTCCAAATGCTATATATAGTCTGGAACTACACCGAGTAATCTGTTCACAAGAATATTTTTATTTCCATTTCTGCTAAGCAGCTAAGCTATATGTTTAGATTGTTTATGTTAATATTAGGATGAATTTGCGCAACTGTACACAAAACGGAAGTGGGGAGGAGGCTTCACTTCCGCTTTGAAGTTTTACTCATGATCAGAGCTTCCGTACTCCAGAGTGTATGACGGAAGCATTTGAAAATTGTGAGAGGCAAACAGTGGTTTGTCAGTGAGCTAATGCTGGGGCACAAAATGTGTTGAATGTTCGGATTATTTTTGCTCTCCAAATATTATGTCGGGTGTCTTTTGCGGCGCGATTTCTCGTTGGTCATGTTGACCATAGTCAGTTATGTTCATAACTCACCATTTGTTTTGTAACTCCAAGTAGCAATTAAACTGCTGCTTAAAACATCATGGGCTCCATTTTTGTCTCAGACTTTACCCGCAGCGCAGCCCGCAATTCAGCCGCTGCCCGAAAATGACGAATATAGGAGCTTTCTCTGTCCCTTAATGGTATTTTCGTCCAGCTTTTTTTTTTTGCCGACACCGGTATTTGCGCCTAGAGGTGTGGTCATGGGCGTGTTGGCACGCTTTCCCCTAAATTGCTATTTTGGTCACACACATTTGGGAAAGCGACAGTGGAGTTTAAAACCACCCGTAACTTATACCTGTAAGGTGCCAAATTAGTTTGGTAGAGTGATGCGGGCTGCGCGCCTGCATGGAGATGTCCTTGGATTTGGAGTAAGGCTGCGTCATCTCTCCTTATTAAGGGATTTAGACAGGTAACCAAAATACCAACTTTAGTGGGGGAACACCCTTTCCCCACTCCTAAATCCCCAAATAGTGGCTTTATAGAAAGATGAGACAAAAATGGAGCCCTATATGTTCCATATCCCATAATTGGCAGGAGCCAGTACGACTCTATTGCTCAAGCGTGTATAATTATGTGTATGCCTGTCTGTGTTTGTAAAACAAACAGTGCAGCTGCATTTGTGATGACCCATATGGGCAAAAGTGAAAGCTGTTTCGGAGGTGTGCTCCATAGGGGCCCCTAAACATGTGATTCCACTTTGGGTGTGATCGGATTTTACATTCGTGATACATTTTCTGAAAGGAACTTGAGAAAGGGCATCCTGTGAATGTATTTTGTGGTCACAGCTTGAAACAACAACAACAACCCTAAATTGGCTGGTAAATGCTTCCTATCCCATAGTGATTTGTCTCTGTCCTTGTGTTAAAGAGGGGAGAGAGAGAGAGAGAGAGAGAGTGTAGCAGGTTTCTCATCTAGAGGTCAAATAGGTTCTTCCTCTTCTTTCGCCTTAGTTAACATTGACCAGTCACACCAGCCCCATCTCCCCAGGCATCTCGGCTGGACTCAGCATAGAGCCCTTTCTTTCCTCATTCCGTGACTGGTGACCACAGAAAGACTACTTTAGAAAGGAAATTCACTGTATGAGCACCGGTTTTATGGTACAAAAATCGGAAATCAGCTGCGGAAGCTGTGTTTCACGTCAGCTCCCAGATTTATTTGTTCCCCTATTATTTAACTCCCTTGTGGCCAAGACTACGTCAGGCCCATAGACTGCCATGTTAATTGACGTAGTAAATCAACAAATCCCTCCAAGCCAATGACGTTACTGACGTAGTAGACGTACTGCCCTGTCAGTACGTCTTTTTATAACAAAATATTGCAATTGTTTGACATTTTTTTAATTATTTTTATGTAATCTACCAAAAACCGGCCGAAACCCGCGCGATCGTGCACTATCGTGCACGCGCGCCGTCTCTATGTGATCTGCGGCAAAAAATGTGATATTTTGGGATGTTCCTGGCCGTTTTTAAGCTTAATTTGACTAAGTTATGACAAAGCTAATGTTAGCTTAGCAATCCGGACAGCCAAGCTATATGCTAGGGGTCATAGTAGCCTCCTTTGTTTACCAGGAAGTGATTTAGCCAGATTTGACACACTTGCCAAAATCAGAACAATGGAACGTTCCCGCCATCTGGTGGCAAATCTGGGTATTAATTTGAAAACGAAAGTAAAACGTCATGTATTTTATTTAGATCGCTGATCCCTCTTATTGCATTAAAATGACGAATTAAGAAATGGGGCATTGGCCAGCATTGGCCAGATTTGGCGACTTTTTGAATGGCAATCGAAAAATGTGAGATATGACCACAATGTCACGAAATGTCTCATTTTATAGCTCCAAGTCACTACTTTACAATGAAAAAATAATTATGATTATAGCTCGTTCCATCGTTTACTTATAAGCTTTTTAGTAGACCTTGGTTTCAGTGATAAGTCAAACCAAGGTGTACTAAAGTGCTTATAAGTAAACGAAAGAACATGCTAGGAACATATTTTTTTTTTCTGTGTAAACTATAGATGTGCAGCTTTAAAATGAGATATTTCGTGACATTGTGGTCATATCGCACATTATTCTATTGTCATTCAAAAAGTCAGCCAAAGCTGGCCTAAGGCACAATAAGATGATATTAAGGTTGGCCACTTGGCCATTAGTGGGTTAATATACACCGAAGTTTAAAACCACAAAAATGGCAGGAATTTAAACAAAAGACTAAAGGAACAACTACCAGTCAGGTAGTCACCGAAGCCAAGGACACCCTCTGCAAACTAGTCCTACAAGAAAGAATGCAGTCAAAGCTCTTAAGTTTAGAGATAAACTCACGCAAACTGAACCTACGTTTATACGGGGTCCCTAAAGTTAACGTGAAAGAAACAACATTACAGAGTTTATTAACGACTCGAGTTGGACATCGAGATCGATCACGGCCTGCAGCGTTGCTACAGATCGCCGGGCCTCAAACCACCCCAACTTCTAATCCTCGCTCGATTGTGCTTCAAAGAAAAGACCAAAGAAGAACTCTCCTTCCATACCCTGTGTAAAGGAAAACGGGTGAAACCGAACTTTGTATATGAAGGCATTCCAATGATGATGACATGTGTAGAGCCGGATGGGGGCGCGGGCGGGAGTTCACGGGTCGGGTGTGCTTCTGTCCGTGTATTCGTTTGGCTTTCTGTAATTGCTCATGTTGCTGTTGATGTAACGTTTGTTGCTATTACTGTTAATACTGTTCCTTCCCATTACACATGAACGTCTGTTCATCTTGATGATAATACATGGAAATGAATCTACGACATATCAATGTGTAAAAAACGTGGACTTTACCGATCATCTGAGAACTTTGTGAAGGACTGAAGCCACCTCAGTATATAGGACCCAACGCTTTTTGGATTGGATGACTCGTATAACAAATAATAACTGAAATGTAACATATATATATATATTGAACTGTGATGCCCGAGATAACCTGCCTATTCTCAAAAACAAAGGAATAAAAAAATAAAGTATATAAAGAAAAGAACGAAACCCCCAGAACAGCCACCTCCAAGCAAAGCAAAGATGGACCATTGTGATTACTTACCCGTTGTGAGATATTGCCCCCCCCCCCCTTGTGGCCATGGGGGGGGGGGGGGGGGGGCTAATAAATTAATTATTAATCATTAATGTGTTAAATCGAAAAAAGGGCTTCGTTACGCCCTCCATATTATTATGGTCAATGCCTGTGTGAAAAGTGATTGGTGCAGGCGGTGAGGAGCTACGGCAGTGACAGACAGACATTGACTGAATTATAGTATGATGATAAATTGAAAAATAAAAAAACTTGGTATGTGATAGAGATCTATGGTCCTTACTGGCCTACCAGCATCTGCACTTAAGCCTCTCCAACTGATCCAAAATGCCGCAGCTCGCTTGGTCTTCAACCAGCCAAAATTCTCACATGTCTTCCCCCCTGCTCCGCTCCCTCCACTGGCTCCCGGTCGCTGTCCGCACATAATACAAAACTCTGATGCTGGCATTCAAAGCAACCAAAGGTATGGCTCCCCCATATCTTGCAAGTATGATTGAACCCTACAAACCCTCCCACGCACTCAGATCAGCCAACGCAGGGGAAGCTGGAAGTACCCTCACTAAAAACGCCGGGACAACGCTCCACACGTCCCAAACTCTTCTCCCTTCTGGCTCCAAAACTGTGGAATGCACTTCCCATTGCAGTCAGAACTGCAGCATCACTCCCAATCTTCCGCCGTAGTCTGAAAACCCACCTTTTCAGACTCCATCATGGCCCATAGCACTTACCCCACCCCCTTAGATAGCATTTCTGTAGACTTAGATAGCATTTGATACAGATTTATAGCATGTTATGTAGACAGCACTATAATTGCATTGTATGTAGCCATAGCAGTACATAATTATGTATAGCATAGTATAGTATATATGTATAGTTTATATGTATAGTTTCATTATTCCACTGTTACGTTCTTAGCTTATGCATGTTTCATGATAAATGCTTTTTATGTGATTTTATGTGATGTATGATGCTTTTTTTGTTCTTGCTTAATGTAAGTCGCTCTGGATTAAGAGCGTCTGCTAAATGCCTAAATTGTAATTGTAAATTGTATGGTTAATATGGTTAATAAATCAAATGACAGTGTCCATTATCGTCGTCTGCTTTTAGGTGACATCAGTGTTGCTGTTAGGCTTAACTGAGCTGTTATGGAGCATTGCAGCTGGCTTGTTAGAGGAGTATTGATCACACTTCTCATTAGTACTCTTGTCAGGAACGGGTCATTTCTTCCCCCTCCTGAGTCAAAAGGCTGTTTTCCAATTTCCACAACCATGTGTCACTGAGGCCAAATTATAATCTGTGCCATGCCTCACCACACTCTGCTCTGTTCTGTGACAACATTGTTGTCTACGGTTTTGTCCTTTGTGTTTCTTCTGCAATGGACATCCCTTTAAAAAAACTACAGTAACTACAGTTTAGGAAACCTTGTGGAGAATCCAGCAATGGGCATGGTTCCAGCTGTTCCACGGCAATCTGTGCGCATGTGTAAATGCAAATGCATGGCTATAACCTTTCTCAGAACCTTGGTGCCGAGGAAAAGCCCTACATTTGTATTTAGCTATTTGGCCTCGGTTCAGCTTAGCAATGAAGTCATACAATATATTCTAGACATTGCCTTTTAATTTACACGCACATGAATGGCCATATCTTTATTCTCATGCCAACTTGTCAAAGCATAAGCGACCCTTTACATACAGTAATGTTAAGGTCAGATTCGATCTCTCTGTTGGCTAATGTATGTTTTACTGTACCTCGATCCAATCACTATTTGCTTGCATAATGGCTGTCATAACTAGAGCGTGGCCCTTTCAGTAGCAAGAGGAAGACGGAGGATGCAAGTGATTAAGGAACAACCTCAGCTGTACAATAAGCATCATAAATCAGGTTGCACTGTAACAAAGCTGTGTTTTATTTATAAATGCATTGCGATGTCAGCGTCGATCAGTTATTGGCCAAACATTGTGTGCATTCCTACTACATATCTTGATATAGCAAGACATTGTGTTTCATGTCTAGGACCGCCTATAATAATTTGTATTTGGCTGCAGATTCAATGTTTGTGTTAAAATGTAAAAAACTATATAGTCCCTCTCTCTCTCTCTCGATAGATAGATAGATAGATAGATATAACCCATGATGTTTTCATATACCCGTTTGCGTGTATAGTGCAAACGTGGCAACCTGGCTGAGTGGCCCTGTTAGTGTTTTTCTTTTTTTCCCCGTAGGAGAGCAAGCAGGGCAAGTTGCAATGTTTCTATATGCCTTGTAGGGATGTGTAAATGTGTCCAAAATGAAAATCGATTTGTATAATTCAATATTAACGATTAATCGAATTTGGGTTTTTTTTTTTTTTTTTTTTTTTTTATAATTTCTTTTTTTTTTTTTTTTTATGAACCCTACAAATAAAAAAAAATCTTCCCCCCAAGGGGTACCTAAGTCAAAAAAGTTTGGGAACCCCTGATGTAGTTGATTAATAATAATTGTAACTCTTGAGAGTTAATAAGGGTCCATTTGGTTACTAACTCCATCTTTTAAATGAGGACCACTGGTGGTCCCTGGACCACTGTTGATCCAATTGATCACCATAGCAACCCCAGCCTAGGCCTGATTAGGTAAATTCCCAACACCTGCTAAATCCTCCAAACCTGTATCTTGATTGGAATCAATCTCCACTCACAGTCCTCTCAGTCATGCAGCTACACAGACACATCCCAGGCACACTTTGGTAGGCCTATAGCCCTGTCCTGTTTGGATGACAATATTGCCTTTCCAACAGATTTTCATTAAAAAAAAAAAAGAAAAAAACGATTATCGATTATTAATTTTCATAATCGATTTCGGGTCCTATCAACGATAATCGATTAATCGATTAATCGGACCCATCCCTAATGCCTTGTTGCTTGAAAGCCGCAATTGTGGCAACCTAGCGGGAATAGTATGCTGTGCTGTACTGTACTGCACTGTAGGCTACTGTAAACAATCAATCATCAAACAACCAAATAATGGCCTAATGCAAATATAAGCCTATAGTTCCTTATAAACGCCCGGGGGCCAAATTGATTTAGCATATTAACATTTATTTTTAAGGTTTTGAAAATAGCTCATCTACAAGCTCACAACACGCTGTGACGCATTGTGAGCTTGCAGATCGGCTGTTTTCGAAATAGCTGATAGACTTTTGTGGTCAAATTGATTTCGATGCAATATTAACTCATTTTGCTGGGGACCGGCCCCCCCCATGGAACCCCCTCAAGGTCCCCTGGGGGTCAACGGACCACACTTTGATAACCACAATCTCTACGGTATGTAAACCAACGCGCATAAATGACCTAAATACACACCCCTGGCACAGTAGGCAGAGCGGCTAAGAGAGGGGTGCCGCACGCCGTTTGGAATCAGCCCTGCCAGGGAGAGCTTGTGGCAAGCCGGGGAGGGAGCAGCATTGTTTATCCCATTTTTGGCAGGAACCCCCTTTTGGTGTTTTAAACATTATGTTATAATTTAGCTATTGGAAAAATAGCAGATCTACAAGCTCATAGCGCGCCACTCGGTGGCACGCTATGAGCTTGTAGATCTTCTATTTTTCAATAGCTAAATTATAACATAATGTTTAAAACACCAAAGCTTGTAGGTCTGCTATTTTTGAAAAATCGTAAAAATGTGGAGCAAATCTTTGAATGTATATTCTTTCAAAGTGAATGATTTTAACTCCGGTCTAAATGGGTTAAGTTGTATGGGGGAGGGGGATTGGGGTCGCTGGCGCTGATGAGGCAGTGCAGCAGACTGTGTCTAAAGCACGAGCTGTTAGACGGCACACATCACGTCTCCCCGCACCAAGCATCCCTGCCGGTTGTGTGCACTGTGCAGACAGAGAGACAGCCCGACAGGGGGAATTAAATGCAGCATACGCAGCATGAAAGCCCCATCAATTCACACCTGCTGGCTATAAGGCCTGGCTAAACCAACACACCTGTCACTGGCACTGCCCTCTCTCACAGCTCAAGGTTAGTTCAAAGCATCAAGGCAAACCGGTTCATACTAAATCTAAATTCTAAATCAACTTGACACGGTACTGAAAATATTCGTCTTAGCTTCTGTAAGCATGGTTAGGTTCTGGATTGTTATCCGAGATGTTGTTTTTTATGCCGCGCATGTAAATAGTATTTTATCCCTGAGAATTGTTTGGGGGGTGTACACAAATTATTTTTAAACATGCATGCTTGGATATCAGTGCCCATTTCTTGGTCCTGTCTGGCTGTTGTGTCTATAAATGTGTGTTTACTTCTGGAGATTTGGCTCCTGCAGGGCACAACAGCCACCAATTAGTAGCAGTGTGAAAGAATTAGGGGAAATGACTCAATTAGACTAGTTTTCCCACTAATTGCTTCAATAAAGCTCAACCTAAATGGTAGAAGGTGCCTGAAGATGCCATCTGAACTCCCCTATAATATGTCTGTCCTGGAGAAGCAACGCTTTCTATAAAAATCCTAACTTTGTGCAGTGTTCAAATATACAGTACTGTCTCCCCCTTCCCCTCCCCCAACTTGAGAGCCGGGTGAATTCAAGGGCAGTGATGAAAGGAAAGAAAACGGAAGTTGTCAAGCTGCACTTGCATTCTAACAAACTACATCCAAATAAGTACCAAGATTAAATTAACCGCTGCTAGGATGCAGCAATAAATCGGCTCACTTGTTTTGGTGCTTGGAGCCCTGCAGATGTGCGTGGTACTGTGCCACGGAATTCAGTGTGACACTGCAGACTTCACACGTGTAACTTCGTTTCAGACCTGGAATTAAAAAAAGACAAATGGGAAGACAATGAATCAATATGTTTCAGACATGAATTACAAATATTTGAACATGGCATGCAGTATGCATAGGTACAGTGTGCTCTCCACTTACAGACTACCGTAATTTCCGGACTATAAGCCGCGGCTTTTTACCCATGATTTGAACCCTGCGGCTTATACAACGGTGCGGCTAATCTATGGATTTTTACAGCTAACGCAGAGCCATCTCAGGCTCTGAGCTAACGTAGCTGCGGCTTATAGTCCGGTGCGGCTTATAGTCCGGTGCGGCTTGTATATGGGATTTTCCCTAAATTTGGCTGGTGCGGCTTATATTCAGGTGCGGCTTATAGTCCGGAAATTACGGTATATCAAATCATCAAACTACATTTTACATGCCCTGGTCATCTGACCTAGTTATGCCCATTGTGTCAGTTCCCCTAGCCACCAGTTCCAGCTGGTGCCTTGGCTTACACAGTGCCCATTGTTTGACAGAGTACCCGTCCGTCTGTCTCGGCATGTCCCTTTCATGCCCATATATGAATATCTCTGTGACATGTGCATATGATCTATGTATCTGTATGTCCTTGCCCCTTTTATGCCCATGAGACGTAAAAGGCTATATCATCATCATCATCATCATTTTTCGATCATGGATTTCACAATGCCACGCCAGACTTTCCGGTCCTCCATTGCCATCCCCAGTTCCTGCTTACTGATGCATGTGTCCCTAGTGATGACATCAGGGAACGACAGTTTTCAGGATTCCAGAGAAGAAGGGAAGATATAACCTCATTGTCAGCTCTGTAGCAGTGGCAGGCAAACTGTGCTCTTCTGGATCGGACTAGTGAAGAAACACGGGGAAGGTTGCCGTATATTAGATTAGTCGATGGGTGGCTCTTCCAAGACAGATTTTGCGCTCTCATTAGAAGTGCCATCCAACCGTTTCTCTAATTTCTTTGAAAGTGTCCATGTCTCAGAGCCATAGAGTAGAATCAGCTCAACAGTCGTCCTAAATATTTTTACATACTAAGCTGGGATGACCAGATCTTATGCATGTCATTGCAGGCTGACCAGGCCATACCCTTCCTAGTTTGAAAGTCCTTTTGGGAAGAAGATATATAGTACTGTATGAACCCAATTACTTGTAGTCATCAACCTGTTTCAGAGGAGTGTTAAGTGTTTTTATAATGTGGTTATTGTTGGATTGGTTGGATATTGTTAAATATCCAACCAATCGTCAACTCGTCACTATAGACCTAATAACCACGTTTGATTAGTCATACCATGAATTATGATTAATGCTTTAAATGTGTTTTTGGCATTGAACATATTCCCTGAAGAATACCTATATGTAAGGCCGCGACATTGGTCTCCTCTCCTATGATATTTAAACAACTAAAACTAGACTGTTTGTGTGGATACGTTGACGTATCCATCAACAACCACATGTCCTGAACACTGTCATTGAGCAAGGCACTGGACCTTTTATCTGCTTGTTTATTGTGAATTGCGGTTGAAAAGGGCATCAGTTAAATGTATAAAATGTAAATGCTGCTGCAGTTAAAGTGGTCTGTGTAATTGCTGTCATGTATTATTAATGACACGGTGGCATGATAAATGGTCCTCACAACCTTGTTCTCGCAATTGAGTTAAGTCTCCCCAGGAACATGCCTTCGAGCAAACGGCCAAGACAAAATAAATGCCTTGCCCTCCTCCACTGAATCAAATTTCTGCCAACATTCTTGAGTCAAATCTGTTATTAACGATCATTCAGTTTATATTAAAGCACCATGGTATCAAGCGCTCCAATTTAAAACACACTATTATATCTTGAGGAAAAAAGTAGTGTCAAATGATGTTGAAAATGTGTTATTTGCCAACAGCTTACTTCTGAGATGTCAGTGTCAGCTGTTTTCCACCGTTTTGATGAAGGGTAATATCCCTGTGGGCGAGACACAAGCAACTCACTTTCATTCCCTCCATCTGTTGATTGGCTGAGCCATAGCCGTGCTGTCAAGACGGCCACCACCTGGGTTTGGAATTTCAATTTGGTGCGAGCATCCCCTGACAGGCTCGCAGGCTGACATTAACCCATTCTGACCTGAGATCAGATTCATACGAGGTTTCCACTGGACACACACTGGTCTGATGAACCCATTCTGACCTGAGATCAGATTCTAAAAATGTCAGTCGCTCTTCGATTTTTCAAAAAATAGCAGACCTACAAGCTCGTATCGCGCCACTCGGTGGCGCGATATGAGCTTGTAGATCTGCTATTTTTTAAATAGCTAAAGCATAACATGATGCTGACACCAAAATGGGTGCCCGTTCAGAATGGGTTAAAGTGCTGCGCCAAGCACCAAGGGGTGTGCTCTGTGGTGGCCCTTTTTGACAACTCGCTTCTCAAACACTTTTTGAAAAGGTGAAAGATGGTGCGATGGACCACGGCATCCATCACTGCCAGCTACCTGCAGCTACTCCCCCAAGGTGCGTGGTGGGATAGTCATTTGTTTTGGTTAACGTGAGCTGGTCCCTCAACCCAGGAAGAGGTTAACCAGTTCGGGAGTGGAGGTGTACTGAGGAAGATTTGTCAGTGCTCTCATTTATTTGGATTAAACTGAGAGTATAGAAACAGGTTGTGAAACATATGGAAAATACTGTCCAATTCTGTCCAATTCCTCCTTCAGCCTATAATTTGTCGACTTGCCCGCACTATTGGTGCCTTGTAGACTTGAAAAAATAGCAAATTAATAGAACATGGCATCTGCTATTTTAGATTACGCTGGCCTGTTCTTTTCTCGAATAAGCCAGAGACTGCAGTCTCTTATTGAGGTGGCTGGATATAGTAATTTGGCTAGGTATCTGTGGCCAAATCTCTGCTTGTCTCAATTAATTGAGATTTATTGCCTTTTGGAGGGAACAACAAAGGGAAGGTAGCGTCATGATCGATCAACAGCGTAATCCTCTGATTGGATTGTTTATGAGTAGTAGTAAAGACGGTTTTGGGTCCATGGTTCATGCTAAATTAAGCAGGAGCCATCTGCCCTTTTCAGATGGTTAATCTTTTAGTTATTCCCCTCTAAGCTTCCCTCACTGTAATGTAGTGCCTAGGCTGAAAGAGCATAATATTATGCTAGCTTTGGGACCCCACAGGAGCAATTGTATGATGGCTCAGGGCCGCAAGTTGGTGAATGGTTTTCACAAAATAAAACATATTTCCCCTTCGAAGTTATAAAACAGGAAAAGCTGGTATCTAACCACGGAAAGTAACGGATAGGCTGTCTCTGGACACATGTATGAAACAATGTAATATCATTATAAGTGACAATTAATGCCTTTTGAAAGGAACGTTTAGGTCGCCATTCTTAAAATAGCATAATTCACCAGATAACAGCGTATGTCAAAGAGAGCCATGCAATGTGTGGTCTTTCCTTATTGTGTCATCGCATCCAATGTCTTGAATTTGTGCCATTTACCAGATGACTCAGTGTACTGGGGACAGAAAGCCCCTCCTCGTGGCCTCTTGAAGAAGAGCTTGATCAGCTCTGTAATTTGCAAGTCTGAGCCAGCTACAGTTTAAGTGCCATAAACGTCAAGACGTCTAATTGGCAATTAAGTACCGGATGCCACGAACGACAAGACGTCTTCTCTTGGGATTTTTTTTATTTTTTTATCCATATTTTGAAAATTCCTCTAATCTGGTGTACAGGTGATGACATGCACATTACATGCATAATATAATTACAAATTCTTTCTTTCTTTATAATGGGAGAATTGGCACTCAAAGCCTAAACTGGTGACCACTAGGTGGCGCTAAAAGAGTTAAGACAGTAATAGATCTAAATTATTTTAAGGTCAGGGTGACCGGTGAAGTTGGCACAGCTGTAGCTAGATAAATGGCTTGTGAATTGCAAGGGTGATTGCAAGGGTCCCCAGGAAATAGCAACAGAATATACAAGTGGTGGAGAGATGGGGAGAGAGAGAGAGAGAGAAAAAGAAAAACAGACAAATGAGACTAAGGCCCTTTCCCAATTCCTTTTTTAACCCTACCCCTCAGCCCTTGCCCCTTCCCCTTGTCCCTACATAATGAGTGTCAAGGGGTAGGGGGATAAATCATCCCCCTAGGAATTGGAACGTCCCTAAATATTGAACGTCCCTTGTAGATATTGATATACAACCTGTTCTCAGAAAATAGCTTATCTGCAAGCTCACTACAGGCCAGTGGTCCCCAAACTTTTTCATGTCAAGGACCCCAAATTGATGGCATTTCTGTCTCTGGGACCCCCAATTTATATTGTAAAATCAATGTTAATTAACTCTGAGAGTGTACAAACTATCATTTAGCCCATAACCCACGTTGGATACCACTTTCCATAAGCTGTATAGATGGAACGTAAATATAACATTGCTGTGGTTATGATGAAATAAATATATTGTAATTTTGTCTCATCTTGATAGCCCACCATGCAGAAAGTAATTCAGCTAGATATAGCTCATTCTGACACCTGCTCAACAGTTGTACCTGATTCATTGATTATTGTATTAACAGTTTGTATAGCATGGGTACAGATAAATCATATACAGGGTTAGAAAAAGGAAAAGATATTTACAGTATAGAAAGAAGGGGCTGTGGTCACTGTGTTCATTGTTTTTAATATTAAGAACAGAGTAATTTTCTATCAATGAAAATGCCATCGTGATTCATCTCCATCCAAATGTACAGACTGTACAGCAGCTTGCAATCTGTTCCATAGCAGTTTGCCTGGGGGGAAAAACGACACCATTGCTAATTAGTTATGTAAATTTTGCAACTTGTGGGGATTAGCTTAACATTGGTCATGATAAAACCATAACAGCTATCACTGCAGCGAGTAGCCAACGTTATGCAGCGACAGTGTTATGTATAGGTACAGTAGGCTATTTCACGGCTTTTAAGAGCTCCAAAACTGCAGAATGTTGACATATCGTGGTCTGGGGGGTCGGACCGATGCCTGCTAGTTGCTAGCTTGCATCCGAGTTGTATCACCGGGGCACCGGCGATAAATAAAAAGGAATAAAGCGCCGATGCGGCGCCAAATGAATGGGTAACGTTGTATGAATGCAACGCCGTAGCATATCGTTAGTTCACGTGAGGTAACGTTAACCTTTGCTCGAGATTGCGATATTTTTGGCGATGCAGATTGTTAATAACCTGACGCTGCCAGATGGGGGCGGTATTGGGTAACCATGTTCCCCAACACAGCACTCATCTGGGATCTCTCAGGGAGTTGAGCTGACACAAATCCGTTCCGTACCGAACCAATCAGCGTGAGCTAAGGGCGGGATATGTGCGAAACCGGATGTGAAGCTATATAGACACGTCAATATGATTGGTTGTGTTTGCACGCCCACACGGTGATAGACATCATCTACCAAGTATCTTGAAAAAAAGGAACAGCCCCGTCATCGAATTTGCTTCCGCGATGCCAGATCCCAATAAGCTGTGAAACAAATTTGTGTAGCAAGCTTCTTGGATCTGGCAGCGTCAGGTTAGATTGTTAATACATTCAAATAATATTGGTTATTATCATATTTCTCCATAAAGGACAAAAAAGGCTTCTTACCTCGTCCGCCTTTCGCCCTCTGTGATGTTGCTCCGTTTTAAGTCCCGTCGCGACATCCCTTCAAACGAAGGGGATTCTACCCCTCGCCCTCGTCCCTACCCCTAGCTCCAAACAGAAATGAGATAACCCTTCCTCCTCACGTGAACGCGCATCAGCAAGGGGAGGGGCTAAGGGCCATGGAGGAGGGGGTAATTGGGAAAGGGCCTTAGGTCACATTCTCATTTCTCACCTAATACTTCGGTAGACTCGATGCAAATGGGCGGAGAAGTTGCGATTCTTGCATATTTAATTTGCAGGAAACGAAGTAGGGAATTTTATCAATTTGTTCAATTCATAAAATACACAGTGAAAGGCAAGCTATGGTGTTAAAAAGATATACTTAGGACTTTTGATGTAAAGTGAGGGTAACGGGTGCAGTGTTTCGTCGGGGACTCTGTGTGTGTGTGTGTGTGTGTGTGTGTGTGTGTGTGTGCCAGCCACTGTTCTTTTGGGCACATGAACGAGGCACTGTGGAGACGGGAGACGGGAGTCGAGGCACTGCAGATCCGAAGTTTACAACAGCTACTCCCAGAGTCCCAATGATGATCATCCGGTCGCCATATAGCCTACAATTATTATGCATATGCCATGTTAGCTATATGCCTACAGTTTATAAATCATGCTGAGCTAAACATGTTTTAATTTTGAAGTATTTATATTTAAACAAGATGAAGAAAGTCTCCACTCAGATCCCCGCACACAGTGACAGCCCTCCATGTTTACGCATGTAACCCTTTCCTCAGTGTGTAAGGGCCATATTGTCTTAACCCATTCTGACCTGAGATCAGATTCATACGAGGTTTCCGCCGGACACACGCTGGTCTGATGAACCCATTCTGACCTGAGATCAGATTCTAAAAATGTCAGTCGCTCTTCGATTTTTTTTCAAAAATAGCAGACCTACAAGCTCGTATCGCGCCACTCGGTGGCGTGATATGAGCTTGTAGATCTGCTATTTTTCAATAACTAAAGCACGACATGATGCCAACACCAAAATGGGTGCCCGTTCAGAATGGGAACAGAATCCTGAGTTCTCAGCTGTTGGCGTTGAACTGGCTGACTCACCTAATTCACCAGTAATAAGGCAGGCTTGTGTTGGTAACATTAACACAGTACTTAAATGGTGCAGTGCCTCCACTGGAGATTACTAACTCATAAACTATAAGCTTTTCTTGTATTCCCCAGCAAATGTGAATAGTTAGTAGCAGTACCAGAAATGACAATTTCCGTATAGTCAATAACACGCTCAGGGCAACCATATAAGCAGAATAACAACAGGGATTTATCCTGTGTGTTGTGCGTGAGTGGGTGCTTGTGTGTAGAGATGGAGATAGATGAGCCGAGCGTGCAGGTGTGGATGTGTAAAACATATGCAAAAAGCAATTACTTTGACAGGCTAACCATATGGTTTCATAAACAGTTGAATATAAAGTTTGATCACCTTGAAAGAAAAAAAACAAAACAAGAACATTGAACCTGTTCACTTTACCTTTTAAACCAGAAATAAAATTGTATCCCGTAAATATTCAGTAAATAATTACTGTGTGTGTGTGTGTGTGTGTGTGTGTGTGTGTGTGTGTGTGTGTGTGTGTGTGTGTGTGTGTGTGTGTGTGTGTGTGTGTGTGTGTGTGTGTGTGTGTGTGTGTGTGTGTGTGTGTGTGTGTGTGTGGTCACGGTGTCAGTCAATATGCAGTATTAAACAAAAACCTTAAAGTTAAACAAAATAAACAAACAGTCACAGTTCACTCAGAAATGTTCAAGGGAAATAATACCAAGCGCTTGGATTTTCTAGACGTTGGGGCCCATACGTTGGTGCACAAAAAAACAACAACCAAACTCCTTAGACAAAACGAACCAGATCGTGTCTGATGTCCTCTTCCTGTTACTCACGCTTCCTTACGAGTCACGGCCAAGATCACGAGGGCTCCACGGCGCTTGGGAGTGAATGAACAAATCACGTGTATGTGTTTATTCCACGAAACAGAAGTTACGTCTCCACCAGGCAAGCCTAGATGGTACTGTTCAGTCAATGTTCACAACTCATTGTCACTGTAAATAAACTCCGGGAAACCCGTCCGTTCTGGTTTTAATAAAGAAAGTGATTTTTTTTTGTTTTACGAGCAAAACACTCATGCCATACGGTACACCAAACCCTCTGTCCCTCTTCTCTCTAACAAGGATATCCCGTTTCGTATGTCCTCTTTCTTTCCCAAAAAAAGGTTATACCATTGGCTTACAATATGCCAACCCCCTCGCACTGATAACACATTGGCACAAATCGGTACCAGTAGGCAGGACCATGACAGTGACAAAATAAAAGCTCAAGCTAAACAATACTGCATTAGCGACAGCAATAAATAATAAACATGTATGTTACATATTCATTTCCTAAATTCTGTAGAGCTCTACACGCACGACAGACAGACAGAATATTCTGTACACTGCAGTGTTTTTTATGTTTCCTTAAGCAATAGATTGATGTGCTCGTCCTCATATTTCGATGAGGGCTTCGGTCTCCTTATTTGACCACGTCACATGGTAACCTAACGGGACATCTTTGTACTGTGTAAAATGAATATCCCTTCTCCGCCTCCAACTGTGCAGCTCTTTATCCGCCACATAGTTTGCTTCATTTCCTTTATTTGCTAGGGATTGCATTCCCACCTGCACCGAATCGAAATCAAGTGCGATTGGAAGAGAATCGAAACCCCCGTTTTTTTGGCGGAGTAGAATGCGGAGTAGAATGCGGTTCTTTGATGCGCATTAGGATTCGAATGAGCCTTCACACCTGCCAAACGAAGCACATTTTCTGACAATACGCGGCAGGATTCATTTTAATCGCAGTAAAGCTTTCTGGTGTGAATGTCACCTTAATGTCACTTCAATTAACTGATGCATTGCACCTGGAAATACATAATGTGTTGGGCTGACGGTCATATTTTGACCATAGCCAAGGCTGTCAGTGTGGAGTCCATGATGATTGCATGATGATGATGGTGATGGTGATGCCTAATGTAGCAATTCTTGGCAACGTTTGGGAGTGACAGTAGCTCAGTTTGTAGGGACTAGAAGCGGTTCAAGTCCAGCATGGACCATATGTGACCAGTGCCAGCAGAATATGCCTCATGTCGCCAGAATGAACATGCCTTAAATCAATAAATAAACTCGTTTTTTTTTTTTATGTGATTTTCTTTTTTTTTCATATTAATACAGTTTGAATGTTGAAGAAGGTTTTCATTCAAACAGATTGTTCATTTGGGCAAATGAAATGTATACATTTATACGTCAAAGTGGGCTTGTTTTTTAACAAGTTTCTGGAGGCAGAAGAGCGCAGTTCCGAGATTTGCATGTTGGTTACGATTGGTCCTGTAATCTCTTTGTCCTCAGGTTTCACGCTCTGATCACCGCCCATTAGCGTGCTTGTGTTTGTAAACACAGAAGTATTCTGGGCATTTGGGTTAGACTTTACAGAAAATAAACAAAACCACGTATAGCTACTCGCTGAAATACACTTCCCAGCTTGGAGTCTTTCACCAACAAACAACAGGCTAGAAGCTAGCTAGCCTAGTTAGCCGTTTGTGTCGTGTGTTAAAGAGCAAAGAGATCACACGTCTTTTCTTTTAATCACAACTCGCTCATTTCTTGCTCATTTAAAAAAAGGTTATATACTATGTAAACTATGAAATGCAGGCTTTCATTTGGTATATAGAACGTTTGTGTAGGCCGTCTCTAAGAAACGGTATCAATTGAAAAGGAAATGTCGGAAAATAGCTTAATTTTTTTCCTCGCGCACCCAGCAAAGAGCTACGTCTTTTCAAATACGGCCGTTAGTACTGTTAATTCAACATCCGGTGAGGGGAGGATACGGATCGTGTATGTATTGTGTATATAAATCAGGGCATACAGTGGGTGGGCTTTAGACCGGATGTAAGCCTTGCACACTAAATAGACACCCGATGTAGTATGAATCCACCCATCGAATGCACAGGAATTACTATAAATGAAACCAGGCATTGTGACTGCATGTGGACAGATCTGTTTATTAAAATAGCAAATCTACAAGCGCACAACATCATAGCCTGATGCGTCGATTTTATTTATTTAAAATACTGGGTCAATTGTCTGACTTTGATTGCTTAAAGTAGACCTGCATAAAATGGTGTACTGCAGCTATTTACAACCAGGTAGTGTATAAGTTAAATTGAACACTTAACTTAATATTTAATACTTGAATACTTATACTTAGTATTTAATACTTAGTACTTTCAAAAGGGTTTATTGGGGCACCTTACAAATTGCATTGTTTGTTCTACTGGCTTAAACATGTCAGTGTTTCTAGTGTTGCACTGTTGACAGCTAAAACGTCCTATTGTCTCTTGTCCCTCCCATTGTCACACCCACTTCTGTCCAGCTCTAAGGTGATAAAATGTTGTGAATATTGAAAAGGGCTTTTCTCAGCTTTGGGTGAAAGGCCCCAGTCATTTTAAAATGGTTATATCTCCTTCAATTATTGTCCAATTTCATTGAATGATACATCATATGAAAGCTTACATTCTGTACTTTAATAATCTGTAAAAATCTGAAAAATGGAAAAGGCGACATGAGGCATGTTTTGTTGGCACTGGTCACATATTATAGAGAGTGGAGACTGGTAACTTGCTGCAGAGATGCCAGTTCATCTCCTGGGCCAAGGTGCCATTGAGCAAGATACCTAATCTCTAACTGCACCCTGGCACTGTCTGCTGCTGCCCTCAAAGTTCACCCAAATGAAACTCTGACCCCTCCTGCCGCTGATCTTTTAATGTACAGTCTTGGGCAGGACTGAACGGTCAGCACGCATGCACACGCACACACACACACACACACACACACACACACACACACACACACACACACACACACACACACACACACACACACACCAGTTGTACCAGTCAAACACTTGGGACTACCATGTTTTAAATAGGCAAAATAAAACTGTTAACTGCGAAACATTCATTTTCAACTAGTACACACTGATATATCAATTGGCGGGTATAGGGTTTTAAAGAATGAATAGAATCTAGCACTAATGACTTGTCCTTGGCGGGTATAGGGTCTCCCAGAGTCCCGGGCAACTTTTATTGGTTGACCATAACATGAACTACAATTATAGTACACTACTATATGCAGTAAAAGGCATGCTCTCCCAGAATGAAATAGGATCCTTTGTGTGAGGTTACAGTCCATTCTTACAGCAAGTCCAAACAATGTAAACACATACTGCCCATTCATTTTACATAAGCCTACAGTACTTAGAGCCGGCTATTCTTACTATCAGAAGAACTATATATACAGGTATACAGGCGGTTATTAAACATTTAAGGACCTCCATCACAAAAAAACACCAAGATACAGAGCATCAGGTATTCTGTGATCAGTAGGGAAATAGGGCTGGCTTTAACCCTCTAAGACCCAGCGTTGCTTTTTAGCAACATTTTTATTTTATTTTATTACTAAATTATTTAAAAAGAATTCTGTTCTTTTTTCACCTAAACGTCATCAGTGATGTTCATTGCGATGCCATTTCAATGCCATTGGTCATGATATTTGCATATAAATACCCCCCACAGAGGCTGAAATTCACACAAATAAAAAATGTCTGGACATTTTTTAACCTAAGACTTTTGACCTTTACCCTAATAAAAGTATGTAAAATAATTGTAATATATGTTTTTTTGTGATCATTAGAATGTCTATAACATGTTTTATTCATTATTGTGAAAGATATCCCCAAAATGTAAATTATTAATTTATTATATTATTATATAATTATTATATAATTATTATAAATTTTTCATCAAACTTTTTATTTTTATTTTTTTCACATTTTTTTTAGTCTTAGTCCTAGTAGTACAAAGTAGTAGTAAGGTTGCAAGTAGAAATGAATGCGGGTGTTAGAGGGTTAAATCAATATGACGATTTCTTTCAGACTTTTGCCTCGATAATGATTAATGAACAATTTTGAATAAAAGTGAAAATAGGTTATCTACAAGCTCACAATGCATAGCATCGCAATATGTTTTGAGCTTGTAGATTTGTTATTTTTGTACGTTTTGTATAGTAGCTTGTAGATCGGCTATTTCCACAAAGTAAAATGAAGTAGCCTATAATAAAAATAATAATAATGACAATAAACAGCAGTCCAGAGTACAAAGCCAACCCCGGTTCAGTTTACTATAAACCTAAAAGGGTTTAAGTGGTTTGCTGCATGTGGGTTGTCTCTCTGCCGATCTCTATTGTTTCTACAATTTTCTCTTTTCTGTGTTTCCCTGCTATCTCTTTGTTCTCCATTCTCTTCCTCCTGCATTATTTGTCTATTCCTTTTTTACTATTTTGCGTGTTCAGTGTTATATATGTTGAACAATGATGTGGTGTTCTTGCTTAATATAAATCACTCTGGATTAAGAGCGTCTGTTTACTCTGCTAAATGCCTAAATTGTAAACAATCTCCCAGACAACTTGCAAGGACCTTTCTGTTGGCCACTGCCTTTTAAATTTGTTATCATTTCTTCGGTACTGTAACTTATTATTATATTTTTCTGTTGCCTTAATGTTTTATGTAAAACACTTTGAATTGCCTTTTGGGATCAATGAGATGTGCAATACAAATAAACTGTCCTTGCACTCTCTCCATCAACTTGACAACAACTTAATGTGGCTGCAGTGTGTTGTGCACACAATAGAGTACAGGCTCCTGGCAAACAGTATCACCTCCTCCTCCATAGGTCAGAGCCTTTCAATCACCTGGCAATCATGGGAGGCAGGCTGCATATTTTCGTTTAGAAGTGTGCAGGACAGTGGTGTCAGGCAAGAGAAGGGAATGGATTGAGATGGCACTCAACTTCCCTTTCAATGTATTATACTGTACTAGACCTTACCCGTTGTGAGATATTTGCCCCCCCCCCCCTTGTGGCCGTGGGGGGTACTGCGCCCGGTGCGTTTTTAATTCACTAATGAATTCATTAATAATCATTAATGTGTCAAATCAAAAAAAGGGCTTCGTTACGCCCGTCCATATTCATATGGGAGCGATTGGTGCAGGCAATGAGGAGCTACGGCTCTGACACTACGGCTCTGACACACAGACAGACAGACAGACAGAGTTAGAATTATAGGATGATGATGATGATGATGATATCTAAATCGATTCCATGAGGACAGAGAATCAATATATATTTGACTTTGCTTATTAACAGCACAAAAGGAAGCTGAAAAGCAAAAAGCGCATCCCTGATTAATCTACAGATTTAATGACAGGCTTCTAAATTTGAGATGTATCCTACTGTTTACCATTAGGAATCAGTGTGAGAAGTTGAACAAGTTACATCGAGTGTGACCATGGAAAAAAGTGTATAGTAGTCTAGAACACTTAGCTTCTTAGCTTCTGAATGGAATGTCAAGGTGCATTAGGGCTATCTGCATTAGAACTGTTGAGAAACTGTCGGATGCACCAAATGGGAGCTCGGGTTCACACGGGTATACAAAGGAGGACTAGAGGTAAATCCTCTCAAAGAGACAAGAACGAGGCAATGTCTACATACTGTAGCAACTTGTCAAGGAAACAGCCTTAATTTAGCCTATAGCAAATGCTGAAGATGTGGCAGAAACAGAGAGAGAAAATACATAGCATTGGTTGTGGTATACACTCCACAGAGTGCAATTTGTAGCTAGCACACGAATGTCCTCTGAAAAAAGAAGACGGAATTAGGGCCGATTCATACTCTTATTTTAGAGCCGAATAAAAGTCGGTTCGGCTCTGTAGAGCCTACAATGTGACGTCATTTGAGGTTCGGGGGGGGCGGGGACCGTCCTAAATTCGGCTCTTCGGTGCTACTGAAAATTTCTGACGAGCCGAAATCATTTCGGCACTACAGCGCCGAAACAGCGGTAAAATAGGAGTATGAATCGGCCCTTAGGCGGAGAGAGATATAATGGAATCGGGTAGGTGTTGCTGTCTCAGGTAGCATCTTTTGTGATGAAGAATGGGCCTTGCCAGCTTACTTGTGTCCCTGTGAACTACAGTAAGCAATCCTCTTCCTGCCCTGCCCAACTATCAGCCTGGTTGTGTGCCTGCTATAGCTCCATTCCCTTTTTTCACATGATAGCAAATGCTAGTTTTTCCCTTTCAGGATGATTTGCTACTTAATTATGCATTGCTCATTGCCAGAGACATGCACTCATTAGTACATAAATGCTGAATGATGCGGCTAGCACGCTGACATTTCCATCTCCGCATTGATGTCGGCCTATCAGTCTCTCTGTGCCAACTAAACTGCCTAAAATGCATTGTGTGCTACGGAGGTGTGGATACCTTTGAGAGGTATTTGAATGCACCTTCATTTTGACATACTGTACAGTGCAAACTATTACTGTATGTTTGCCTCGCTCAAACAAAACTGAAGTCAACACATCTCCAGTGTTGACAAGTGAAGTCATTAACCCATTCTGACCTGAGATCAGATTCATACGAGGTTTTCCACTGGACACACACTGGTCTGATGAACCCATTCTGACCCGAGATCAGATTCTAAAAATGTCAGTCGTTCTTCGATTTTTACAAAAATAGCAGACCTACAAGCTCGTATCGCGCCACTCGGTGGCGCGATATGAGCTTGTAGATCTGCTATTTTTAAATAGCTAAAGCATAACATGATGCTGACACCAAAATGGGTGCCCGGTCAGAATGGGTTAATTACTAATACATCACTACTAATACTAAATGAAAGGAATTAGGTTACACGTGTGTGTGTGTGTGTGTGTGTGTGTGTGTGTGTGTGTGTGTGTGTGTGTGTGTGTGTGTGTGTGTGTGTGTGTGTGTTAGCCTAGGACACAACTCGTAAGAATTAAGGTTGCTATATGCGTATTTAACTGTTTCTAACCGAGATTCTCACCCTTTCACTCATGGTACAATGTGATCAGGATGGAAGCATCAATAATGACAATCCCCATGCACACAAATCAAAGTAACCAACAGGGTAGGCTGAAACTACCAAAATTGTCTTCTGTTGCCTGAGCCCTCGAAGAACCAATAAAGAGATTGACATTAGTGTCCGGCGTCCAATCAGCTGTAAGGAGTTATCTAATCCATTCCGCCTTGCTCACGCACTGTTGCCCTTTAGAGCACCTCAGGGCTTCCTTCTGCTGCTGCTGTTATACCAAGAACATCTGCCGACTGGAGTAGTTTTCTGTAATCGTTATTGACATTATTGTGACTAGGAAACAATAATTGAGCACACCACCCTCCTCTCTAAAATTAACAGCCTGTGACATGCTCACAGAGACTGTGGCCACTCAGAGATGCTCAGCCTCTTAGGCATTCAGCTGGCAGTCAAGCTGACAAGTACAGTTTGGTTGGCATTCAGCAGTGCACAGGCTCAAATTAGCAGCCTATCAGATAATACTGTACCCACACCTGCACATGGACATAAAACACTGGAGCAAAGCATAGCTTTAGCTGCTACATTGCAACATTTGCCATCGGCTCTGAATTCAAAATACTAATTTGCCAACCATTGGCCAATCATACGGTTCCCTGCAACTCAACAGTCAAATGTGAGGGGTGGTCAGGAGATGTGAGATATGAACTCTGCATTTAAAGGTATAGGTATAACAACGTATAGGTGTTCCAACTTCCAGGTCTAAAAGGTAAAAGACAGACCTGTTCAACACATATCTGTTATTTAACACCACTCATGTAACATAGGTGTGTCTAACTACATTGTGGTTTGGTGAATCCACCCGACACTGAAACATATCATCATTACGTCACCATCGTAAACCAATTATACCCTGGCATTGGTACATATCTTCATCACGTCAAGGGACATACGCTTCGTAGCATGACGGAAAACATACCTGCACGGTCTGCTTCCGTATGTCCCGTGCCAGCATATGACGTCATATCATATGCTGCTAAGGGACATACGCATCGTAGCACCTGACTGATAACATTACTTGCACGCTCTGCTTGCGCAAGTAATGAGTAGCATCAGGGTCTTGAGCTCAACTCATCTGTCGTGCCGCAGAGCATCTACGTAGGTGGAGACTTTCCTATCTTTGACCTGGGTTGGATAGTGTCATTTTGCTCGCCACTAGTATCAATATTGACAATTCGATAGCTAAAGATTGGACAACAAGACCACACTGTGATTGGATTCTTTATGCATTTGATAAAAAGAAGACCGGACAATTCTACGCCCTCCTTTATTGTTATAGTTATAACTATACAGTTATAATGTTGAGAAAGAGACCATGGAGGACAACCATTGGTCAGCCATTTGTTCAGCGATTACCTTTTATCTCGCCCATGTCCAGGGTTTTGCCCAGCTGCTCTAGAAGGTCAGCTCTAGCGGCGTTCTTCTTGTGCTTCTTGCCGTCGTAGTGTTGCTGAGCCATGCCGGGGTTGTTAAACCAGGCGTTGCATAGCTGGCAGTAGCGGTCCGAGTCGCGGCGCTGTCGTAGAGAGATCACGGGTGTGGTTTCCGGGGAGGTTTTCACAGGACTGGGCGACACCTCTGAAAGATAACAAAGGATACTATGTGGGCACAAGAGAAGACAAGAGAGGGGACATTGGGCCATTCAAGTAACACATAAAAGAGCTGTGTTCCAAACTATATTATATTATATTATCTTATCTCATTTTGCTATGAAACTTTTCACAATTATAAATTGTCACGGTAACTTTGACCATTCAAAATGACAATGACAAGAATGTTTTTTGACAAGGAAGAACATCTGCCATGAATTACAAGCCATTGTCTCCATTTCATGACCTGGGAAGAAAACCTAAAGTCTAGGCGTCAAAATGGAATGGTGAGCAATGTGCATGCTTGTCTCGTGGCTGATGACTTGTCCCTTCATGTGTGTATCTGTATACTGCCATTACCCCCCCCCCCCAAAAAAAAAGCATATGACTGAATCACACACCCCAACAAAAACGGAGCCATCATGTTAATCACTAGTAATAGATAATCAGGCTCTCAACCCACACCTCATCTTGACGAGTTGATGTACAGTTGATGTACAGTAGATGTACAGTAGAGCGAAGCGAGCAAGAACAAGTGATAAAAAGGCATGTTTCTATCAGAATGTCCTGCCATGCCATGAGGGACAACGCGTTGTGCTGCGATTACTTCCAGTCCTCAAATATTAGTTAGCTCCATCTGTCTCTATATGAGCGGGTATTTGCAGCCGTGTTTGTTCCCACTCCACACTGTTTTTACTGGTTGAGATCTGCAAGCTGCTTTACGCCCGTTCCTGGAATATAGCTCCGGTATATGATTGTCAGAAGCCTTGTACATACAAATTATATACAGGAAGTTGGATGTTCAAATTGCATATTGGACTGACAACACAGACACGAAATGGAGACATTCCTCTCCTCATTAGTTACAGTATATTCATTAGTTAGTTGGTTTGCGCCCCTAGTCCCGTTATGACAGGTGACAACGCTACATATCAGAACTGTTACGTGCGCAATTTTGTAAGCAGTTTGTCCGCTCGCTGGCTGTTCCAACCGGTGTTATTCGACATCTCCTCCACATCATGTGCAAGTTGGTGAACATGGCAACATTTCGCAGTAAGCTGCACTAGTTAACAGCACATGATGTTGGGGAGTTGCCGTGTAGGCGAAATGAACTGTCAGCATTTTAATCTTCAAGCAAAGCATATCTGCAACTCATTAAGTCATTCAGAAATTGACATTGGAACAGTAGGGTTTGTAACTTTGTACAGTACACTGTTGTCAACGTTCTACTTTTTGCTGCGTGCTTGCTGAACAACTGTTGCTCTCTATCTCCAGCATTAAGAAATGGCATGTACAGTAGATGGTTATATGATAAATATTACAAGTTTATTTAAAAATATATTTTATTGGTTCATTCATGCACATCTGTGTGTCTTACCTTTATTTAATCAAGAAAGATGTCAAACCATTTTCATTCTGTCATTCTGTCTTTTTGCAGTGGTGAACAACAGTCACCACTGCAGAACTATACTGTAGTATGAAAGGGAATTTTCCATCAGATATTTGATATCTAACATTGTGCCGTTTTAAATGTCTTTAAATGGTTTTCACATAAATTATTTAGTAATGCAATGAGGGCAGCCTATTGTATTTCTAATTGTAATAACCAAATAATTAAGCTACACTAACCCTACGTGTTTTTAGCTGCATCCACAAAGAATACCCCTTCGAAATGTTTTGGTATGATTCTAGCCATGCCTGAATTGTGCTAACCTTATTCACTCTTTTCTGATTAATTTTTTCTGCCAACCATGCACTAAATAATTCAGAAAGGCCACCTTGCTGACATTTTTAATTGCCGCTGTGACATTTACAGTGCTCACACGAAACCCTGAGACTACCCAGATCTGTTTCACAAAAGCAAATTATTATGTGTCAGTGTAAAGTTCAACCTTCCAGTGTGTAAAAGAAGAGACTAATGGCTACCAGCCACAACTTTAATTATGTTAGGTCACAAGCTGGGATTTTGTTTACTTTTGTTTAACAAATAGCTGAAAGAAAGTGTCATGCGGTATACACTACACACCACATCGCCAAAAAGAAAGGACACACCTCAATAAATAAGGGATACCAAGTATCCTATGTACGTAGGGTTCAGATGGCTCTCCAAGCATGATGGGCATAATTGTTCCTGGCATGGTTCAGGTCCGACCTGGCAGGCAGTCACACTGGGTAGGCGATATCTGAGCAGACTATCTATACTACCACCAGAAGCTAATGTGAAGGAAGCTATGAGTCAACTTTACAATAAAATCAACGAGCAGCAGACGGCACTTCCCAATACTTTTTGAGGGGCGCTCCCTAACATTGTCTACTCTGATCACATAGCTCTCATACTACTGTACACAGACCAAGGGTGACACAGAGCAGAGCATGGCCTTTCTTTGTGGAGTTTGCATGTTCTCCCCATGTCCCCGGTACCCTCACAAAAAAACATGTAGTAATCCTAGTCTCTAATATACTGCCTCCCCGTGTGTAGCTGGAAACTCCCCTCTGTCAGGTGATAAGAGCAGCTCAAAGAGGTCAGAATGTGGCCACACCTCCTCCTGTTTGCCCTCCTACCCTTGGGGAAGAGGCACAGGAGCATTAAGGCCAGAACAAGCAAGATGTGGAACAGCTTCTTCCCGAGTTCAGTGAAGACTAATTGAACTGTAGTTAATGTAGTAGCCCAGCAGCCCGACCCTAAAATGTGATTCACTTTCAAATAACACTTTTACTCAAGTATACTTTATACCATTTTGTAAAAGAAAATGTGATATGACATTGGCATGGGCACTATAGAACACTAGGGGGTCGATTTAGGACTTCTATTTTACTTACTTCTATATTACTAATCTAATTACAGTATTATGATCTGGGGGCGTGTAGTATGTCATATTGCAATTTTGGGCATGTTAAGAAGCGCTTTTGACACCCCGCGGAGTGCGCAAAACGGCCTTGAATTAGTCATGGGTGTGTTTAAGGCGTGTTTGAGACGTACCCAATCAACATGTCCGTACTATTCTCTTTACCAGTCAGCTGATGTCACATACGGAATGCGCACTTTGGGGATCGTGGTATGACATTTCTTCAGGCTGGCACCATAGAAGACATGACATGCCTTTGTCACATTTGGGTTAATTATTCCTATTGCACTGCATGCTGTCACCTTTATGCCTCAAAAGAACAGACCCACCTTTCAGATCGGAATGGAATTGCGAGTAGATAGCAGCATATTGGCAAATTTGCAATCCATGCGTAATTAATTAATTCGATAACGATAGAACCATGTACCATACAGCGAATGAAAGCAAGATTCTTAAGGAATATGGAGATTTTTACATTTAATAAAACGGTTGAGAAATGAGAGAACCATGAGTGTTTATAGGCTAATATCAACGTTTTTTTATGAAAGACCAAACGGGCTGTGAACTTGAAGAGCTCAATCACCATCCCGACACGGAAGAAATATAGCCTAGTGCATGCATGTATATGCACTGTTGCACTTGCACACAGTAGCCTACACACGCTCTTTATTTGTTTCTATTGAAAAACACCAGTAAAATAACGTTTATTATATTTTATTTCATTCAAGTCACGACGAAGGAATGAGTTGAATGCGTGCTGCGTAATGCTGTGGCCCCGATGGTATGGTCTTCGCTGAGTTCGCTCGTAGCATTTTATTGAAGAAGACTTGAATCGGGTGTGATACAGCATATGAAAGCACATTTCCCACGGATTATGGAGATGTTTTTATTTATTTTTAAGGTTGAGAAATGAAAGAATTATGGCCGTTTCTAATCTCAACATTTTTTTTTAAAAGACGCAAAACTGCCATGTCTCATAGAAACAAGTAAATAGGTCTATAAAAATAAGCGCATATAACAGGCGTCTGTAACCTATTTTAAATGAAGTGCCATGTTTTTATTTTCTAAATAGTGAGTCTGCCATATCCAGATTAATTTGAATGACACCACATTAAAATAAAAACATATTTTGATTGTCCACAAATATAAAGTTCTTCCTTCTTTTTAAATATGTTCTTGCACATTGTTATAATGATCATTATATATCCCCCTGCAGTCAGAGTTCATAGTTTTAATGAATGAATGTGATGCATTGTGAGCTGGTATAGATCTGCTATTTTCAAAAGTAATCTTTTTATTTAATTTTTGGATTAGCTGTCCTTAGTTGGGCAAATGCATTCATCTGGGGATCATTGACATCGGAATGTGCTGTGTGAGGATCACTGGTTTAAACAACATTAGGAGAAAAGCCCAAATAACCACTTTAGAAACAAGAAAAGCAACCACAAAATAGTACAACTACCAATATTTACAAGCAACTTTACAGAAAAAGAAGCCGCTTATAATAAACAGACATGGCAACACTCTAGCAGCCTCTCAGAGCCGCTCAAGTGTCAAATCAAACAGTGCTTTTTGCGTTTATGAGGTGGTCAGACCCACGTCTAATCGTTATGCGCTGAGTGTCTTTAGGTCAAGGGGCTTAATAGCAAATTGCGCAAAGCGAAAATAATTAACATATGGACACTCCCACAATGCTAAAATATTCAGGACCGTGGTAAGCCATAATGTGTGTGCGTTCAACACGGGCCAGTGCGTTCAAAACGGGCCGATATGCCTTTCATAATACGAATGTGCGCAGAGCGAGGCCAATTTATGTATTTCCATTGGTAAAACGCACCTTCAAAATCTACCCATAGGAGTACATTTAGGATTTGGATCAGACAAATTATTTATAAATAATATCCTCTGATGTCAATTGTATTGTACTGTGCTACACTAATAACAGTGCAGTTTGATGAAAATGTCGATCCCAACCCGGCATGGTGATGACCCCTGGTTGTCTGGCTATGTGAGACTTACCCCAAATGTAACAGAAATCACTGAAATAAATCATCATAACTAATTTTAACCCTAATGTTTGTTAGCAATTGCAGCTTTGTTATTTTATCTGGCCTATTGCTTGCAATTGTATCAATTCAATGAATAATTAATGTAAAACTATAGCAGCAAAGAGATACCGTAACAGTACCGTCAAGTAAACTTTTTCTATTCATCATCTGCTGCAAGAAGAAGATTTCACATCTTTTTTTATTTGTAATCATTTATGATCTGTCAACGACTGTCAACGACACCAGAAATAGCACATATGCAAACTCAGAACATGTATAATACATTTTTAGCGTGTAGAATAGCTATTTTGACAGAGTGGCAGTTGTACAGTGAAGAATAAAGCTTTTTGTGACTTAGAATTAACTGTCAAGTTATTTACATGACTGAAGTGTGCGTGTGTGCTTGCGTGCGTGCGTTGGAAAGATGATATGCTTATGAGAGGTACCCCGCTCCCGATTCATCATTGTCATAAAGTACACTACTACTCAGAGTCTTATCTCATATTCCAGTCTCATACATAGATGATTACCCAGCAGGCACAGTTCAAAACTTAGCTCAGAAGACTTTTAACAGGTTTAACAGGCAGATTTTGCATCTGGCTGCCAAAGGAATATTAATATAGCAAACAGCACAGTTTAAAATATTAAATACCGGTAAAAACAATAATTTAGCTCAGTGGAGCGCATACTGGCTGGGTTGACAGTCTATGATGTCAGTCACCTATCTACTGTATGACGTACAGTATGACTCCATAATTGACCTGGCTCAGGTTTCAGGCTGAGCCTTCATTGACTTCCAGTATCAATATAAAAGTGTTTTGTGTTTTGAACAAATATAGACAATAAAAAATGTGGAGTGTGGAGTTACTTCCTTGGTCTACTGGCACTGATTAGTACAGCGGTTTGCGAGATTAGCCCCAGACAGACTCACAGATAAGACGCATCAGGGGCGAAATCTCTCCCATTGCCTTTGTCCCAGCGGATAACCATACCATTAAAGTTTCAACGTGCACTCCTGACTTTAATACCAACTTTTGGAGGACGGTGCATGAAGTGATAATTTTTCTCTCTTTTGTAGGGCAGAGAGAGAATGTCATTTTGTTGTAAACTTTTTGATGAGGAATTGTAGCAGACTTATTAAAGAACGTACGTGAAGTCACCGAGACTCACGTCACTAGAGGGGATTAGTTTTGAGGCATTACAATTTCTTTGGCATTTATGTGTGAGATGATTTTATTTTTTGTTCTTTTTTTTTATCCTCAGTACATGATGAATCATCCAAGCCCTGCTTTATCATCATCAAGTCAAGGAGACAGCAGGCATGCCAGATTTCATAACAGCAGCTGAACGTTCAGTTAACTAGAATTTCGCGGCCCTGCGGCCCGCTCATCCTAGCGCATCCTCGATGCATGGCAAATGGGAAGAAGGCAATAGCGGGAGGGCGATGCGAGTGCTGTACTGTACCCCTTTGTACTGTACTGCACTCCTTAGTATTGTATTGTACTGTACTGCACTCCTTAGTATTGCACTGTACTGTAATGTTGTCCACTGTACTGTACTGTACTGTACTGTACTGTACTGTTATTAGTGTTGTTATTATTGTTGTTGTTGTTATTATTGTTATTATTACATGGATTATTGTTCTGATGTGAGCTTGTTTGTAAATGAGTGAGTTTACAAAGAAGCTTATTGTTATTATTATGATCATTATTAGTAGTATTGTTATTGTTATTATTACATGGATTCCAAAATTGCTAAATATAAAAATATATATATTTTATTATTGACATTTTTACAAACAAATGAATAGGCTAGTTACAGTAGCTAAGCTGCCCACTTAAGCACCCTGACCACTGCAACAATGACATTAGCATCCCTCCCCGCCCCAAGGATGGGCCTATAGGTGAGGAATGTTGTTTTTCCAGTTCTAGATGGGAGATCATTAAGATGCTGCTGCATCCTGTATTAAGATGCATCCTTACTTCCTTCCTTTCAAGCAATGGAATTTAACTGAATGCCTGGAAATGTACCATTGTTTTGTCTGTAACTATATACCCCCCGTGGGTGGCGCCGGGCCTGCAAATCCAAAAGTAGTGTGAATATTTCCACAGCCTAATTACTAAAGGATAAACTATCAGTCTTCTCCAAAATCTGCCAATCTTTGTCAACTCAGCACGTGTTGACAACGCATTGTAAAAGTAGTGTGAATATTTCCACAGCCTAATTACTAAAGGATTGTGACTGTGGGGTGACAGACATACAGTCTGACATGCAATAGGCAACACGTGTGCACAGTTAATAAACAATGGCCTAATATGTCCAGAGTTCTTAAATTAACATAGTTGGATTTTAACAGAAAGACAATGCCATAAATCAGTGAAAGTGAGTGACAGACTCAACAGTAGCACACAGCATGCAAGGCAGCATGCATGCATGCATGCATGCAAACATGTTTCTCCAGCTGAGATTTAGTGTCTCCATCTCTCTGGAAGAGGTTGCACATGACCTATACGGCCACACTGAGGCGCTCCAACACAAACACATGAAGCTTCAGCTGACACAAAACAACACCATGCTGTTGTCCAAAACACACAATAACTCCTCTCCCACCGACCTCATGTGTTCATTTATCTTTAGCCATATAGACTCCATTTGACCCAAACCAACACCAATGCTAGCCTGTTTGTCCAAAACACACTATCTGCTCTCCACGTTTCTACTTCGCCACAACCTAATGTTAGTAACAAATCTATTGTTGTAGATTGTGAGAAAGGGATGTCAGAAAGCCAAGCGTTGTCAGTTTACTCACAGCACAGCACAGCACCATCACTCCTGTCAGCTAGGGTTGAGCTGCAGGGTTGAGCTGCTTAACGACGACACTGTCTGCCAGGCGTACTGTAGTAAATATAGGACTAATATGTGCATGGAATGGATAGTGTGTGAGTCTGGGTTCAGCGCACACTCGCAATTTCGGCTGGAGGGCGACACACACACACAGGGCGATGTGTGGATAAATCACTGAGAGTTGGGAAATGCGCACGCAAGCACAGAATGCACGGGCGTCGCCGCGTCGGGCGTGCAACACGCACAGGCAAATGTGTTCAGAAGTACAACGATTGACGGCCAAGCTACACCAGGCTTTTCTCGTGCGTTTACTCTAAACGTGCGGACCGTGCGTGCGTAAGCCAAATGCCCTGGCTACATCGATCTGTCAGACGCGCGGCAGGTTTGTGTCCCTTCCGGGAGGATATATAGATACGCGCGCATGGGGGCATACGCACGTAAAAAAATTAGAACCAATCCTATTTTTAGAGCACGCATAGGATGGCCCGCGGTATCCGTGCGTCTGGTGTAGCTGGTATCATTGACATATATTGGTCCTATCCAAACGCACTGTACGCGCGCAGTAAACGCACGCAGTAAACGCATACGCACGCGCGCAAAATCGCCTGGTGTAGCTTGGCCGTAAACACGACATTGAGGGGTAAGAAACCATCCCGGTCACGTGGTTCATGTAACGTGTGTCACTGTGAAGGACTGGCCAGTCTGGCCCCAACATGACGATTTTGACGTAGGCTGTTGAGCTTGCGCAACAACAGCGTGTTTCACAAAAGTAATATTTGTAAAGTAAATAAGACATTTGAGTGAATGCAATGTAGCCTATATGCATTCTGGGAGCGTGCAGAAATTATTTAGCATAGAGAGATGTGTTGTAAAAGTGTGGTTCGGTCGGAGAAAGAGAAGGGATAAACGGCCATGTGCTTATGTACCCCCTGTCTATTAGGGTAGCAGGATGAAACACAGCTTGTTACCTGCTTTGTTGGCCTGGTAGGCTAAATGCTGCTGGATGGATGGGAGTGGAGGATTTGTTTTGTGTTATTTAATTATAACCATAAAGAAAGTAATATGTGGCTATCAAAAAAATACAGGCATACAATTTTAACACCTTGTCATCTCCAGGCTGGTCTACTTTCTATCAGGTTGTTAGTGGCAACTCATCATTTCTTTGGCTGCAGTAATCACCTATCTTTCTGATTGGCTGCCTCGTCTCTAGGCAACCAGACACGTTTTGCCTCTAGCCGACCTCTCAGTGTGTGTGTGTGTGTGTGTGTGTGTGTGTGTGTGTGTCTGTATATTTCACAACGTGTTGCGGAGGCGATACGTTTTGATGTTGCAGATCAGCTACTTTCAGCACGCAACACGCCATACAGCAGTCACCTGGACAGATCCCGTTGTTGTTTCCACACACACCCAAATACATGCAGATATACACAAATATTTACATTTCATAGCACAATATTGCAGATATAATAACCCAGCTGGTAATTAATTGATGTTCATCAATGAATTGTTTCCCCCCATTCTGTTTGTCTGTCACTGCCACTGATTTCCACGCGGACTGCCCAAAGTCTGTGCAATCTGTTATACCAATTTACATAATATTGTATCCATATTTCTATAACGGCTGCATACTTTTTCAGCTGTCATACATATGAGTATATGGACTGTTGTATGTATAGTATATAATGTACCGTATGTGGACTGGAGTGATACTGTACGTTTCCTGTCTATATAGTATAGATGCCTTCCAACCCTGTTGTTCGTCAACTACAGTACAATTAAGTAGTAGCTGGAGTGCTAGGGGTAAGGTGATTGGAAGATGAAGAAGTGAGTTTTCAGACTGCAGAGCAAGATGACAGAGGAGAGGGAATCATTCAACAGCTTGGGAGCCAGAAGAGAGAATCATCTACCGTAGGTCCCTGTCTTGAGGATATAGGCTATGTAGTGTGAATGACACATCCATCATTTTATGTCATGTCTTGCCAAACCATACCATCTATAACCTTGCGTCACCAGGATTTTCCTGACTCGGTAGCATGAAGACACCAAGGATTCATTGGTGATGTCACTGACTGTGGTTCATACACAGGTCCGAGTGCTTGCTACTTTGGTGTTGCATAGCATAACAGTTAAATCACTGTCTAATCCTTGGCATTTTCACTAGGGATGCACCGAAAGGGAAATTCTTTGCTGAAACCGAATACCGAATATAGGAAACAGTTTGCCCGAAAACTGAATTTCCGAATATCCGAATATGGTCAATATTATATATATTATTTCATACCATTGCTGTCATGGCTGTACCTTAAAGCTACCTGATTTGTGGCAAAATTTAACTTAAATAATAATCACTATTATTATGGGTCCATAAAACATTTATTCAGCTGAATCATGCATTCTGCGACAGATTATTCAGTGCATCACACATTTTTACCATTCACGTGTGTTGAGCGAGCAGCTGTAGCAGGATTATTATTTCATTCACCTTGAATTGAATGTCGACATTCAAGTAGCCTAACCCAGGAAAGTAATGCGTCACTCTGCAAGTTTAACTAAAGTTCTCCACCTGTCCAAAGTCATTTCTGAAAAAGACATAGGCCTAACTTTGTTTTTCTTTTGTAAATCTTACTATCCATGTTGATATAACGTCATTTAGGTCAATGATATAACATTATGTTGTGATATAATAATATAGCAGTGGGTAGCCTACTTGAGTCATTGATTGCAGTCAACTGTCAGGTCACATTAGCCAACTTTAACTGGGGGATCCCAAGGCATGGTCATATAATCCCCCTATCTACTTGGTCTGATGTCTCTTGCCAGCTAGCCGTGCCTGGAATACCTCTCTGAGGAGGTATACCCAAGCATGTCATGTATTGTTGAATCACAGAACAACCTGCTCGATCCCAACCAGTCAGAATTCAAACCGGCCCGTACTCCACAGGAACTGCACTCCTTGCAGTCATTAGTAGCATGTAGTGGTAGCACTACATGTTACTCTGCAGTCCTGATTCTTCTAGCAGTCCTGTTTCTTCACTGGTCCGATCTAGAAGAGCGCAGTTTGCCGGCCACTGCTACAGAGCTGTCAATGAGGATGTATATCTTCCCTTCTTCTCTGGAGTCCTGCCTCAGGGCGGACCAGAGGTAGAAGGCTGTCGTTCCCTGATGCCGCATCGCTAGGGACACATGCTTCAGTAGGCAGGAACTGGGTGTGGCAATGAAGGACCGGGAAGTCTGGTGTAGCATTGTGGAATCCATGATCTCGACCGCAGTCGAAAAATGATGATGATGATGATGATGATCTGGCTATCTGGCTATCTAGCTAGTCTAGCAGTATGCTCATGCTCATTCCATCGCCTATTGTGATTGGCTAGTTCTAGTATATCCTAGAGGAACAATTGCTCTGATTATGATTAGGCTAGTCAAAATACATAGTTGTCATTGACAGATTAGAATTAGCTTGAATGGCCTGCTGGTATGTACAAGGAATATGATGCTGATTGGCTTAACCCATTCTGACCGGGCACCCATTTTGGTGTTGGCATCATGTTGTGCTTTAGCTATTGAAAAATAGCAGATCTACAAGCTCATATCGCGCCACCGAGTGGCGCGATACGAGCTTGTAGGTCTGCTATTTTTGAAAAATCGAAAAAAACGACTGACATTTTTAGAATCTGATCTCAGGTCAGAATGGGTTCATCAGGACCAGTGTGTGTCCGGCGGAAACCTGGTAAGAATCTGATCTCAGGTCAGAATGGGTTAATATAGTTTACCAGATTAGTCACTGAAAGATGCACACAGACTGCAGATAAGTAATGGATTGTTTTGAAATGCAGTATTTAGGCAGAGTTTGAAGGCCTATTGCCACAGCATGGCTAACCCATTCTGACCGGGCACCCATTTTGGTGTCAGCATCATGTTATGCTTTAGCTATTTAAAAATAGCAGATCTACAAGCTCATATCGCGCCACCGAGTGGCGCGATACGAGCTTGTAGGTCTGCTATTTTTTGAAAAATCGAAGAACAACTGACATTTCTTAGAATCTGATCTCAGGTCAGAATGGGTTCATCAGACCAGTGTGTGTCCGGCGGAAACCTCGTATGAATCTGATCTCAGGTCAGAATGGGCTAACATTACAGAGTATAGTATCATCTCATTGAGAATTATCCCTGTGTAAAGCTACAGATTTGACAGGAAATGGCATTCATGGCAGTTATTGTGTTCCTACAGACATATGCAAACAGACCAGAAACCCCCAATTCATACTTAACCCATTCTGACCTGAGATCAGATTCATACGAAGGTTTCCACTGGACACACACTGGTCTGATGAACCCATTCTGACCTGAGATCAGATTCTAAAAATGTCAGTCGTTCTTCGATTTTTCAAAAAATAGCAGACCTACAAGCTCGTATCGCGCCACTCGGTGGCGCGATATGAGCTTGTAGATCTGCTATTTTTAAATAGCTAAAGCATAACATGATGCTGACACCAAAATGGGTGCCCGGTCAGAATGGGTTAAATGATGAGCAAAGTAAACTACATTTCCATGTAGAGGATCCTATTTTGTATAGAAAGAATTATAATGGCCAATTAACATTCATTCATACTGTGTCGAGTTAAGTATGGACTGTTGAAAACACGTTCAAGTAAAAATGCATGTGAACAGGCAAACGGTATATGGGTCACTGAATAAGTGCATATTAGCACAACTGTATCCATGAAGTGCCTGACTGAAAGGGCAAATTTAATTATGGGCATTATTAGTTTATTCAGGCTATCAGTGTTACACACAATGTGAACTATGTAAAATTATGTAAAACACACCCTGTGAGAAAAGACTGGCATCATGTTGTCAAATTAAAAGCTTCCATCTTTATATTAGTTTAAAAAACCCTTTATATTAGTTTAAAAAAGCAACCATAGTCCCATTACCCACTAAATGCTTAGGAAAAATAAAAAGGAAAGAATAAAAAAGACAATCTGTGCCTGAATGAATTTGAAACTCCCTGTAGTCATAACTTGTGCTCTACCCTCAAGTAGTGAATTTCAGCTGGTTTCACACCAGAACCCAAATTATACTGTACAATTACCATGAAGTCAGGAACCAATGTATTATAAAATGACAATATCCTTCTATTATAGCTGCTTTTAGCTCATGACATAGAAGGTGGAGCCGTTGTAGTGGTGCCACTTTTAACTGCATGTTTGTTGAGGGGTGCCCTGCTATATACAGGTTTAATGTTTGTCTTATCTAGAGAAACATTAAAAACGCCATTGACAATGGACAGAGTTGAATGTTTGTTTTGTCTGTCACTGAGCAAATCGGCATATGATGTTATGTTATGATATCGCGATGATGTAAGGTGATAAGGGTTGGTAAAGCACCCTTCACAGTGTTTCAGTATTTTTGGATACTGAAACACTGCTGCACTAGCTGTTCCAAAGGGGAAAGATTTGCGAATCATTTCAGCTGTCGAACATGACAATGAATAGGATAGCAGGATATAGGACAAAAATAATCATGTGTAATTCATTTCTGCGTGGATGTATTTTGAGGGTGTGAGGGGGTACCAAATGTTTCTGCCTCTACCTCTGACAGCCAGTTGAAACAGTCCCATGAGATGAGTGGATCAGTGGACGCACTCTGCCTCTCCGCTAACGTTACTTATGTAGAAATCAATAGCCCAGGGCCTCCTGCTGCCCCTGATTTATCTTCCTGACATTTCCTATTTGCACAATACAGGTGCTTTAGATTGTCACTGTGAGATAAAAAACAGAAAGGGCTCGATCAATGCTTGTCGTTATTACAGTAGGGATATTGGAAGTATTTGATGTTTGAATGACAAAACACCTGTATGTTTCTTATGGTGTACTGTGCATTTTCCTTCCTACACGTATACATTAAATTCCATATGATTTGGAGGATAAGCAGATAAGCGGTTGAAGATGGATGTTTTGGCAAGTAATCCAAGCATGTGACCAAAATGTAATTTGTACTTATAATAATAATATCCCTTTCCCAGCATCAAATTGAAGGGCCTCCTGCCAGTACAAAGAATACACAAATGTATGAACATTACATACATTTAGAAAGTTCTTATGAACAATACATTTGTTATGTTTTAATGTGTAGTTTTCAAAGCAGTAGGTGTAGATTTTTATAGTTGCAGATATCGTGATATATCGTTGATGAAATTTCATACAATATATCGATATATCGCAATATATCGAATATCGTGATATTATCGCTATCGAGGGCCTAATATCGCGATATGTATCGTATCGTGAGGTACCCATATCGTCCCATCCTATAGTGTCAGTACAATTGATTGCTCTGTCATGGGAAGTCGGAGCTTCCCATGACAGAGCATGAACAGTTAGATCTGTCAGTAGTGTTGTAGTCGAGACCACCTAAAGCGAGACCAAGACAAGACCAAGACCTAGGAGGGTCGAGACCAAGACCAAGACCGATGCGAGCCTATGGGGCCAAGACCAAGACCTGGAGGGTCGAGACCAAGACCGATGCGAGCCTAGGGGGCCGAGACCAAGACCAAGACCAAGACCTGGAGGGTTGAGACCGAGACGAGACCACAAGACAAAAAAGGCGAGAAGCGCGAGACCGAGACAAGACCGAGACCACGAAAGTTTGGTCTCGAGACGAGACCATGTCTCGAGAACTACAACACTCTATATGAACGTCATGCAGCGCTGTTCTCCGTAAACAGCTGTCTTTAATTAATTAATGTGAATGGGCTCCTCTCACTCTCTCAGTCCTTGCGATCGGGTTGATATCTATATTAACAAGTCTAAAGTTGTCACGTGCGAAAAAGATGTGCGCATAGCCAATGAAAAGATGTGCGCATAGCCAATGAAAAGATGTGCGCATAGCCAATGAAAAGATGTGCGCATAGCCAATGAAAAGATGTGCGCATAGCCAATGAAAAGATGTGCCCATAGATGTGCCACTAGCCAATGAAAAGATGTGCCCATAAAAGATGTGCCCATAAGATGAAAACCCAAGCCAAGCCAACATGTGCGCACCCGTCACTAGCTCTCAGCCCCTCCCTCTTTGGCTGCTGTAATGTGATCTCCCCTATGGATCTCCCTCTCCGCAGAGAAGGGAAGGGGGGATAGGGGGAAGGGGGGATAGTCGCCTCACCATTTCGCTTATTCCTTCTAAATCTCTGTATTTAAAATACAGCTCGCTCAGCGAATGTCTTAGTTACATCAACATTGTTCTTCCACAACAACATTGTTCTTCCACAATAGTTGGTTACTGTTCGCATTGTAAGACATCAACATTGTTACTGTTCGCATTGGCTGCACACACACGCACGCACGCCTGGACCCACACACACTCCACACACAACCCCCACCCCCCCCCCCCCCCCCCCCCCCCCCACACCACACAGGAACTTCGCGACCACTGACGGCTCATACACACACACACACACGGATTTAGTTTAATGGGAACTGCGCAAGGACACGACGTTGCGACCAGGAACAACTAACTTACTTGGACACGACGTTACACCACGGCTCTTTCCACCATTACAGGTAACTAGCCTACAACTTGCGTGTGTGCATGCATGTGTGATTGGTACATGCGTGTGTGTGTGTGTGCGTCTGTATTTGATGGTGCCTATTGTTAAATGATGTATGAGTTTCATAAAGACTAGCCTACAACTTGCGTGCATTACAGGTAAGCACCGCCCGCTCGCTCAGCTGCCTCGATACTGTTGTTAAGCAGGACAAACATCAGCGATCCTCCATTGAGCACCGTGTTATGTCGGCGTTTTTCCGAAGAGGAATAGAAGCATTCATATGACCAACATTCATACTATAATAACGCCATGGTGAAACTGTTTCGGAAACACAGCCGTGTCATCAACAACGCTGTCTGCCTCTCCAGTATTGCTGTCGAAGAGAAAACATTCACACGCTTCACTCCTTCACTGACATGGAGTATAACATACTCCATACTCCACATACTCCATATGGAGTATAACATACTCCATGTCAGTGAATTCTCATGTAACACAGGCTACACAGCACAGCTAACAGCTGTGCTAACAGCTAGCTAACATGCTAACTGTTTTTCAAACAATTAAATATACAATGTAATATGATACCATGTCATATAAAAATGAATGTTACTGAATAACACTATGTAAACATGAGTGCATATCTGGCCACTTATATGAAGCTTAGATGTTTGTAATTAATTTGTTTGTGCCTGAGCAAACAGGAGACCATCTTACTCTCAGTATGGAGTTCCTCTGTACTGAGGATTACCCACAATGCAACACAATATCTTCAACATAAAATGTAGGGTTAAACGTGAACAAACACATTAACAGACAGTTGTAAATGATGAACTGTCGTCACTTTACTATAGGGCACTTAATAACATTAATAGATATTTATAGATATTTTAGGAATGTTTTACAAAGTATATGTTAAACATGAACAAACACATTTCCCAAATATACAAATAGCTTGTATATATTATATAATTATATAATCAGTTACAAATGATTTAAATGGTAAATAAATGATAAATGGTGCATTTATATAGCGCCTTTATCCAAGGCGCTTTACAGAGATTGTGCATTACATTCACCCATTCACACACACATTCATACACCGATGGCAGCGACCATGCAACCATGCAAGGCACCAACTAGCACATCGGGAGCAATTAGGGGTTCAGTGTCTTGCTCAAGGACACTTCGACAGTAACTCTGGGGGAGCCCGGGTTCGAACTGGCAACCTTACGGTTACCATCCAGGCACTCTACCCCTGAGCCACCGCCGCCCCAATTTAATAATCATTTACAGAGTAAGTAGTTTTACTACTTACTAATACCTTATAAATGATTTGTAAATTTGTTATAAAGGTTTTAGTAATCATTTACAAATGTAAACAAACAGGTTGTTAATGATTTGTTAATAGTCTACAAACTGCTTATAAACGTTTATAAATGCTTTATAATGGGGTCATTACAAATGATTTAATAATCATTTACAGATGTATATAAATGGCTTATTAATGAATAGTTTACTACTTACTAATACCTTATAAATGATTTGTAACCATAGTTATAACGGTTTTAGTAATAATTTACGAATGTCAACAAACAGGTTGTTAATGATCTGTTAATAGTCTACAAACTGCTTATAAACGTTTATAAAATCTAGATGTGATGTGACCATTGAGCTGCCAAAAATTTGACAGGGAGTATACCGGAACGCCAGAACAAATGGTGGAAATGGAAAGAGATTTTTTTTAATATGAAGGCTGAAAACAGCTCAACAACAAAATGTCAGGATGACACTTTGGTTTGAGAGACGGGGATCAATTATTCTATCCGATCGAGTGAATAGTCTGTCTTTTTGTACTATACGCTTTCTTGCTGAATTACCCCGACTAAGCTGATTTCATAGTATCTGCCTGATCATTTCGTCTGAGTACTTTCTCCCTGGATCTTCATTAAGCTGTCCCCATCTACAACGACTGAGGTGTTCCGTCTAAAATGTACTTGAGACACACACGCCAGTCACAGTGCCGAATGATGAGAAGTACTGTTCAGTCTATCTTGTAATTGATACAACAAACAGTGTAGAAATGGTAGTGGCGTGTGATTTGGGCTCTGCTGTGGGTGGAGATGGTGGAGTGGCTCATGGGAGCAGTGCCAAGGTTTATTGAGAGGCAGGTGTTTGTGTTTGCGGCAAATTTGTATTGTCTCTAAATGAGTTAGTAGAGTGCTGTACCTGAGATGCAGAGACACAGAGAGACACTGTGAAGAGCCCAGTACGCCTGGGCTGACTTTATATTTAGCACGGAAAGCATTTATATTCATTCTAAACTGAGTGTCTGTGTGAGGTCAATATATATATATATATATATAATTTAACCTGCATGCAGTTGTCTGTCCACCCAAGTATCTGAGAGGAACCCTCAGTAGCAACAGACTGTGCTACAGAAATAACACATTTATATTTAGGTTGATGTACAACATTTTACTTTAAAAACTCATAAATAGCTTGACACAACTTAAAGGAGTCTCCGGTACCTACTGACGAGCTACCTGGTCATCAAATCTTTGGCTCAAAACAAAAAAATCTCTGTTAATTCAAAGCTTCTTTGGGTGTGTAATGGATAGAAAATAGATACTTTTTTGGGTGAACTCTCAAAAGCAGTCTCACCCTGCACTGTGTAAATCAACAATTGACCTTCTCTCTGACATGCAACATTCAGCACCATGGACAGCACAAGGATCCGAGCAGAAGAGGCGGCGGCTCAGGGGTAGAGTGCCTGGATGGTAACCGTAAGGTTGCCAGTTCGAACCCGGGCTCCCCCAGAGTTACTGTCGAAGTGTCCTTGAGCAAGACACTGAACCCCTAATTGCTCCCGATGTGCTAGTTGGTGCCTTGCATGGTTTCCGCTGCCATCGGTGTATGAATGGGTGAATGTAATGCACAATCTCTGTAAAGCGCCTTGGATAAAGGCGCTATATAAATGCACCATTTACCATTACCATTTAGAAGAGAGAAAAATCGATATTTTATTCACTGTAGGAACTTTTTCAACTCATATTTGAGGCAAGGCCTGTTCTAATTGTGAAAATCAACACTAGTCACTATAATAATAATAATAATAATAATAATAATAAACTTTATTTATATATAGAGCACCTTTCATGACATGAATGCAACTCAGTGCTTTACAGAGCAATAAAGAAAAAAGAAAATAATAAAACAAGTAACAACATTAGAATAATAGCAAAAAGTCAGTGAATCAGGCAGAACAGTGAGGACCTGGAAAACAACACAGAGATTTAAAAATCAACCAAAAGCAAGAAGTACTGTACCTGACGATACCAGCTATACCATGGTTACAGTACTGTACCTGACGATACCAGCTATACCATGGTTACAGTACTGTACCTGACGATACCAGCTATACCATGGTTACAGTACTGTACCTGACGATACCAGCTATACCATGGTTGCATTTTCTTTATTTTTTAAAGCTGAACATTTTCTGAAAGGTATTTTAACAAGCAAACCTGAATATTGACCAGGGAGTCTAAGTGGCTTGCTAAATGTAATATACAGCCTGTATATGCCTGCCTGTCTCAGAATTACTCTACTCCACAGTACCTGCTCAGGCCAGTGAGTCGATGTGTTTCCTCCAACTGCGCCTTGGTCTGCCCCGGGGTCTCCTCCCAGTGGGACGTGGTCCTTGGTCTGCCCCGGGGTCTCCTCCCAGTGGGACGTGGTCCTTGGTCTGCCCGGGGGTCTCCTTCCAGTGGGACGTGGTCCTTGGTCTGCCCGGGGGTCTCCTCCCAGTGGGACGTGGTCCTTGGTCTGCCCCGGGGTCTCCTCCCAGTGGGACGTGGTCCTTGGTCTGCCCCGGGGTCTCCTCCCAGTGGGACGTGGTCCTTGGTCTGCCCCGGGGTCTCCTCCCAGTGGGACGTGGTCCTTGGTCTGCCCCGGGGTCTCCTCCCAGTGGGACGTGGTCCTTGGTCTGCCCCGGGGTCTCCTCCCAGTGGGACGTGGTCCTTGGTCTGCCCCGGGGTCTCCTCCCAGTGGGACGTGGTCCTTGGTCTGCCCCGGGGTCTCCTCCCAGTGGGACGTGGTCCTTGGTCTGCCCCGGGGTCTCCTCCCAGTGGGACGTGGTCCTTGGTCTGCCCCGGGGTCTCCTCCCAGTGGGACGTGGTCCTTGGTCTGCCCCGGGGTCTCCTCCCAGTGGGACGTGGTCCTTGGTCTGCCCCGGGGTCTCCTCCCAGTGGGACGTGGTCCTTGGTCTGCCCCGGGGTCTCCTCCCAGTGGGACGTGGTCCTTGGTCTGCCCCGGGGTCTCCTCCCAGTGGGACGTGGTCCTTGGTCTGCCCCGGGGTCTCCTCCCAGTGGGACGTGGTCCTTGGTCTGCCCCGGGGTCTCCTCCCAGTGGGACGTGGTCCTTGGTCTGCCCCGGGGTCTCCTCCCAGTGGGACGTGGTCCTTGGTCTGCCCCGGGGTCTCCTCCCAGTGGGACGTGGTCCTTGGTCTGCCCCGGGGTCTCCTCCCAGTGGGACGTGGTCCTTGGTCTGCCCCGGGGTCTCCTCCCAGTGGGACGTGGTCCTTGGTCTGCCCCGGGGTCTCCTCCCAGTGGGACGTGGTCCTTGGTCTGCCCCGGGGTCTCCTCCCAGTGGGACGTGGTCCTTGGTCTGCCCCGGGGTCTCCTCCCAGTGGGACGTGGTCCTTGGTCTGCCCCGGGGTCTCCTCCCAGTGGGACGTGGTCCTTGGTCTGCCCCGGGGTCTCCTCCCAGTGGGACGTGGTCCTTGGTCTGCCCCGGGGTCTCCTCCCAGTGGGACGTGGTCCTTGGTCTGCCCCGGGGTCTCCTCCCAGTGGGACGTGGTCCTTGGTCTGCCCCGGGGTCTCCTCCCAGTGGGACGTGGTCCTTGGTCTGCCCCGGGGTCTCCTCCCAGTGGGACGTGGTCCTTGGTCTGCCCCGGGGTCTCCTCCCAGTGGGACGTGGTCCTTGGTCTGCCCCGGGGTCTCCTCCCAGTGGGACGTGGTCCTTGGTCTGCCCCGGGGTCTCCTCCCAGTGGGACGTGGTCCTTGGTCTGCCCCGGGGTCTCCTCCCAGTGGGACGTGGTCCTTGGTCTGCCCCGGGGTCTCCTCCCAGTGGGACGTGGTCCTTGGTCTGCCCCGGGGTCTCCTCCCAGTGGGACGTGGTCCTTGGTCTGCCCCGGGGTCTCCTCCCAGTGGGACGTGGTCCTTGGTCTGCCCCGGGGTCTCCTCCCAGTGGGACGTGGTCCTTGGTCTGCCCCGGGGTCTCCTCCCAGTGGGACGTGGTCCTTGGTCTGCCCCGGGGTCTCCTCCCAGTGGGACGTGGTCCTTGGTCTGCCCCGGGGTCTCCTCCCAGTGGGACGTGGTCCTTGGTCTGCCCCGGGGTCTCCTCCCAGTGGGACGTGGTCCTTGGTCTGCCCCGGGGTCTCCTCCCAGTGGGACGTGGTCCTTGGTCTGCCCCGGGGTCTCCTCCCAGTGGGACGTGGTCCTTGGTCTGCCCCGGGGTCTCCTCCCAGTGGGACGTGGTCCTTGGTCTGCCCCGGGGTCTCCTCCCAGTGGGACGTGGTCCTTGGTCTGCCCCGGGGTCTCCTCCCAGTGGGACGTGGTCCTTGGTCTGCCCCGGGGTCTCCTCCCAGTGGGACGTGGTCCTTGGTCTGCCCCGGGGTCTCCTCCCAGTGGGACGTGGTCCTTGGTCTGCCCCGGGGTCTCCTCCCAGTGGGACGTGGTCCTTGGTCTGCCCCGGGGTCTCCTCCCAGTGGGACGTGGTCCTTGGTCTGCCCCGGGGTCTCCTCCCAGTGGGACGTGGTCCTTGGTCTGCCCCGGGGTCTCCTCCCAGTGGGACGTGGTCCTTGGTCTGCCCCGGGGTCTCCTCCCAGTGGGACGTGGTCCTTGGTCTGCCCCGGGGTCTCCTCCCAGTGGGACGTGGTCCTTGGTCTGCCCCGGGGTCTCCTCCCAGTGGGACGTGGTCCTTGGTCTGCCCCGGGGTCTCCTCCCAGTGGGACGTGGTCCTTGGTCTGCCCCGGGGTCTCCTCCCAGTGGGACGTGGTCCTTGGTCTGCCCCGGGGTCTCCTCCCAGTGGGACGTGGTCCTTGGTCTGCCCCGGGGTCTCCTCCCAGTGGGACGTGGTCCTTGGTCTGCCCCGGGGTCTCCTCCCAGTGGGACGTGGTCCTTGGTCTGCCCCGGGGTCTCCTCCCAGTGGGACGTGGTCCTTGGTCTGCCCCGGCGTCTCCTCCCAGTGGGACGTGGTCCTTGGTCTGCCCCGGGGTCTCCTCCCAGTGGGACGTGGTCCTTGGTCTGCCCCGGGGTCTCCTCCCAGTGGGACGTGGTCCTTGGTCTGCCCCGGGGTCTCCTCCCAGTGGGACGTGGTCCTTGGTCTGCCCCGGGGTCTCCTCCCAGTGGGACGTGGTCCTTGGTCTGCCCCGGGGTCTCCTCCCAGTGGGACGTGGTCCTTGGTCTGCCCCGGGGTCTCCTCCCAGTGGGACGTGGTCCTTGGTCTGCCCCGGGGTCTCCTCCCAGTGGGACGTGGTCCTTGGTCTGCCCCGGGGTCTCCTCCCAGTGGGACGTGGTCCTTGGTCTGCCCCGGGGTCTCCTCCCAGTGGGACGTGGTCCTTGGTCTGCCCCGGGGGTCTCCTCCCAGTGGGACGTGGTCCTTGGTCTGCCCCGGGGTCTCCTCCCAGTGGGACGTGGTCCTTGGTCTGCCCCGGGGGTCTCCTCCCAGTGGGACGTGGTCCTTGGTCTGCCCCGGGGTCTCCTCCCAGTGGGACGTGCCTCGACGACCTCCCTAGGGAGACACCCGCGAGGCTGCCCGAACCAGTGACCACCTCAGCTGGCTCCTTTCCAGGCGAAGAAGCAGCAACAACTAATCCGAGTCTCTCTCGCGTGACTGAACTTCTCACCCTATCTCTAAGGGCCACCCGTTGAAGAAAACTCATTTCGGCCGCTTGTATTCGTGACCTTATTCTTTTGGTCATGACCCACACTTCATGACCATAGGTGAGAGTAGGAACGAACATTGCTCAGTAGACAGAGAGCTGGCTCGACTCTCTGTTCATCACAACAGTGCGGTACAGCGACTGCAATACCGCCCCCTGGTAGGGGTTGATATGACACTGAAAGGTACAATGTCAGTGCTCTTATTGGCTAATCCTCCCAAGCACCCACTTTCTGTATCCTATACCACACAGCTGAATACCCCTCCAACACAGTAAAATGAGTACATTTAATGGTCCAGTTTTAGTTTTGTAAAATGAACACTCCAGGTGATGTATAACATATGTATTCTTTATGAATTATGGACCCCGTTGTATTTCGATGCCTTGACAATATTGTTATATAAAGTTAAGTACTCAAGTGAGCCATGTAATCTATACTTCCTAACCCATTCTGACCGGGCATCATGTTATGCTTTAGCTATTTAAAAATAGCAGATCTACAAGCTCATATCGCGCCACCGAGTGGCGCGATACGAGCTTGTAGGTCTGCTATTTTTGAAAAATCAAGAACGACTGACATTTTTTTAGAATCTGATCTCAGGTCAGAATGGGTTAATCAGACCAGTGTGTGTCCGGCGGGAACCTTGTATGAATCTGATCTCAGGTCAGAATGGGCTAAGAGGATAGGAATGTCGAGGAGAAGAGATAAAGCAGAGCAGAGAGGGGCAAGAGAGAAGTGAGAAAACATTTTGAGCTGAACATGGAGAGTCTACAACACCACAGGGTGAACCACAATGAACTCATGCATATAAGTAATGAATGAATGTACCTTTGGCTGTGATGGCAGGCTGTTCCCCAAGCAGCAACTTTATTCTCTTGGCGTGGATTTTGCCCTGGTAGTGCGACTGAGCCACCACCGCCGACGTGAAGGACATGTTGCACAGCGTGCAGCACTTGTTCTTGTCCACGTCGCCCTCCTCGCTGCCCTGCAAGACACCCACACACCTGTGGTTTAGCCCATTCTGACCTGAGATCAGATTCATACGAGGTTTCCACTGGACACACACTGGTCTGACGAACCCATTCTGACCTGAGATCAGATTCTAAAAAATGTCGGTCGTTCTTCGATTTTTTCAAAAATAGCAGACCTACAAGCTCGTATCGCGCCACTCGGTGGCGCGATATGAGCTTGTAGATCTGCTATTTTTCAATAGCTAAAGCATAACATGATGCCGACACCAAAATGGGTGCCCGGTCAGAATGGGTTATAGGGTTCCATTTGCAGCATTCATTTACGCTTTGCTGGACAGTGCAGTGAAGAGAGACAGGATGACACGTGATCAGGGGGTCATCGCCATGTTGGCTTCTGGTGGACATTTTTGTAAAAATCCTATATTTCCATGGACATACACAAAATGATTTACCAGAGAAATATAAAGAGATATAGCCCTGAATTACCATAACAGGTCAGGTGTACAAATAGAACTCTGAGAGTATACAAATGGAACCAAATCGACCCGTACTCTCAGAGTTATAGGGGTCCTTGCAAATAAAATGTTTGAGAACCATTAGTACTAGTGGACTCATAATAGTGTCGTAGTAAATCAGTGTATTTGCACTGTCTAAAGACACTTTTGGAGGTCAATAAAATGCCTGAAACGTTCTTTGTGGACCTCTGAAAAAAGACTTCATACATAATTGGATATTATAATGGTGTGTAAAACAGAAAATCTAAAATTTGCCACGGACACATTTGTCATTTTTGATTTTTGCATGTGATACAGTTCATGAACTTGAACTAACGGCAAACTGCCTACAGTATCTGCCTGGGCTGTCAACTCAGGACACACAGATTTGAACTAACAGCAATCTGCCTACTGTATCTGCCTGGGCTGTCAGGACACACAGATTTTATTCCCAGCATTAGCACACATTCGTTGAAAGAGATGACATGTAACACATGCAGCTCCTGAGCCCAGTTTGCACCCATACCCATATTCCCATATTATCCTAGTCTCTAGATAATATAAACTGCCAGTGCTGAGTTACCCATTTTGATTCTGAATGTGCTTGAGAGTGGAACTAAGTGCTGAAAATGCACAGATTGTAAAGCGAATGTTACACCCCCCACTACAATTTCGCCGTTGCAGTCACGTAAAAAAAAAAAAAAAAGTCCTATACTGTAAATCAAATCATTTGATTAAAAGATTATTGATCAGCAATGACAGTGGTTCGGGTTCACTGTATACCATTATCGAACCTGAGTTTATTATAGATCAATGTTGTGTACACATTGTGTTACATTTGTTAGCCTATAGATCAGTGGTCTCCATCTGCTGTATGTTGTAAAAGTTTATTAGAGGTCAGTGGTGTGTACGGTACCTGCAGTAAGTGGTGCATGTACCTACAGTAAGTGCATTAGCCAGCGGAACCCAGTATCTCTCATATCACAGGTTTTAGTGAAAGCAAAAAGAAGATCTTATCAATGATACATCAAAGAGTCCATCACGCCGTCCATCTGCCTGTGGGGCTTTTAGAATATGACGGAATCAAACATCAAACCAATGAATAACCCATTCTGAACGGGCACCCATTTTGGTGTCAGCATCATGTTATGCTTTAGCTATTGAAAAATAGCAGATCTACAAGCTCATATCGCGCCACCGAGTGGCGCGATACGAGCTTGTAGGTCTGCTATTTTTGAAAAATCGAAGAACGACTGACATTTTTAGAATCTGATCTCAGGTCAGAATGGGTTAATCAGACCAGTGTGTGTCCAGTGGAAACCTCGTATGAATCTGATCTCAGGTCAGAATGGGATAATGGAACGGAACACTGTGTAAAAGTCTGAACACGACATCTGTGTTTTTCCGAGGGAAAGCTAGGGGGCCTTGTTCCGTGTAACCACTGCTAATCAGATTCAGTACACGTATCCACCATTTACTAATGCAATTTACACTAGCTAATCTGTCAAACGCTTTACTTTTAATTAGTAGGTAGGTAGGTAGGTGTAAAGACCTATAGTTGAAGTAGTAATAAATCAGATGGTAAGGTCAATGGATGAACAGCATGAAGGCTATACCACTGTAGTGTACTGTACATAAAAACACCATACTAGCATCATGTAGAAGATCAAAAAAAGAAAAGAAAAAAATGTACTGGCGTCATGTATTGAGGTATAGATAAAAACACCCTACTGGCATGTGTGAGCCAATGAGCAGATGTGCATTTTGAAAACACCAGTCATGTCGTCCAATATAAATTCAGATTAAGCCAACTGGAGGTTTTCTCTTTGCAGACCTACTCAGAATTCATAGTAATCTAAATATGATCCAGTTCCTGGTGGAGGAAAATGGATGGTGTTTCTCCATTTGTGTGTGTGTGTGTGTGTGTGTGTGTGTGTGTGTGTGTGTGTGTGTGTGTGTGTGTGTGTGTGTGTGTGTGTGTGTGTGTGTGTGTGTGTGTGTGTGTGTGTGTGTCGGCGTGAGTGTGTGTGTGTGCGCACGCGCACGTGTACGCGCCCTTATGTTTGGCGTATAGAAAGATAAATGCAGAGTAAATCGATGAAGGCAGACTATGACGATGCCTCACCTGTAATCACACGCGTAATCTCACTGATCTACATCATCTGTAGATGAAGGGAGACGCACGCGCACACACACACACACACACACACACACACACACACACACACACACACACGCTAAATGGTTTGGTTGCTGGCAGACCGACTGCACAGGCCTGCAGGAGAAACACATTTACCTCAAGACAACGCAGAACGAGGAGATCTGAGCACGTTGCCGTGTGTCGCACGCTTTGTTAACTAGAAATGCTGCACTTTAGTTCCATTTCCAGGTGGAATAATTTAGACTCGAGGCATCAAAATGTTCTTCACCTTTAAGCCATCTAAAGTTAGTTGTTGTACAGTTTGTGCTAATTCTGTTTTACAGTATAATAAATAAATAACACTTCTAGAATGACCAGTAAACACACCATTAATCTCTCCCACCACAGATGCAGAACAGGGGAAAAGCCCATCAGTCCGTTAAATTCTTCAGACTGTGGCGTATTCCAACGAATGTCTGGAAGCATCATAATTACTATTTCTTAAAAAAAAAAAAATCAACCACCATATACTGTACTGTAGATACATTCACCCATCCCATAACCTTTTACAAACGTTAACCTGACTATACTCTACTACTACTTCCCCTAATGCATGCCTCTTGACTTACTTGACTTAAAGCCCTTTGCTACTCCAGGGTGGATGGTCCTCCATTTCACATGTTTTTTTGCAGTTCTTTCGATAACTCCCCAGTTGAGCAATTCTCACTCTATGCATGCCCATATACATAGGCTCACTCCTGGTTGATGTACAGATTGAAGCTTGTTCTATATGGCTGTGTTTGTTTTAAGTTTAAGGTTCTACAGTAAGTGATGGTGTAAGGTGGGATGACAGATGTCTCTGTCTGCATCACAATCACAGCATACACCCTCTGAGAATGCAAAAGGGGAGGAAAGCTAGCTGCCATGTTGGAGGTGGATGCTACTGTTTCCTCCAGGGAAAGAAAGACAGCTGGGAGTGCAGGTGAGCTGCGTCCCTCTGGAGAGAGAGAGAGGCAGAGAGCTACGTGGAGAGCAGGGGGCAGGTCCTGGAAGATAAATACATACCTTGTTACCTACTCGATCAGCTGGCCCTGCCCAGGTGAAGCCATCAGTATAAGGAAGAACTCTCTGCCTCACTATAACAGATCCACTCTCCAGAGGCCAGGCAAGGCTGCGGGCAGGCACGTTGGGCGATAAGGCAGACAACCACTTATTTCACATTCCATTCTATGCAATATCGCAAAATTATACGTGATTCTCCTCTCTGTGGTTAATTCCTATAGGCAACATACCGGGCAACATATCGGACAGACCCGGCCAGCCAGGGACAGACCCAGCAAGCCAGGGACAGACCCAGCCACCCAGCCAGCCAGCCAGCCAGGGACACACAAAGCTGTCTATAGGAGTGTATCTTTTCCCAGATAGCGTTTTTGGTCAAAACAAGCTATATTCAACGGCCCATAACTAAAGAACCGATGATAGCATTTACAAAGCGTATTTTCCATCGTGGACAACGTGGTTGACAAAATAAGGTAAAAACACTGAAAAGTGGTGGCGGAAGAACTACAGTACAAGCTCACAAGCATGTAGATTGTATTAATGAATTTGTATTAATAATTCATAAATTGCAATCAAGTCAAAAGTTTGAAAAGTGTTCGATATTGGCTTTATTGCAGATTTTCCGCTATTGTCCAACTCTTAATTTTCAATTCCAATATCAACCAATACTGATAATGTAGCCTACTTCTTTTTTTTTCACCAAAAGTAATCACATATCTAATGAAATAGAATTGTGTATCTAGTTCAGACCTCATGTGCAACAGTAAAACAAAAAGTGACATTTTTTTTTTGTAATATCGGGAGGACGATAATATCGGACATCCTTAATTTGAAGTTATATCGCCCAGCCATATGTTGTGAATTTTGTGAAATACACCTATTTTTAAAGCCTTGACATTTCTAGCCAACAGGCACACACTCTGATATTAAGATAGTAAGGGCAAAAGACGACGGATCGAGGTAGCCAAATCGGAAAACACCTAACCATAAATAACGGCCGACAATAAATGTCAGGGCTCACGTCAACAACATGAAATCTCTCCATCAAAGCATAACAGATTTAACCCACAACAGTCAGTGAGTGATTTAGCCCAGATCATGCTGAGCGCCTAGATACAAAAATAAGATAAGTGATGTGGTCTGACTCATTCTCTGACACGCACATGTAGACTTTTAAAAATAGAACCAAATGAATGAGAGTACAAAGATGTACTATCACGCACACAAATATGCATACATATTTACACATACACAGCAACATCTGTGTGGCACACACACACACACACACACACACACATCTGTGTATATCACAGCATACATGTATGTATGTGTGTATACAGACCCTTAAAGACAAAAATATAACGTGTCACCTACAAAAAGTTAGGAAGTATCATTTCACGGTTAATTAATACCAGATTAATGGGGGGCTAATTGCAGGGTGATGTGATTAATGGAGAACCAGTTGCATGTGGCAGTTTGATGATACAGTAAATTGTTATGCGCTGTCTAAAGAGAATAATTTCTGATTTGCCAACAATACATAGATAGACAAAACACAAACTGTATGCTATTGTATAGCAACACCGCAGCACAATTTTGTGATCCTATTAAACTAAGCATATGATAATACTGTACCATACACTGTATGATTGACAGGTGACAGTCAGACTGATTGATGTCGCAACCCAAGGTTACTAATAGAGGAAGTGACACATGGGAAGGGAATCTCAAACAGACAGAGTGCCAGGTCCAGGTGCCAGATAATTTGAATCGCTATTAAAGTTTAATGACGTAGATATGCAGCCAATTACAAAGAAAAGTTGGAAGCAAGGGTTAGGAGGAACTTTTAATTTCGTGGGATTTAAAGGACAACTTTAGTTTTTTTTCAAGGTTCATGTTTTAGGTTGTTATGAGAGAAAGTAAAAGATGCTTTCTTTCGTTTTAGGGATTTTAGCTGTTTTTGACAGGGGGGGCATTCGAGCATGGGGCTAAATATGCATTTCTTTACAACATTTTATAGTGATTATTTTTTATTATTATTTACTATAGTCCTACTAGACCCCAAGAAATTACATCTGGCCACAGAAGATCACAGGATCTACTGAATGTGAAGGAGGCCTACTGGGGGGGAAGCCACACTGTGTGTCATAGGCTCAATATTTGACACATTCAGTAGATCCTGTGATCTTTTGTGGCCAAATGTAATTTCTGGGGGTCTAATACTGTAGGACTATAGTAAAGAATAAAAAAAGAAATCGCTATACAATTTTGTAAAGAAATACATATTTAGCCCCATGCTCGAATGCCCCGCCCCCCCCCTGTCAAAAACAGCTAAAATCCCTAAAACGAAAGAAAGCAGCAAATGAAAAAAAAATTAACACTCATCTTTTACTTTCTCTCATAACAACCTAAAACATGAACCTTGAAAAAAACTAAAGTTGCCCTTTAAGGAACTGTTATATATCGCGTGCGCACGCCATGTTTGAAGAAGAGGACGGACGCGGTCTCTATTCTTTATCTAACACAGCACGGTTTCGTTCCACTGACTTTGAGGGTTATTGTTGCGACCATAGGTCGCATTTACTATGAATGAAAACCTGCATTTCCGTGTGTCATGTCACACCTCCATATATGGTCACGCCTTGTGACATCACACCTCCATTTCCATATAATGGAGTTGACCTGTACTGACATTCCATATGTTGATCCACCCCCTCCCGTCCTTCCTCTTTGATGTCTCCCTTTTGACTGACACCTGTCCATTCAAACTCTAGATAGGCCTGCCCCAAAGTTATTAGTGCAGCCGCGCCTGGCAGCCCGCGAAAACTAGAGTTCTCAAAAGGCCTGAAAATTAAGGCCCTCATCAACCCTGTACACTCAAGACACTGCCCCCGCTGCAACCCTTAGATCTCCATGAAGCTGACCTGTTCTGACATTTCATGTGTTGAGCTGACCTCATCGAACCCCGTACACTCAAGACACGCTCCATATATGGCCAGTACAGAATTCATTCCATATGTTGATCTGACCCCCCCCCATGCCAAGGCGCCAGCGCTCGCCCAGTAGTCTGCCGTCACCCAGGTGAATGCATACACACGACCTCGCTTCTAATGACGTTCCTTCCCAGCTTCCACAGCTGTTGCACAACAAGCAGTGTCGCAACTGTGTCTACTAGTGACTGTGTCATAACCCTCCCGCCCCCGCCACAGGAGCCAACGACCCGCAAAAACACCCAGCAGTCCATTCAATTGCTTTCGAGAGAGAGAGACGGGAGGGGGGTACTGGGCCATTTTCTCATCAATTTACATCTGTGCAGCATTTCGTTTCCGATTGTTGTTAGACCTATACTCACACTATGGGCCCTTACAGAAGCATTGCAGGTCTATAAAATCCAAGTTCATGTTCCATGCCATTTGTTTCCAAGTCATATTGTAGTAGGCTAGAGTCAACAGTATAGCCTGCTAAATAATATGCTGCTTATTGAAATGCCCCGCGCTTGTCGTTCCGTGGTGATTTTTGATCCAGCGCATCATTTTCTGTTGAGTTTAACTATGTTCAAAACAAATGCATATACTCAGTGTAGGCTTCTCCATCAGAACAGTCGGCATCATTATCTTTCTAGCCAGGACTTGGCTACTGACAGCAGATGGAGGAGACCTCAAAACAATAAAATAAACAAATAAATATAGGCCTATGTACGCGCATCCAGAGCCGGACTAACAATGGAACTAGGTGGAGCTTAAGCACCAGGGCCCGAAGCTTGTACGAGACTATAGGTACAGCTGTTGCTTCTGTCTAAAAAATATAACGCGACACAGGCACCACCGCTAGTGTTTTTGGTCTTCTCGTCTGACAGTTTCTGACCAGTTGCCAGTCTTGCCAGAACAGATATGGTGACTTTAGTAAATGTGAATAACAGTATTTAACACCAGAAGTGGAGTTTTTCAAAGTCTTTCTCAACCGTCCGGTTCCGTATACACTCTCCTATTAAGGAGGCAGCTTTTTGTTTCGTTTGTAAACTATTCAGGACCTGAATAGCCTTTTTTCAGGAAGGTATGATATGCGTGGTTCATCATTCAGCTGTTTGGCTGTTGAATGCAGTATAAGGAAATACATGAAACAGCATCGTTTTCCCCCCCATCTCATCATTGCCATGCATGTTTCTTGTTAATGACTGTATTAATAACCATAAAGTAATCTCCTAGTCCAATTACATAATAGTTTAGCAGAGACTGAAGACTGGAAAGGCTGTGCGCAGTGCACCCTGCACTGCCCAGTGCCTGGCTGTGTCTGTGTGTGTCAGCGGGCAGTGCAGGCAGTAGTGGATATGCGCTTGAACGCATGCATGTTAAAACTGTTTAAGTGCCAGGGACGTTATCCCGTCTTATTGCCGTCTTTGTAATGGATGCCACGGGCGTTAAAACCCATTCTGACCTGAGATCAGATTCATACGAGGTTTCCACTGGACACACACTGGTCTGATGAACCCATTCTGACCTGAGATCAGATTCTAAAAATGTCAGTCGCTCTTCGATTTTTCAAAAATAGCAGACCTACAAGCTCGTATCGCGCCACTCGGTGGCGCGATATGAGCTTGTAGATCTGCTATTTTTAAATAGCTAAAGCACAACATGATGCTGACACCAAAATGGGTGCCCGGTCAGAATGGGTTAATTGGCTGAATCTGTAGGGCCTTTTGATTTGGTGAAGCGCCAGGGCTTTGAGAGGAGGTTGATCCGTCACTGCGCTACATCACTAGCGTCTACTACTGGGCATGAAGCAGGAGAAATAGGAAGAACTCTGACTCTGTACTCATCGAACGCAATTCTTTGGAGTGACGTTTATTATGTGTAGTCTCTTGAACTCTTTTGCTCTCACTCCTCCCCTCCCTGTATGGGTCAGCATGGCACTGTGGGCAAGAGTCACATTGTGTTGTTGGCGATATTTAAAACTCTCTTCAGTGACAAAAATAACTATGTTGACGTTGCGTCAATCTATGTTTTGCCCAATGACCTGATCTATATATAGGCTGGAGGGGCAGTCTACTATGGAATGACCTCGAGGATCAAAATCAAATCAAATTGTGTACCAAACGATTCAGAACCCTAGAAGCATAATTATGCCCTTTGGATTTGTGCAGTATACAGTATACTGCATACTGCTGTGCTGTACTTCTCTGAATGTTAGAGATGGAGAGAGACAGAGGAAGGCGGAGAGGTAGACACATATTTGAGTTTCCGTAGAAAGGGTACTGCCTCATTCCTAATTGTCTCCACCAGGCCGAAGGCATGGGGGGAGAGTATGTTTTGCACTCCGTCCGTCCGTCCGTCCGTGTGTGTGTGTGTGTGTCCGTCCGTGTGTCCGTGAGCAGCTAATCTCGGCCACCATTAACCCGGTCGATGCCAAATTTTGCACACACACTCCCTGGATGCCAACGATGAACCTCTGCCCCAAAATTTCCAGAACGGCCTGTTATAGCGCCACCAGGAGGCTGCTTTGTGCAAAACAAGTTTTTGCACAGTACACCTACAGATTTTGTCCAAACATCGCGCGAATTGGTACACAGTCTCTCTAGAGCCATTCAACGAAACGGGTCTTTCAGATTTCTCAGACTCCATCCTGATTGGTTAAGATTGGCTTCCAAAGTTCACAGGAGTGCTCAGTTTCAAACAAAATGCTGCAAATCATGAACACATTGCGTGATTTCCGTGAAATTGTGCACACACATTCCCACTAGGCCGAGGAAGAAATGCCACATGAACAATTTCAACTCAGCCTCAAGGTGGCGCTATAACTGGCCGAAAAGTGTTTTTACCTCTAATTTACTTTTGTTGCCCTTTTATCCAACCACCAGATGAAGGCAAGCTGCAATGTCCTACATTCCTATCCTGGTGGAGACCTGTGCCCAGAAGGGCACTTTTTCTAGTTCCTAATGTGAATGCATAATATAAACTAAAAAGATTATTTGCAACAGTAGATTCCCTTTCCTGTCAATGCTGCACTGCACACTTTCTCTGTCCAAGTCCAAGCATTGTATCCATTTCCCGACCTGTATTTGTACAAAATACTAGTGTCTTAAGTTACTTCACTGTACTTATTATCTATGCTAGCTGCCGTTTTCTCATTTATGGCTGCAACAACCAAAGTGTCAAATAGCATAGGGTTTACTTTATACTGCTCCTGTTAAAGCAGTCAGTGTCTAGGCGGAATTCTCTTTCTAGAGCTCAAGCAGCCTTTCAAAGCCTTTTGGCTCCTTGAGATCATGGCTTTCTTTGAGCTTCCAGCCACACCATCAGTCTGAACCGTTCCAATCTGCTGTGCCATGGGTTCATATGTTGTAGCGTATTTCAAATACGTATTTCAAATACATGTATTTCAAATACTGCCCATCTACGCTCACATCTCGTGTCCTTCCCCTTCCTCTGCCTATATTATAGCATAGAGGAAGAATGACAGCAAAGTGCATATCCCCCCCAAAAGAAATGAAAGCGTGGAAACTGGATCTGATCCTAATAAAGCTTTGAACAAAGCGGTGTATTACTGCCAAGCAGACCTTGCGCACGGAGGAAATGCTAAGCATGACAGACACAAGTGATGGCTATAGTACTGCCTCTCCCATCTCATCCGCTCAGACAAACTCTGACCTTCATCATTACACAGCGAGCAGACCCATCAGGGGAGCGAGCGGCAGGCTAAAACCCCAGCCTTGATTCCACAGCTCGAGATAAATAATAGAGTGACAGTCACTTTCGCAGCCGATGTCCAGCAGAGCTTCACACTTTTATTCTGCATCCATCCTGTATTAGTGCTATTTATCCCATTCTGACCTGAGATCAGATTCATACGAGGTTTCCACTGGACACACACTGGTCTGATGAACCCATTCTGACCTGAGATCAGATTCTAAAAATGTCAGTCGTTCTTCGATTTTTCAAAAAATAGCAGACCTACAAGCTCGTATCGCACCACTCGGTGGCGCGATATGAGCTTGTAGATCTGCTATTTTTCAATAGCTAAAGCATAACATGATGCTAACACCAAAATGGGTGCCCGTTCAGAATGGGTTAAAATGGTAGCACTGCAGGAATCAACCTTTGTGTATTTATCCTGCATCTCTACTATAGGGCTAAACAGTTAATCGACAAAGATTTCACAATAATTAAAGTGTGGATCAGCAAATAAGTCAATCAAAATTCATGGTGTAGCTTTCTTTGATTCAAATGTTATCTCCCCCCCCCCCCCCCAATCAATTTAACTGTGTGGGCCACCACAATGCTTTTCCAATGGGAGTCACATGGTTTGATCAAACATTTGTGTTTGATTGCTGATTGCTGATTGCTCCCCTCTCATCAAACAAAAATGTTTGGTCAAACCATGTGACTCCCATTGAAAATGAATTGGAGCAGCAATCAAACAGCAATCAGACATCGCACACGGACAGAACATTTGTTTTGCGTAGGTGTGTGCGAAGCCCCACACAGTGGTTGCCTCAAATCAAGGGACTGAGGATATATTCAGATTTTTGTATACTAACTCAGCGAATTTGAGCTTACGAGCCCCTGCACTGATTGCATGCTCAGCTCTTTTGATTAGCTGTAAAAGGACGTCTTAATTAAAATTACTTCCTCCACTGTTTTAGCTGTTCCACATCATGCACCAGAATCTCAAGCATGCGTCGTAGATGAATGAATACCGCTTAGAAGTGAATGTGTGATGACTTAATATACTTTGTGATGAGACTCATGCCGGTACAGTGGCACAACCTGATCCCCACTTCTTGTTGACATTTTTGTTTGTTCCTTGCATGTGTTTCCTAGACCCTCTCCACCTTTTTCTGTCTCTCTCAGCCAAGTGACCAAGTCCAAATGGGAATGTGCCGCACACTCAGCAAAATGTGTTCTGTCAACGAGGAGACAGGCATGAAGGTTGACTGACCCAAATAATATCAATATATCCCTGTAATTCAAATTATCCCATTCTGACCGGGCACCCATTTTGGTGTCAGCATCATGTCATGCTTTAGCTATTTAAAAATAGCAGATCTACAAGCTCATATCGCGCCACCGAGTGGCGCGATACGAGCTTGTAGGTCTGCTATTTTTGAAAAATCGAAGAGCGACTGACATTTTTTGAATCTGATCTCAGGTCAGAATGGGTTCATCAGACCAGTGTGTGTCCGGCGGAAACCTCGTATGAATCTGATCTCAGGTCAGAATGGGTTAAAGAATAGAAATGAGCAGATCATTGTATGTGGGATTATGCATTCACCATACACAATCATAGCTTCAGCAGCATAATAGCAGATAGACAATATAAGTGAGGAGTTTACAGCAATGGCATCTTTCTCACGCCAAGTTGACATGCAAGGAAATTGCAGCATAATAGCCATTTCTAGAAATGAATGGTTCATTACCTTAACCCATTCTGATCTGAGATCAGATTCATACGAGGTTTCCGCCGGACACACACTGGTCTGATGAACCCATTCTGACCTGATATCAGATTCTAAAAATGTCAGTCATTCTTCGATTTTTTAAAAATAGCAGACCTACAAGCTCGTATCGCGCCACTCGGTGGCGCGATATGAGCTTGTAGATCTGCTATTTTTCAATAGCTAAAGCATAACATGATGCCGACACCAAAATGGGTGCCCGTTAAGAATGGGTTAAGATGTGCTAGATCTGGGCTGCCTACTTCCTTTTCACTCTCATTCACTCCTCTTAAGAGGTTTTGTGAGGAATGGCATTATCTAAATCGGAGTCCCTTAACAGTTTGACTGCGGAAAACGATTTATCGGACTTTTAATCAACCCCCCTTCACTGCCGAGATTGTTGTATTACCTTTAGAGCATACGCTGAATTATTTGGGCTTTTAATCCGCGAAAATCCAGCAAAAAAAGCTCCCGTGGTTTGTTATGATTCGATCGTATCATCCACCATCTTGGTGCACCCGGAAGACGCACACAAGACTCGTCTCAATGAGGCGTTGCACCCCATGCATTTCCATTGGCCTCAATTTCCCAGAAGCCCTAGCAGCCCACAGCATGTGACGATTTCCGGTTTTTTTTATCACAACAGATGCGCCTACTCTCTTTCTCCGCGGCGAAGAAGAATTTTCTTTTTTTTGTTTACATTACGGCGGATTAAACACATAAAACAAAACTCGCGTATATCCGATATGGCAGCGACATTAACCTGGAGTAATCCATTCAAAGCACGGAAACTGTTAAGATTGAAATAATACAAACTACTCTGTCTGAACCCTTTCACAAAGAAGCTTAGACCAAGGTTCTGTGAAGTGTGAAAGTTTCACATTTAAGTTAAGCAATTGCAGTCACACTGTGTAAATATTTCAATTAAACAAAAGCAACCTTTTGATATAATCTTTCACTGGTATATCTTTCCACAATCAGCATTCCACATAATGGCATTTTTGGACAACTTCTCAAAACACAAACATAGTTTGATATTTGCGAGCATCTGTCTACTGAAATGTAGCTTTTGACATACCTACATGGATAGTAACGTGTGTGTGTGTGTGTGTGTGTGTGTGTGTGTGTGTATGCCTTTGGACTGTATGTCTTTATATGGCTGTAAAGCGTGCATGCATGCGTGCGTGCGTCTGTTGTATATCGCCCTAGGAGAAGTCAGGGCAACCAAGCATAAAGGCCATTTCAGACAGGGAGCGACTGACGCGCTTTGGTAATTTTCAATGAGAGGCGTGTGTTTATTTTGGACGCACAGAGAAGTTGAGGGGCATTGACGCAAGCGAGCACAGTCCCGTGAAATTGTCGCCCGCGTGCTCGTTTGTGCACATGCCCATGGGCGACTAGTGCTGGACTGTGGTTTTTCACGCTACGCTACTCCAGGCGAGAAAGCCTGTGTCACTCGCTCCCCGTCTGAAATGGCCTTAAGCCTGCAGTCACTTCTTGTTCATTCAAGACAGTGCTGTACACCTGTGTTCTCCAATAAAATAAAAAATAAACTGGCAACATCCGACACTTCTAATAGAAAGTGACAGTTCTAAAAATTGACACCAGAGCAATCCACACATGCATTTGGCACACGTCAATATAAAATGTAATTTCTATCTGTCTGGAAAAGTCATAAATCAAGTCAAAGCCAAAGCTCTTGTATACTTTATCTGTGACCAATAATTGTCTCCAACAGGCCGAAGGCATGGGGAGAGAGTATGTTTTTCACTCCGTCCGTGTGTCCGTCCGTCCGTGTGTGTGTGTGTGTGTGTCCGTCCGTCCGTCCGTCCGTCCGTCTGTTACCAGCTAATCTCCGGCACCGTTAAAACCCGGTCGATGCCAAATGTTGCACACACACTCCCTGGATGCCAACGATTATAGTGCCACCAGGAAGCCGACTAAAAAAATAATAATTATATTACTCCCCCAGATTCTGTCCAAAAATCCCGCAAATCTTTACACACTATCTCTATAGTCATGTGTTCAAGCCGAATCTGTCCGATATTTCATATTCCAGCTTTCAAAAGTTTGCAGGATTGGCCCCGTTTTGAACAAAAAGCCTCAAATCATGAACGCAGCATGCAATTTACGTGAAATCTTTCACAGGCTTTCCTACTAGGCTGAGGAATATATCCCACCCTTTCCACATTGGCCTGTTATAGCGCCACCAACAGGTAGATTTTAGCAAAACACATTTTTGGAACAAAATGCCTCAAATCAAAAACGCAGTGTGCAATTTACGTGAAATCTTTGACAGACTTTCCTACTAGGCTGAGGAATATATCTCACCCTTTTCACATTGGCCTGCTATAGCGCCACCAACAGGTGGAGACCTATGCCCCGAGGGGCACTCTATAGTTATCTTCTGTTATTGTTATGACCATTGCTTATTACTCAAGAACAATGAATACTGTATATGTCACACTAATATTTGTATACCAGTAATCAAAAGAATAATAGCCTCTGCCTCGACCGAAACTTTTAGCTAGAGGCTAAACGGCTTTTAGTTTTATTTTCAGGTCTAAGGAGAAAATGACAGATCTAGTTCACTGTATAAATCTACCTTTTGTATTAAAGGTTGTCTATATCCAATTTCACATTCATAAGGGACACTGCATTTGGGCTAAAAATAATTGAACCATATTGTCAGCCATCACAAGTGACAAAGGATGGCTTGGTAGCCGGTTAAACTTAGTGTTACTGTACATTATAGTAGGAGCAATAGAATGCATGGGCTGGAGTTTTCTCCTATAGATATTACTGCAATACTGCATACTGGACTGCATTTTATATAGCACCTTTGTCCAAAGCACATTTTTTCACAGTCCCCCAACAACATACACAAGTTCACACACTGACGACACACTGAAAAGCACCAACCTACTCATTGGAAGCAGTTATGGATTCACAAGTCTTGCTACGAGAGGCCATCAACACTGGCGACTACTGCAGACCAAGAAACCTACAGTAATAGTACTGTATAATAATACTGTATGAGGTGAACATGAAGATGTGCCTCTGGGAGAAGGAATGACAGCCTCTGTAGCCATCAGTCTTAAGCAGAGGGGACATGCACAGTCCTGAATGGCCTCAATGCCCTGTGGTTTGAACGACTACCATGCACTGTGTGACAAGATGAGAGAGAGAGAGATGAGGACAATTTGCTTAACATACCACATTTTATGACCCATCTCAAGTAAATGGAGGAACATTTAAATGCTTGCATCTTTTTGTTAAAGGGACACTAGTCAAGTCTGTGTGTGTATGAACACACTCCCCAGTCAGAAACTACATGTGTGAGCACAGTTAATTTGATTTCAACCATCATTTGAGTCCTCTGTTAAACACATTGCCAGCCGTCTCTAGTTTTAGATCTGTGGGCAAAGAGTTCCAAACGTTTGCCCTCCTTAACTGAGAATGATCAGTTCTTACACATGGGAACAATACAGTCTTTGTTGAAGCTTGTGTAGTTCTTCTACCAGAACTCTGACGTACACCAACCAGCACATAAATGAGAAAAAGGAAGAAGGAAAAAAAAACACCTTTTCAAAAGTAAAAAAGGTTGTGTTTTCTATAGACTATAGAGTGGAACAGCACATTATAATTACCTGTCCTATATTATAATCTCATAATTCATTGTAGTGCGTCTTACATACATTATGTACGTTTATTATTATTATTACGTTTTAAGATTCTTCGGTCTCATCCACTAAAATGGGGAGGGGAACATTTTTGTAGTTACCGAATGCTTAGCCTCGGTACCAGGCTTTCATTTTTGTTGGTGCAAAAATTGAAAGCCTGGAGGAACGCATTGGCCGCTCTGGTCTAAAAGTGGGAGTCAACCCTTCCGGGTGGGCGTCGCTCCAAATGATGTGACGTAGCGCTGCACTAGGGGGGAGAGGAGGGGCCGGGGGTGACGGACAGATCGATGAGATCCAATCAGGGCGTGCGCAAATCTGAGCCGCGACCCGCCCCTCTAGACCAGAAACCTAACACGTTAGCTCAGGCTACCGAATGCTCAGACCAAAGGAGCTGATCGTTGGACTTCAGGAGGCCGCGAGGAGAGAGCTCGCACCCATCTTCATTGATGGAGCTGCAGTGGAAAAGGGTCGGCGAGTTCAACTTCGCTCAAGTGCGACACACGGAGGAAAAGGTCTCAGCAGCAACTATCCCATTCTGACCTGAGAACAGATTCATACGAGGTTTCCGCCGGACACACACTGGTCTGAAGAACCCATTCTGACCTGAGATCAGATTCTAAAAATGTCAGTCGTTCTTCGATTTTTTTCAAAAATAGCAGACCTACAAGCTCGTATCGCGCCACTCGGTGGCGCGATATGAGCTTGTAGATCTGCTATTTTTCAATAGCTAAAGCACGACATGATGCCAACACCAAAATGGGTTCCCGTTCAGAATGGGCTATACTGTTCAGAGTATAGCCCCCCACATCCTCAGGACACACCACAACAGCTCCATTGAAAGCATTCTGTCATTCTGTGTTACTGCCTGGGTATGGAAAATGCAGTGCACGCGAAAGGAAAAATTGGTCGGCCGAGCGCATTAATGGCAGGTGAGTTTCCCCTCATTGCAGGCACTGTATACGAGAAGGAGGTGTGAAGTCAAAGCTCAGCGCATCTCCAAGGACGGCCGCCACCACCGCCGCCACCCCGTCCACAAACGGCTCATACGGGGCCAGGCAAAGAGGCCTATATACCGTAGTATACCAACGGCAAGCCACCAGGTTTATGAACAGCTTTCACCCGGCAACCATCAGACTCCCCCTTCTATTTTCTTCTGAAGATAACAACAATAATGGAGCTTGCACAAAGACTAATTTCACCCACTTCTTTAATCCTGTAAACCTGTGATGTGACAATAAATGTATTTTGATTCTTCCACCCATCACAATGGGAGGTCTGAACTGCCACCACATGCTTTGTTAGTAGTCCTACATCTATGTTGGTGTGTGTGTAACGGGTGCGCGTTTAGCGAAATAACCCAAGGGGGAAGGCATCTCCAGAATGGATGGCCGCCATGGCGGGAATGATCAGTAAGGTGCCTTAAACGGATGATTAACTTTTGGGTAAAAAAGGTCACAATCAATGTCAAGGTCAAACTTTAGAGTGGCTGTGTGGATTTCCCTGATACTTGAAGGGGAAGGAAGCTGGCCCAAAGCCATGATTAAATTGGAGTTGAAAGGGTCAAAGGTCAGAGTCACCATCGAGAGACGGAAAGGGGTCTACGCCCCCTCCAATGCAGGGGTCTACACCCCCTGCATGCATTTATTACATTAACGGTGTGATCTGCTGATGTTTACTATTTGTAAGAGAGAATGTGAGATAATTCCAGACAGACAAGATGTGCCTTTGTTTGGTTGCACCACAGATTGATCTTAGTTACACTAAACTCCTCACCAACCACAATATTTTCACAGAAAAGAATGGCTTCTCTTTCTGTTGCCAATCAGTAAAAAGCAATCAAAGCACATGAACAGAATATTAACAGTCAGGCTGATCAATCTGGGACAGTTGTCGTCTAACCTTATAGTTACCGCTGATGAGGGCTTTCATATGACCAATCAAAATATCATACTATTGGGATTGGGACTTTACATCTGTAACCCCTCTTCAATGTAATTTACAACGTAATTACTCGTAACATGATGCTGCAGTGGGTCAAAACCTTTCACGCTTAATTGCGCAGGGATGTAGGTGTGTGAGAAAAGATTGTCTCTGCCATGCGGGTCAATAATCCTGAGTATCTCTACCCAGGATTATAGCACGAGTATGATTTCGTACATGTCTGTCATGGAGAACAAATTGCTCATGCACCGACTATATGCACTAGGTGTAATTTTAAGTTGTAATTTGTGTCTAAGTTGGAACTATTTCAGCGCGGATGCTTTAAACTGTTGTATAAACTAAATTACACAATTAGAACTTAAATCCAAACTACACTACGTTTGAACCTTAGCTCATATGGTGCAAATCCCACTCTGTCTGACGCTCTCCACACACACACACACCTGGCAAGACAGGCATCTAACAAAAGGTTATAGAAAATCGATCTTTTTGTTTGTTTGTTTGTGTGTGTGTGTGTGTGTGTGTGTGTGTGTGTGTGTGTGTGTGTGTGTGTGTGTGCGTGTGTGTGTGTGTGTGTGTGTGTGTGTGTGTGTGTGTGTGTGTGTGTGTGCGCGCGCATGCGCGCGTGCACCATTTACCAAAATGTATTCCATATTGTTTTAAATGCGAGAATGGACCATCCAATGTAAGTTCTGTGTGACCGCATGCCTCCAGAAGGAGCAGGTTGTCACGGCGATCAGCATGACCAGCAGCGCTGTACTGTTGTCAGCTGCTATCAGGCAGGTTCCACACATACTGTGCACTATGACAGTGCCAGAGGGTGGTGGTGGTTGTAATGCGTGTGAGAGTGGGGAAGGGACTACAATTTGTGTGTGTGTGTGTGCGTGTGTGCACGGCTGCGCGCATGTGCGTGCAGTGGAGAGGGATGCTGCATATTGCTATACTGTGTCTTTCGTTAGTGCTAACTTATAGTCTCACCCTGCGCTGCCTTAATGCAATGCCACCACCACCACCACCACTGTGCCCTTTAGAAGCCTGAGGTTGGGTTTTGACCTGTTTTGAGCATAGATTATTTACCACAGTGTAAATAGCATATAATAAGATGTGTGTTAATGTTTTAGCACAGACTATCTAGGTGTATTAACCCATTCTGAACGGGCACCCATTTTGGTGTCGGCATCATGTTATGCTTTAGCTATTGAAAAATAGCAGATCTACAAGCTCATATCGCGCCACCGAGTGGCGCGATACGAGCTTGTAGGTCTGCTATTTTTGAATAATCGAAGAACGACTGACATTTTTTTAATCTGATCTCAGGTCAGAATGGGTTCATCAGACCAGTGTGTGTCCAGTGGAAACCTCATATGAATCTGATCTCGGGTCAGAATGGGTTAACCACTTAAATCCTAATTAGTTGACTGGGGTCCCCCACAGGGCTCTACACTCGGTGTGCTCCTTTTCCCCCTCTAAACCAAATATTACCGTAACCGAAAATGACAATCTATACAGGTCACAATTCTATAAGCTCACAATGCATTGTGAGCACGTTGTGAGCAAAATTATTTCCCATCGTTTTAACCCAATATGGATGCTAAGGGTCAAGTGCTTAAAGGGACACTTCACCCTTTTTGCAAAAAAATATATGTTAATGACGTTTAGAAGCTTTAGAACACTTTCCTGGGGTGTGTAATATGTGGTTTTAGATATTTTAGATTGTAGCAGTGAGCCTGTTGTCTCTGATGTCATGGACACTGGGCTCACTTCCTTCCTGGACTACATGTTGTCTCAGTAAGACAGCTCTCCCCCTATCCACAAGGAGGAGCAGTGCACCAAAGAATTATGGGAATTGTAGTCCAGGAAGGTAGTGAGACCAGTGTCCATGACATCAGAGACAACTGGCTCACTGCTACAATCTAAAATATCTAAAACCACATATTACACACATAAATACCCCCAGGAAAGTGATCTAAAGCTTCTAAACGTCATTAACATATATTTTTTTGCAAAAAGGGTGAAGTGTCCCTTTAAAACAACAAAGGAGACTAGTGAGTCCTATATGGGCTCAACCGCATATGATTTAACCTAAAGGTGACTTAGTGGGGTTAAAACCAGGCCATGACCTCATGCATGTTAAGCCTCGCTCTCTTGCATTTCTCTGTCTCTCCATCCTATATGCATTATTTAATATTACCGTGGAAAAAAAAGAAAAAGCGGGCAGTTCACTCCACTTACAATTGATTTCTTTATTTAGACAAAAGAAAAAGGAAAGCTGAGAGGGGTGATATGATGATCAGTGCTTCCAGAGATGCCTTAAGATTTACTTCATTCTTACTATACTATACCGTCAATATATACCGTATAATCGTATCGCTCACCGAAAACAATTGATCAAATTAATCAAATTAATCAAATACTTTCGCTGAGTAACACCATAGTATCACAAAGTGTAAGTCAGAAGTTAGGCTGTTTATGCCTAAATCATTACCATCATCGCCAACCATGAGCTCAAAGTTTTAACATAACCATCAATATATACTGTATATAGAGCACCGAAGTCCTGACGTAACTCGCTCATCCCTTCGATTCCCCTGGTTCGCGGAAGTAATTTCTCTATGGAGAATAACATGGGGTGATCTTAATATCGTCTACTATAAGCGTTGTGGTCCAAAAATAAACAAGCTGTCTCGGCGTTATTGTCAGGGAGGTGTCTCTGTATCGTTTGCAACAGTCAGTCACTCATATATGATACAGTCTGCTTCTAGCAAAAATGTAACTAATTCAGTAGCAGTAACATTAGCGTTTTCTCTCAGTCAGTTGATTCTTCATATCCATATGAGTGAAGCGGCCGGGGTGACATGTTTATTTTTCAAACACAGTTCTTATATGAAGCAATCATATAATTTAAAAAAAAACTAAAAAAAATACATGAACCTGGGGACTGACGCCCTCTACTGAAAGTGACGTCAGACTTCGGTGCTCTATTGTAAGTCAGTTGTCAAACTGACCGGTGAGTAAAGGTTACAAAAAGGCAACTAAAAGGGACAAGATCCAGCCAAGGTTGCTTGGAATCTGGAGTTGATAGACAAGTAGTAGATTTACACACAAGGTGCCATGTGTTGCATAATGAATGATTAAAATAAAAAATAAAATAAAAGTCGGACAAGGAAGTTTAGTTAATTCAGGAAATGCTTCTTTACAAGTCGAGTTGTATTATGTGCCGTACGGTGCAATACACACACCAACAAATCCCAGATGTTTTTATATACGGATGAGAACGTTGGTCAAGGTCATCAATATGCATGATAAATGCAAACACATACTATAGCATGACAAATAAAACTGTCAAGAGCAAACAATGTATTGTTCATCTTTATCAAGAGAAGCTACAGACTGTAACGTCTCAGGGGGACATTGTGCTAATCAGCCACAGCAGAAGGACGGAGAGTAGATGGCTCTACCTCGCTCTTCGGGAGTTTGTTTCACACACACTCACACCAGAAGGTATACACACATATACTACACACACATACAAACTAAACACATTCTACAATACTTGTGGGGACATTTGGCCCCCTCACAAGTAATACAATTACACACGCACAGTTGCACACGCTCACACACACACAAATACACACCTCTCCCAATGAAACAGAAGCCCTATTAGCCTGAATTTAATTACAACAGCAGTGAGGAACTGAGGAGACATCCCATCGGCTCCCACCCAAACTCCTCCCCTGGCAGTAATTGTCTTTGCACAAGTTTTTCTATTGAATTACAGGAGTGTAGTTGGCTGAGGGGAATTTTGAACCTTTTTTTTGAGGACAACCAAACAGTTGTCCTCAAAACCACACCTCCTGTCGCTGTCGCAAGAACGGAGGGAGCGCTTATGATCACGGCTGTATAGAGCCTGTTTGTGCACGCGCACAGCCGCAGCCTATCAAGCCTAATTTATGCCCTGTCACACCGTCACGCGAAGGTGTCACGCGCGCGGAGAACGGCCGAGACTAGCAGACCCTCTAAGCTCCCAACATTCGCATCCACGACGCAATGTCAGCTTTACTGTTCTCAATACTGTTGCGCAAAAGTATATAAATGTCTCCCTATGATGTGCCTCACTAGCCAACACACAAGAGGAGGTTGAATGAACTGCAACCAAACACTCCCCAAAACAACACCTGTGCGACCAGTCTCAATATTACTCTTATTGGCTCAGTGGAACAACAAGACTATAATGGTTCCTATTTTGGGGCCGACACATTGGCGCAAGGTGCACAGAGGACAGTTGTCAATTTCCTTATTTTTATGTGGTATTGGGTGACTCACCGTGTGAGTAAATAAATGGTAAATGGTGCATTTATATAGCGCCTTTATCCAAGGCGCTTTACAGAGATTGTGCATTACATTCACCCATTCACACACACATTCATACACCGATTGCGGCGGAAGCCATGCAAGGTACCAACCAGCACATCGGGAGCAATTTGGGGTTCAGTGTCTTGCCCAAGGACACTTCGACATGTAGACAGGAGGAGCCGGGATTCGAACCGCCGACCCATGGATCATTGGACGACCTGCTCTACCTCTTGAGCCACAGTCGTGTGAGGATGTGGGAGAGTCACAGAATGGCATGTGGTGTTTACAAGGACGGCAACTTTGCACCGCCTAAATCTTCTCGGACCAGGTCGACTTGTGTACAGCGAGTCATGCACTCATCTTTTGTGCTGCTGCCACTTTGTTTTGTCACACCCAGATATACTTAAACCTGCTTTTATAATGCTTGTCTATTTCACTTAGAAATGAACAGTCAAACTGTTATTTGCTAGGCAATGCCTGACACATACCGTATAGGAATAAAGGGAGTAAAGGGACACAGAGAGACAGATACAGAAATCTCCATATATGGGGATAAAAGGGGTGGGGCATGGATCTCCAACTTCCATCGTTATACTGACTCGCTCTACAGCCGGGCACTGGTCTAGTCTATATAATAGTCTATATAGTCTATACTAATATGACATGACTAATATGACAATGTGTTGGGGGCACTAGCTACAGATCATTTCACCTAATCACCACCAGGTATATAAATCCTGAAACAGTAAATGACCCAGTGCGACCCATCACTATTTTGCTAACTTCCGCCAATTTCAACAGATTACAGTTTACAATAATTGGGGAAATAACAGGCTTCAGGAGGCTAACGGGATGAGATAGCAACTTTGGTGATGGTTTCTAATGTATGACCATTATTTTAACAGTGTTCTTTAGACAATGCTGCTTATACCCTGTTAACGCAGCCAGCACAACAGCTTTGATCTTGGAAGCGTGCCGGTACTGTATGCATGCAATGTCGGGGGGGAAAAGAGATATAATTGTCTGCACCTCTGGTGCTCCATTTACCAAGCTTTCATTTTAGAAAGTGTTTATTTAGCAGGAAAATGTATATATATTAATATTATCCACCAGTTGGCGACTGCACACTGCAATGGTTAATAAAGCATTTCCCTTGCACTGACATATTCATGCAAGTTAGCATCACCATATGAGGCATTCAAGAGCAAAACAGTGTTGAGTTTTTGTGATTGCGAACGCAGTGAGCCACTTAGTATGACAGCAAGGGCTGAATGTCTGTGTGTCACGCTGTTACACCACCCGCCCGCCACCAGAGGGCGCAGCTAGACAGCAAGGGCTGATGCAGCTAGACAGCAAGGGCTGAATGTCTGTGTGTCCCGCTGTTACACCACCCGCCGCTGCTTAACAACGACACTGTCTGTAACTTGCTCGCTGTTACACCACCCGCCGCTGCTTAACAACGACACTGTCTGTAACTTGCTGTACTAGGCCCAACATAAAAATAATACTGTCACAACGACACTGTCTGTAACTAGGCTATGTGTACTAGTGTGTGCATATGGGCTAACGTTAGCTAAGCAGTCACAGTCCTGTTTACTGCTGCTCAACAACGACACACCAGAGGGCGCAGCTAGACAGCAAGGGCTGAATGTCTGTGTGTCCCGCTGTTACACCACCCGCCGCTGCTTAACAACGACACTGAATGTCTGTGTGTCCCGCTGTTACACCACCCGCCGCTGCTTAACAACGACACTGAATGTCTGTGTGTCCCGCTGTTACACCACCCGCCGCTGCTTAACAACGACACTGAATGTCTGTGTGTCCCGCTGTTACACCACCCGCCGCTGCTTAACAACGACACTGTCTGTAACTAGGCTATGTGTACTAAAACTTTAAAAAAAAAATATATATATATATATATATATATATATATATTATGGGGTTAGCGGTGCTGAGCCTTCTCGTGGCGGCCCTGTTTTCACTAATTTCACAGTACCACACACTTCTCACTAATTCGTAATTTATTCTAATTGTTATTGCAATTTACGATCTGCGTTCGCTTCCCGCGTTCTCGCGTCTTACTTGTGACAATAATTCCTCATAGTAGACAGCACTACTATGTTACAAAAGACTAGAATTTCGCCGCCCTTCGGGCGGCTTAGTTACGTTGCAGCGCAATGGGAAGGAGAAAATTGCAGGATTTGACAGACTCCACTTCATTACTGTGTTTTTAAACCCAGTATTGTGCCCTTCACATGTAGTAACGGATTATTATTATTTGTTGTTTTTTGGGCCAAACCCCTCAATACCCCTTAAATGCATAGAAAACTGCATTTTGGCACAGTATACCTACAATACAAACACAACAGGTCTTACAAATCATTATTCCAAATGTCTCTTGCAATGTGCAATGTCTTCTTCTTCTTTTTTCAACAATGTATTTATTTTCCTTTTTTACACACACAACTGACGATACAAACGTCCCCACACCTTCTGAAACTTTTCTTGTTTGTCCTTAAGAATGTATGCAATCGTTTCCAAAGGTAAACATAAACATAATTCCTTGAACCACTGTGTAATACTTGGTTTGTCTGGCCTCTTCCAGGTCAATGCTATCATTCTCTTAGCTTGTAAAAGACAGGAGCAGGAAGAACTTTGGTTCTGGTACAAAATTGACAAAATCTTCTGTATTTCCTGCCCGACCTTCCCCCCCAATGTCTTCTTCTGAAGATATCAGATAACTATTTTCACATCAAAGCAAATTAAACTAGAAAAAGTGCCCTTCTGGGCACAGGTCTCCACCAGGATGAGCAGATGTGAAAAATTCCAGGCAAAGGTTTTTCTTTGGCCTCTAGGGAGTTGGCATACAAAGTTATCCACAGATCCGTGCAGTTAGAGGTAAAAACACTTTTCGGCCAGTTATAGCACCACCTTGAGGCTGAGTTGAAATTGTTCATGTGGCATTTCGTCCTCGGCCTAGTGGGAATGTGGGTGCACAATTTCACGGAAATCACGCGATGTGTTCATGATTTGCAGCATTTTGTTTGAAACTGAGCACTCCTGTGAACTTTGGAAGCCAATCTTAACCAATCAGGATGGAGTCTGAGAAATCTGAAATACCGGTTTTGTTGAATGGCTCTAGAGAGACTGTGTACCAATTTGCGTGATGTTTGGACAAAATCTGTAGGTGTACTGTGCAAAAACTTGTTTTGCACAAAGCGGCCTCCTGGTGGCGCTATAACAGGCCGTTCTGGAAAGTTTGGGGCAGAGGTTCATCGTTGGCATCCAGGGAGTGTGTGTGCAAAATTTGGCATCGACCGGGTTAACGGTGGCCGAGATTAGCTGCTCACGGACACACGGACGGACACACACACGGACGGACACACACACGGACGGACGGAGTGCAAAACATACTCTCCCCCCATGCCTTCGGCCTGGTGGAGACAATTAAATTAAAATAAGCACACATTAACAGCTTTTTACTCCCCCGTTACGTCCACTCCACCAAAGATCATCCACAGTGTGAATACGTGTCTGCAGTGACACTGATGTGAGGTTACTATATGAGTCCGTGGTGGGACTGGGAAATAAATAATGTGCGGAAGAACTTGGCATCCGACTGCGCGCGTTGTGGCGATGAGATGTGGTGTGTGTGTGTGTGTGTGTGTGTGGGGCTGGCTGGCGAATCACAGCTGTGTTTTGCTGCGTGGAGATCGGCATGTGAGCGGGCTAGCCAATAAGGGTTCTGTGTTGCGTGTGGAGAATTGTGTAGGTTAGTGTGTGTGGTGTAGCCGAAGTGGGGGTGGTTGAGAGAACATGAGGGGGATGTTGCACAGCAATCGGTACCCCCTACATTAAGCTGTGTCCTTCCCAACATGCAGTGCGGGGGCTATGGGGAGGCTAGGTGTGTGTTTTGGGGTAAATGTATTCATTCAATGTGGGTATTTCACGCAAGTCTGCACGGCAGATCAGGCACGCACATTGGTGCGGGTGTGGAGGGTGTTTTTCCACGAGGTCCCGGGAGGGTGTGTGTGTGTGCGTGTGTGCGTGTGTGTGTGTGTGTGCGTGTGCGTGTGTGTGTGTGTGTGTGTGTGTGTGTGTGTGTGCGTGCGTGCGTGTGTGCGTGTGCGTGCGCGCAGTACACATACTATTTACCCAGGGTGTGCGTGTGTCTACGATGTGTAGCCATCTGTTACTACATGATATGAAGGGTACAATACTGGGTTTAAAAACACAGCGGCAACATGAAGTGGAGGCTGTCGCATCCTGCAATTTCCTTCTTCCCTTTGCACTGCAACTAGTAGCTAGGATGCGGCAAAATGATGGTATTCTATAGTTGTTTAGTGGGTGCACTGTGACAGATTGTATTGTTAAATGATGGTATTCTATAGTTGTTTAGTGGGTGCACTGTGACAGAGTATTGTTAATTTTTTGATGAAGAAGATCATGGCAAATTTTGAGGGATAATTGGGCAGGACAGGTGACAACTGCAGCTGATTGCCAACAAACTGTTCCCTATCTATATCACTATGTTATAACTTACCCAGTCATGAATTGTATTAGCGAGCAAATCATTTAACCCATTCTGACCTGAGATCAGATTCATACGAGGTTTCCACTGGACACACACTGGTCTGATCAACCCATTCTGACCTGAGATCAGATTCTAAAAATGTCAGTCGTTCAAAAATAGCAGACCTAGCTTGTAGATCTGCTATTTTTCAATAGCTAAAGCACAACATGATGCTAACACCAAAATGGGTTCAGTTCAGGATGGGTTAAATGAGGCGGTGAACAGTCTCAGATGAGACACATGATCACACACACACACACACACACACACACACACACACACACACACACACACACACACACACACACACACACACACACACACACACACACACACACACACACACACGCATTTCTAGTGCATATATTTTGTGATCCAGGTTCAGACAGTCAGACATACATACATACATACAATAAAGAGCCTTGAACCTTGAAAGTGGTTAATTGTAAACAAACCCCCTTTTTTATCATTTGCCATCTAACCCTGACAATGGACATGCTGAGTTCTGCAGGCTGCAGAGGAGAGGAGATTAAAAAGCGAGAGGAGAGTAGTTGTCTGGAGGGAAAATGTGCCGAGAAAGGGAGAAAAGGCAGAGCAACAAAGATGAAAACTGAGCAATTCCCACTGCTCAATCTTCACTTCTCACTACTGTCACCATGCACTCCCAATCATGCAAAACAACCTTTTTTTTTTCTAATTATTGTTCACATGATAAATTAATGTAGGTAACACTCAAGTATTCGACAAGTAACAAATTGTGCATCCCCCCCTTGCATTTACCATGAAATATCCCAGTGAACTTGGCTTACCGATAACAAACTTTCATTGCATCTTGGTAAAACAAAATCCATTCTTTTTGGGTCTATAACCATTCCCTTAGTATAGGGTAAATGTAAATGATTTCAAGGTCAGAGTTGACGACATATTAATCTCTAGCAAAGAAGAGGTTATACTTCTGAGTTCAGAGTAGGAGACCTTTAGTTATCGGTATCAAGGTGCAGGCCTTGGTGACCTCATAGCTGGCTATGGCTCATGCATGCTTCTTGTACATTATCCCATTCTGACCTGAGATCAGATTCATACGAGGTTTCCACTGGACACACACTGGTCTGATGAACCCATTCTGACCTGAGATCAGATTCTAAAAATGTCAGTTGTTCTTCGATTTTTCAAAAAATAGCAGACCTACAAGCTCGTATCGCGCCACTCGGTGGCGCGATATGAGCTTGTAGATCTGCTATTTTTCAATAGCTAAAGCATAACATGATGCCGACACCAAAATGGGTGCCCGTTCAGAATGGGTTATGCACCGTTGACCTCCTCCGTAGGCCACAGGGACGGATAACACACACGTCACCATCCCAACACTTATCGACCAGCGAGTGACAGGCCGCATAATTGCGTCTGTCAAACATGCCATGTAGTTGCAATTTACATGTAGAGGGAGCTGAGGATTGTTGGAGTGTTGCATACATTACAGCGTGTTCCTTTTCCCCTGGAAGTCTGCTTGGAAAACCCCAGTGCTGTTGCCACGCTGTCTCTGTCACACTGTCACATTGTTCATTTGACTAGGAATAGAGGCACCGCTATTTATCTATTCACTATTCTGAAAGGGGAACGGAGACATTGGGTGTGGTGGAATCAATAGTAGGAAAATCCATTAACTGAGAGGGCTCTTCCAGCTTTCCGTGAGAGCTGTGAACATAACTACAATATACTGTGTTTGGCCCTGCTTCCCAGAGACTAATTACCTAGTGTGAAAACACACATGTAGCATGGAAGGCAGGATGTATAATTCATACCTCTGTTATTACGGCTACTCACATTGTCTGTTCTGAGTTTCTTGGCAGGGCAGCCTCCATCTGCAGGATGTAGCATGTAATACAGTCGTACTTTATTGGCATGTTTCCGACTCTGGAAGGACAAAGGAAGAAGATTATTAGCAAGGACACGTTGACAAAGTATTAATTTCATGTAAAAGAGAAAACTTACAAACTATAAACCAAATAAACCTCACAAAGAAATAAGGAAGACCACCAAATGTACTGTGCAGTACTATGTGCCTGTCTCAATTGATACTTTAGTTATCTAACCTTGTTGTGGGTTTGTGCCCCCCCCCTCCCCCCTTCAGCTCTGACAGTCTTGGCTGAAGAAGCGAGGGATTCTGGGAGGAATGCGTCAGTCAATTCCTCATTAAGTTTATCTCGAGATGATTCCGCTTGACTGCATAAGCTCTGAGCGTTCCCAGGGTCTTGTTTGACAATGAAAAGGAGAAGCCAGATTGCTAGAAAGGTACAGAGTATGGATGTGACATTCAAAGACAGGGCTGTACAATAGTGAGGTGGGCTCTATTTATCCCATTCTGAACGGGCACCCATTTTGGTGTCAGCATCATGTTATGCTTTAGCTATTTAAAAATAGCAGATCTACAAGCTCATATCGCGCCACCGAGTGGCGCGATACGAGCTTGTAGGTCTGCTATTTTTTGAAAAATCGAAGAGCGACTGACATTTTTAGAATCTGATCTCAGGTCAGAATGGGTTCATCAGACCAGTGTGTGTCCGGCGGAAACCTCGTATGAATCTGATCTCAGGTCAGAATGGGTTAAATTTTGTCTTGCGAGGAGGAGCCCAGTGAGGTGTTATCTCAAAGCTATGATGTGTGTGTAGACTAATGCCCATACCCTGTCTGTCTGTCTGTCTGTCTGTCTGTCTGTCTGTCTGTCTGTCTGTCTGTCTGTCTGTCTGTCTGTCTGTCTGTCTGTCTGTCTGTCTGTCTGTCTGTCTGTCTGTCTGTCTGTCTGTCTGTCTGTCTGTCTGTCTGTCTGTCTGTCTGTCCAATCAAAACTCACCCTGTCACAATTACATGGTCTTCTTTCTCTCAAGTAAAAGTTCAGTCTTCTATGTTTCTATGGCTTATTGTGCATGTGTGGAAGTCAGTCCGTCTTGCGTACAGCTAATCTCCAGCACCGTTGGCCTGGTCGATGCCAAACTGTGTACACACCAGGGGGGCAGTCAGCCAGATATTTCGTGAAGCCTCATTTGAAATCGGTAGTTCATATAATGGCCTGTTGTGGCGCTGGACCGGACCCAAAAAGCCCCATAGCTCCATAGAGGCCCATGTATTTTGGCCCAACTTCACCTAGACTGTATTACCTTAATAAACATGGTCATGAATACTTTCTTCTTCCAGTCACTAGTTTAAAGTCTCATTTCTAATGTCATAATATTCTTTTTGGAAAATTATGGTCCCATTAATTAAAAAAATGACCATAAAGAAAAAAAACCATCGCGTATGTTCTGAGGGGCGTGGCTACCATTACAGTCTATGATCGGGATTCCCCTCCCACTCGAGTCAAAATAAAAACCAACGGAGAAGAAGGGGGGAAGTCCCGCCTCGTTGTCTGGGCAGCCAATGACCAGCTGGTATACAAAACGGAGCCAGCCAATGGCCAGCTGGTACCAAAGATGGCGACTTACATCAGGAATTAGCATATTATTACAGGCTTCATTTTACGTTCATGTTAGACCCGGGGAACGCTTTGTCCATATTTCTTACAGTCTATGGTACACACACTCCCTGGATGCCAATCAAGGGGCCAATGAGGCTTTCCAACGTTGAAGCACGGGGCCCTAGTGGTAAGAGGAAGGACTGCAGGCGGACCCGTGGATTCATGACGAGGGAACCCTGTGCAGCTGGGCTTTAACATTGAGCGCTCGGTTGCACTTCCGCATTTGGGCACCAAAGTTTGGTGCCCAAATGCTGAATCAGCGGAAAAAAAGGCGGAAGTAGACGGTCCTTCCGGGTGCTTCAAAACGCCACTGAGCAACTTCCACTGACATGAATAGCGGGGGGGGGGGAGCGGAGCTTCGCGCCAGATCAGTCTCTATCCTTTTAATACTCTATGATGCCAATAACGAACCTCTGCCCCAAATTTTCCACAACGGTCTGTTATAGCGCCACCATGTGGCAGATTGTTGAAAAACACATTTATTTGTACACATTTTATCCATACATTCCGTAAAATTATACGCACACATTCCCACTAGGCAGAGGAAGAAATGGCATTTAAAAAGAAAAACAAATCAGCCTCACGGTGGTGCTATAATAGGTCAATTCTTGTTTTACCTAAAATTGCACCGATCTGTGTGCAACTTTTTTAGGCGCACTCCAAACATCACAAACGCTATTATCCTGTTCCCAGAGGGGCACTTTTTCTAGTTCTATTTGAATTTTGAAATACAATACAAGTAGGATACAAACTAAGGCTAAAAGAGATATCAAGTGGATCTCCCCATATACTGTGTCATTGATATTTCCACTAGAACAGTAACAACTTAATGTGCACACTGCATATCCTCTGTTCAGAATTTCTCTTGATTATTATTTGATTCAAACTGGAACAAAAAAGACATACAGTACTACTACTTATAAAACATATGTTACTGTTCAGATGGCATTTTACTCTGTTGATGCTTGCCTATGGGTAATGATACCCCTGCATACAATAGATTTACAGCTGAGTGGGCTAAATTCTTTCCCCAGGGTCATTGGACCATCCGTCTGTTTCTGCTCGGGCAGTGAAGCTAAAATGGTGAACGCCACTGATTGGGGGGAATGCAAATAAACTATAGACTAGTCTATGGCCCTCACTTTTTGTAGAGTAGTACAGCAACATGCACGCTTGATATTATCAGGGATGAAGAAAAATCAATACTACGTATTACCACCGCATCACTGAGCTGATCAAAAAATCATGTGCTTAGACTGCCCCACCGCTCCCTTATAGAGCCAAAACAGGGTCATTGCGGTCCAACTATAGTGTGCTTCCTTATAGTGCCAGCGGGGCAGAACCTAGATTATATGACAGTTTCCACATGTCTTTACACACTAAAGACAAGTGTATTATTACTGGACTCTTTGAGACCTTTTAAGCTGCATGGGTTGTGTAACAAGGCAGACCAAACAAGGCAGTGCTGTCTGCTTTTCCACATTCACAGATGGTATAAGGGACGGGCCAATTGTGTATAGTCCCATCTAACCATAGCAGCTTTTGATCATTTTGATGATTATACTCTCACTTGAGAATGAACTTGTATGGATGGATCTGTCAGATTTTTCATGTTCCATCCTAATTGGAATTTATAGGCCATAGATAGCTGTTTGTGCCAGATTCTTTTTTTCCCATATAGTTCCATTTTTCCACACTTTTTACTACTACTCCTACAGATTTTGTCCAAAACTGTTACACAAATCGGTATACATTAACTCCGGGCTGACTGTCTTCTTCTAAATAGATTTTCCACCATTTAGAGTTTTATTCAAAACAATATTTTTGTGAGATTTGGACAAAATCTATAGGAGGAGCACAATAAATACAATTGACTTTTCTCCATTAGAGAGGTTTAATATCTCAGGCTGTTTTACACGGCAATGCTCCCTGCAGACAGTCTGCAGACAGAGACAGAAAAGTGATCCATGTTCACATGTTATGTGTTTTGCCTATTTACACAGAGACACTGGGCAGAGTGTTTTCAAAGATTCTCACTCTGGGAGGTGGTTTCACTTTTTCAACCCCCAAAAATGCTGTTGCCGGTTAAACAGAAGGCACATCTGGTCAAAATAAAATAAATTGCCATTTTCTGCAGGGAGCGTTGTCAAATATTGCAAATATTGTTGCAGTGGAATATTGCCATTAGTTCAAACTTCATTAGTATCGTACTCTGCATAGTAAATTAAAAAACAGCAGGCCTAATTGACACATTCATGCTGGGCTCAGTTTGGGACAGTATCCATCAAAACGAGTTTTTTTTTGTCTCGACACCTCTCATTCCATTACACTGTTCAATCTTTGTCTATTATATTGTATAATATTAAAGTAAGATAATAATGATTTGTTTTTTGTTTTTGTTGATTGTCACACAACATAAATCTGTCCACAAACAAAAGAAATGTGGTTTAAAAAAATATATTAAAAACAAATACACGCCTGCACGCATTATAAGGACAATATCAGTCACCAGATCTCAATCTAAAATGGTTAAAATTGACTCTGAAATTCAATGGGGATCAAATCAATATCAAATATGTAAATATTGAGTAATTTAAAACTGCAAACAAAATCCATAGAAGATATTAAATTGGCCCCAGAAGTGTTTTAACCCATTCTGAACGGGCACCCATTTTGGTGTCAGCATCATGTTGTGCTTTATCTATTGAAAAATAGCAGATCTACAAGCTCGTATCGCGCCACCGAGTGGCGCGATACGAGCTTGTAGGTCTGCTATTTTTTGAAAAATCGAAGAGCGACTGACATTTTTAGAATCTGATCTCGGGTCAGAATGGGTTCGTCAGACCAGTGTGTGTCCGGCGGAAACCTCGTATGAATCTGATCTCAGGTCAGAATGGGTTAAAGTTAAATACCCTGTTATACTCTGAGAGCCAAATTCAGCTTGGCAGCAACCAAGAGTATTGTTGAGCCTCAGAGATCAATAGAGAATCGGATGGGCACTATGTCACAAAACTAGGTCACACAGTCAACTGTGAAACTCGCATCAATAAACAAACTGGCAACAATCGGCCAAAACCCACAGAGATCAAAGAGATTTGGCCCCACTGGCACTATGAAATATGATGTGTTTACAAGGACTTATAGATATGATCTTTTCAGTTCTCTGACATCTCCTGCAATGCTGCAAAGATGAGTTGCAGCGTCAGTGGACTATACTCATTGTCTGTGAATGTCAAAAATAGATTTTCTAAACCAGTTACGTTAAACTAAATGAGCAAGCTACAATGAAGGAAGCAGCAGTGGCTCTGTAGGTAGAGCGGCGGCCTGGGAATATGGCCCTATGGGCTATACTGTATTCACACGTACAGAATAACTCTTCCTACTTCCAGGCCGCTTCCCTACTTCCTTCACAGGTGTTACCGATGATACTAATTAAGGCTCTGTTCCATTTAGTGTGCAGTGGTTGTTAAACTTTTTAATTTCAAGGACCCCCATAACTCTGAGAGTGTGCAAATGTGTACACTCCGAATGGGGCCATTTGGAAGCCACTCAAGGACACTTTGAGACCCACTGGTGTTTCCAGTGAGCCAGCCAGCACAGACAACAGCAGCAGCCTGACTCTGTTTGACCAAAATGGAACAGAGCCTTCATTAGTATCATCGCTTGTCAAGGAAGAAGGGAAGGGGCCTAAGTTCTTTCCAAAATGGCGTCGTATCCCTCAGTTATTCTCAGCTCCTCCAGGCCACTCATCTGGGCAGCACACTGCTGGGTCAAATGCAGAATCATTACTGTACCCCTTTTCTTTTCTGACGGTATGATTAGTTTCAACACTGGTGACAGTAATCTAAATGCATTAGGAATCATCTGGCAATTTGGCGAAGACCCCTATATGCTCAGGTACCCTTTCACCCCTCATTCTCTGTTTTTGTCGGCCTCATATTATCTAGTTTCTATTCCCCACAGCTTTAAAAGCCTTTGTTCTGCCCATCAGTGGATTTCGTGGTTTTATAGTCATGACTCCCTTCAGGCAGCTTTGTAAAGTTAGATTGGCAGAAGAAATGAGCAAGAGTTATTCATTCGGTGCATGACGTTCTTTATACACCATGGGGCTTGATGAATAAACAATACAAAGGGGTATTTCACATCAAAACTATTCATTATTTAAATAGGTTGATGCGTTCATTCGCTGTGAAAATGTTTATCTCGTTCCGAATAAAGATGTAGCTTTATCGCTGTGTGATGTCTAGGTTCTGTGTGAATGTACTCGAGTCACTCTGGATTAAGAGCGTCTGCTAAATGCGTCTGCGTCTGCTAAATGCCTAAATTGTAATGACACAAACCAAAAAGTTTATTTTTAAGCAAATTCATCTAAAATAATTGTGAAAGAAAGAAAGAGAAAGAAAGAAAGAAAGAAAGAAAGAAAGAAAGAAAGAAAGAAAGAAAGAAAGAAAGAAAGAAAGAAAGAAAGAGAAAGAAAAGTGTGCTCCTCTGAGCACAGATCTCCACCAGGCTGGGTTGGCTATGCTACTCAGGTCCCACAACTAAACCGGTTTAGTATAGTATTATAGGATAGGAAAAATAAAATAATAAAATGTCTCTGCTTTCTGTTCCCAGACAGCGTTTTTGGTGAAAACAAGTTACTGTATATTTAACTGCCAATAATTAAAGAACGGAACATCACGGTAACACACAATCCCCCGATGAAAGTAGAGGTGCTTACATACTGTAGTCATAGAACAAACTATACTGTGGGCCTTGAAAGATTATTAAAAAAATGCTGGCAGTGGCTGGCTAGTGTAAACAACTCTTTTGGTTTGATTTGGTGTTTTTAAAACTGGCAGTCCTTGGATTATGAGCTAACTGTTGTGCACCTTACATCTCACATTATTTCAATTGTATGCGTCTCATCAGCCAATTAACTCCCTTAGAATCTTTGTAGGTTGTCTCTTGATTAAGAGCAGAAAAGCAGTTGTCTGGCATATTCACTCTCCATTCAAAGTGCTGCTAACAACTGATCTTTCGAGAACTTTCAATTAAGGGATGGGCTACACGTCTCTAGGTTTTTATTCAAACGCACATTTCTGTGTGCGTTTGGGCCTTTCAGCCACACGCAAACGGCGTTTTCGGCCACTCAAACGGAGGTTTAAGGAAACGGATAAATAAGTGGAGATCTGCGAAAAGATCCGGATGGTGGAGCTGTGTAGTCATGCAAAACGGAGTTATAGACGAACGCTGACGTCACCTCCCTAGTCACGCATGTTCGTTGTTGCTTTTAACACTGAGCATGCGCATCAGTTCATGGATTGAAAAACGAACAACTTCCGAGGTGAAAGCGACAACAAACACGATGGCAGCTAGCGCCACCCGCACAGGCGGAACCTCACCTTCTAATTTAAACACAAACCACATTGTGCCAGCTGCCTCGCTAGTCTAGTGGACTACTATGCCGACTTGTAATTTATGCTTCGCTGGTTCGCGCCCCACTGCCTCCACTGTTTTTACAACCGCATACTTTTTAATAGTTTTTGGATTAAGGTTGCATTAAAAAGACTGGATTAAGGTTGGTGAAGGATGCGTTTCTCCCCTGCTTGCGGTTATGTTTAGGTTAGAGTTTCATTTGCATATTAAAACTACAAATTAAGCATTTAAATGATGCTATCCGACACACATTATGTTTCTGTGTAAAAAATAAGTGGCGGCAGTGGGGCGCGAAGCATATATTACAAGTCGGCGTAGTAGTCCACTAGACTAGCAAGGCAGCTGGCAGAATGGGGTTTGTGTTTATATTAGAAGGTGAGTTCTAAATTTGCTCACTAGACGGAGCCCTGTCTATACACGCCTTGTTTGTTTTGTTTTTAGTACTACCGGGTTACGTGGGGGGATTTATTGGGAAAGCAGCTCACCGCGCATGCTCAGAACATTTTTCTATTGCGTTACATATGTCTTATCGCCACCTACTGGCCTGGCATGCTTGTTGGAGTCAAAAATGATCGTTTTGGGTTGTATGTGTGGACACGAAAATATCCGCTTTTTTAAAGATCGAGTATGTGTAGCCTGGGCCTAATAGTGCGCACTCCTTATGTTATCCAATGAGAGCAGCTCCTAATTAGTCCAAGCTGTCTCAGAATGAACTACAGTACATGAGGTGTATAGCTGTTGCAGTTTGTGCTCACACCGGAGGCCACAGGTCACTTTCCTATGTTTAGAAATAATAACCGTTTATCACATCTTATGGAATTGGCTTCTTCCTCAAAATAACATTTCTTCTGTTGTATGTTGTCATACAGGCACCCCAAAAGCACCCGCTCAGCCCTTAAACAGTGACGACTCCTATTCTCATTTTCATACTGTAGTTTGTTTAATTTAATTTTATTATTATTATTATAATTCCCCCCCCCCCAACTCCCTGCAATAAAAATAGCTAAGATTCCCACCTCATTAACTCCTGTGAAGCAGACAGCAAATGAAAGTTTGTGCTTAAAATGTACTGTAAATTCTACAAACTGTTAATAAATATTTCAATCAATCAATCAATCAATGTTGCACATTACTCTCACACACTGTACCTGCAGCTACAATATCCACGGACGCTCAGACAGTAACGGTGAGTGTGACCATTGGAATAGACCGCTGAGCTAATGATACATTGAGAAGTAATTAAGAAGGTGGTGTGATGAAAATGAGTCCTTTCTTTATCCAAAGAACCATTAAGCTCTCAACGGGCTGCATTTGATGCAGATTATGCTGCTCAGAAAATGCAGCCACTGCAAATTTTGCCTGTACGAAGAAAGCGCCTGTCTGTCTTTCCTGCATAAGCATGCATTTTATTTAGCTTGTGTAATAGAGCTGAATTGAAGAGTTTGTGTCTTCACTTGGCTGAATCAGCATGGTTTACAAATTGCATGTTTACAAATGCGCTGTTAAGGCATAAAGTATATCAGTGCTATAGTGGAAATAAATACCTGCACATATTTTATGTGTGTGAATATCAATATCCTTAGGAAAAGTATGCTTATTTGTCAGACAACAAAAAAGTATGTAGTGTGAATCACAGGGCACATAGTGCGGTTATTCTCGACTGTGGTGTCATCCGTAATCCTCTCTTCCAAAATCAATTGGTAAAGGTCAAACAGTATGGGCTTGGGAAATGGAGATTAGCTTGTCAATAAACAGCACACTCTCCAACACCCACACACTACGTTTTGTTGGAGAGCAGCTAGAATCCTATGATCGATGGGGCAGGTGTGCACAGGCTTACAAAAATGGTCAAGTAGAGGCCATTTAAGAGCACCGTAGAATAAAGCAGTGGTTCTCAACCTGTGGGTCGTGAGGATATTGCAAGCAAATAACTTAAAAAAAAGACTGACAATATAACATTAATATTAAAAGTAAAAGAAAAAGAATGAAATTATGTTTCTTTAAAACCTTTAAAAGTGAGGTCTGGTCTGGTCGAGAAAAGGTTGAGGACAACTAAAATAAAGGATATACGGATAAAGATGAATATGGTTAACTTACTGATCCAGAAGCTGTGCTTCCTCATGTCCTAAGGCAAGTGCTTATGTTTTATGCATATGGGTCAGTAATAATGTAAACATAATAAAGTGCCTGGACAATTTACCATGAATAAATCCAATTCCAGATCAAGGACATTAGTAAATTACTAGATAAACAAAGGGGCCAGAGCAAATTCAACATTCCACGCAACTGGAAAGGGGCGCTTTATGCAATAATGCTTTTACTTCAGTCGGTATGTCAGAATACACTCCAAGGTTGCTGAATAGGGTGAAATATTAGGTTAATTTTAAAGGCCCTCAACTGATAGGGGCTCTCGAAGATGTCATTATAGTTCTTAATACATTCCCTTTGTCTAGTGAGATTCACTGCCAGACTTTCTAAAGAACCCTGCCCACACTGTCAGTGATTTTTTTTTGCATTTAGTTTTACTACCGGTAATCTTTCAAGAACCCACAGCATATTTTGTTCTATGACAATGTAAACACCAAATCTCATGAAAGAAAGACGAGAGTCTCTACTTCCATCGGGGCAAAAACGTTGAATAAAACAAGATCTGTCGGCAACTCTGTTTACAACGTGTAGATTTGTTGCTAATAGGAATGTAATCAAAGACGCACCACCGGAAGAGGAGGGCCAACGTCCTGTCATCCACATTCTATTGGGCAGTGCCCCCAATAGAAAACAGCAGGGGCCGATGGGTTCCCAGATTGTAACCTACCTGACTTCTCCGAGGAGCACTTTTTCTAGTTAACCCATTCTGACCTGAGATCAGATTCATACGAGGTTTCCACTGGACACACACACTGGTCTGATTGACCCATTCTGACCTGAGATCAGATTCTAAAAATGTCGATTTTTCAAAAATAGCAGACCTACAAGCTCGTAGCGCGCCACTCGGTGGCGCGCTACGAGCTTGTAGATCTGCTATTTTTCAATAGCTAAAGCATAACATGATGCCGACACCAAAATGGGTGCCCGTTCAGAATGGGATAATAATGTACCTTTGTCCTTTTCCCTTTCTAGATACGTACTGTATTAGAGTTCAAAGACAATATTTGGCTCTTTAGTGAATTATCTAAAAAAAATAAAAAAATAAGTACAGATAGCTAGTGATCAAGTATATGCACTTACTGTAGTTTACAGTCCAACACTGTCTAATTCTGATTCTACATTGCAAAGCTCATCTAGCTGAGTTGCTAAGGCATACGTAGCATTAGATTGGCACTAATAGGTCCTCAGTAGTACACACTCGCTCTCACTGACACAGAAGGGTCTGATAGGGTGGTAATCACTACGGACATGAGTGTTGGAAACTATAGATGGAAACTGGGCCATGACAATCATTCACAACAGTCTTAGAGAGGGCATCCTTAAGGGCAGATGAGATCATCAGGAGCCAAGAATGTAGTAGTAGACTCCTGTGGTCTCTCCTCTCTCTCTCTCTCTAACACGCACGCACGCACGCACGCACGCACGCACGCACGCACGCACGCACGCACGCACGCACGCACGCACGCAGTCACGGTTGCAGACCAGGCATATGAAAGCGGTATACTGGGGGGAACAGGGGTGGCTTTGCGGGCATGCCTCTTTGCACGCTTTGCTGCACGGTGTTGTGTGCGCTGGCCTTCCATATGCTGCGCTCCCTGTGCGGAGCGAGAACGCCGGAGGTCGCGACAGGAAGCGAGTTCCTCCAGTGATCTGGCCTCTCTTCAGTGTGGTATAATTTGGTCTTTGAACCGCTTCGTCTGCCCGCCGGCACTGCGTTGACCGAGATGTAACTGGCCATAGAGGACTTGGTAGTCTATGGCTGGGCATACGGATGACATGACCCAACCACCTGAGTTGATGTTGGTTCAGGATAGACTCCATGCTGCAGCTGCCTGCACGTTCCAACACCTCTGTGTGTGGCACTCTGTCCTTCCAGGTGATGCTGAGAATCTTCTGGAGACATCTGACATGGAAGGCCTCCAGGCTTCTGAGATGGTGGCTGTAGATGGTCCATGCCTCACATCCATACAGTAGTGTGGGGACGCAAACTGCTTTGTACACCAGCACTTTGGTGTGGAGATTGATGTCTCTGTTCAAAAACACCCTTCTCCGTAGACGACCAAATGATGTTGAGGATGGTTTAAGGCGGTTTTGGTTCTCGTCATCCATTGTGCAGTTGTCAGCCATTATGCTTCCCAGGTATTTAAAAGTGGGAACTGTAAGCAGTTGTTGCCCTCCTGCTGTGAAGGTTGTTGGCTGGCATGGGAGGCCAGCACTCAACTGACAGATGATCTCTGTTTTCTGGGTGTTGATCATTAAACCCATTCTGCTGTATGCAGTTACAGCTGCAGAGAGAGTGCTCTGTAGGGCCTCTGGTGTGTGGGCTACAAGGGCACAGTCATCGGCATACTGCAATTCAATGATGTTTTCAGAGGTCAGCTTGGTGGTTGCCTGTAACCTCCTAATGTTGAACAGGTTACCATCCAGCCTGAAGTCAATGGTGACTCCAGCCTGTTCCTCCATCATCCTGTGTAACAGTGTGGTAACACAGACCAGGAAGATGTTGAACATGACTGGGGCTAGCACACAGCCCTGCCTTACTCCAGTCTGTACACCAAAGGGCTCAGAACTGTGCCTGCCCACTACCACGCTGGCCATCATCCCGGAATGAAATTGTTCAAGGATGGTGAGAAACTTGGGTGGACATCCAAATGTCTTCAGCACTTGCCACAGCAGGTCCCTGTTCACTGTGGGGGGCATCCTTTTGTCCGACAACTCATAGGCCCGACGGGGCATACGTCCGAGGTGCGCTGCGGGTCGGGAGAGGGTTGCGGTTAGGTTTAGGTGTCTGCCCCGGGGGAGGTTAGGGTTAGGGTGAGGGAGGAGGTAGGTTGTCGTTCGGACCAATGATCCGTCGGATGAAAGTACTGCACTCGTTCACTGTGTCAAATGCTTTTGAGAGGTCCAAGAATGCAATGAACAAGTCCTTGTGTTGCTCCCTGCATTTCTCCTGGAGTTGACGTGTGACAAAGATCATGTCGACTGTCCCTCTTTCCTTTCTGAAACCGCACTGTGATTCTGGTGTGACCCGTTCGGCTATTGTTGATGTGAGTCTGCGGAGCATGACCTTGGCTAGGACTTTACCAGCAATGGCCAACAAGGAGATACCCCTACTGTTGGAGCAGATGGATTTGTCTCCTTTGTTTTTGTAGATGGTCACAATGTTCGCATCTTTCCACTGTTGGGGGACACACTCTCGTCTCCACACTTCCAAGATGTAGAGGTGCAGTGTCCTCATACAGAGGAAGCCTCCTTCCTTGAGGATTTCAGCTGGGATGTTATCAGGTCCAGGGGTTTTATTGTTTTTGAGGGTTTTGATTGCATGTCGGATTTCATTGAAGGTTGGTGGGAGATCTAGGTCTGACAGGGTAGGCTGTTGAAGAAGCTCTGCAAGGACTGTTGTGTCCACTGTAGAGGTGGGATCGGGCCGACTTTATACTACCCGAACCGAACCCGTCACCGACAGCTTTGTGTCCAAACCGAAACGAGCCCGACCTTAATTATTAATATATGCGCCTGGCCCGTGCCCGATACCCGACACTTTTGTTTTGTTGAGGAAGGCACTTTAATAATTCCACTGACAGCATACAGCTTGCCTGGCTGTTACCTTTAGACATATTATGCCACACTATGGGCCTGATTCTTCAAAAACGAAATGCGCCAGAGTGTAACGGTGGCGGAAACGGATATCGTATTTATCCGTCCGATCATCCTACGTTGAGAGGACGTGTTATTCAGGGAAGCTGGTGTAATCACTTCATTTGTGCGGATCGCCGAGTGTATCCTTTCCGCATTTTTCCCAAGCGATTCGCCTGGTGTCGCCTGGTTAGTTGGAACATCCACGCCCATTCTACACCATATAAGGGCAACAGGAAATCTCGAAATACGTCATCATAGCCTGCACAGAGGATTTCAATTCTATACAACAGCGCGATGAGCTTGTAGAGTAGTTAATTTTGACAGGATGAATGCACTGCAGGGTTATAAAAAATGAAAGGCGCCCTGCAAAAGTAAAGAGATATGCGATACTTTTTTTTAATCAGAGCTGCATTGATTCATTCGGGGAATAGATTAATATCATCTCACTGTCAGCTGTCTGAATGCATATAGTGGAGAATGGATTTGTTCTGAGCATGGACATGTAGGCATAGCTATTTAGAATTTCAACCATATACAGCGGGTAGCCTATATCCTCTTTGTCAGATGTAAGTGCATGGTTCATTTCATGATGTCCTCATATTAAAATGATTCGCGGGAGTCGGGACACTTGGCAAACTTGATTGATCTCATGATGAGATCAATGTAGTAGCCTACAGCCTACACAGCTACAACGTTGCCCATATTATAATGAATTACGGTGAGCTGGCTTAAAACTGACTGGCCAAATTGCACGCGCTGATGCCATAATGTGGATTTATAGGGCTAATTAGCCCTCGTGACTGCTGTCTGTCTGTCAGACCGGCATGTCTGTGAACCAGAATGTCAGTCGGGCCGGGCCGTGTTCTGTCCTGGCCGGGCTCACCGCGCCGTTATATTAATTTTCCAATGTAAATTTCACCCAGATTGGACTCGGTTCAGCGGCAGCATGCTGCTGTCCGCCACACACACACACACACACACACACACACACACACACACACACACACACACCGACAGCCAAGAGAACTGACTCACTAAACAATACAGTCACTAACACACACTAAACAACGTTAGATTCGTACAGTGCAAAATGCAGATAAGTGTAGGCCTATGTTCTTATTATAATTGTGAGTTTGTTTTTTAACATGCGCGAGAGCCGATCTACAAGCTCACAACGCTTGCACTGCGAGTAGCCTAGAGAAGGCTGTCAAGTGAGCAGCGCAATCGCGCATGGCATGCTATATAAATATCCTAATAAATAAATAAAAAGGTGTCGGGGCTTGCAGGGGCAGTTTCCTTATGGGACTCTATAGGCTAACTTGCCTCTAGAATGCATATGCATTTAGGCATACAAGTGCACTCGGCTTTTATATATATATATATATATATTATATATATATATATCGTTTTTTTATGTGCTGATCGACCAATATGTTGGGGACACATGCCTACATATTTTATCTGAGATTTGGGGACTATTTATTGATTCAGCATGAAGACTAAAGCCTTCTGAATAAATCTATATATGCAAGTGTATCCTTCCGAAAATTTCTCCGCCACCTAAAGAGGTGGCGGAGGATTTAGCGGAGTTGCCGATCAACCAAAGTCAGCGTCAAGTTCACGGCCATTTCCATGAATTCCAAATTAATGTGGGAAATCCACGTAAATGCCTTTCCGCTAGCGTCACGTCAATATATAAGCGGAAGCGCGTTGAAGAATCAGGCCCTATATGTCTTGTAAATTACCATGAAAGGGGTCCGTTTTATATAGCCTAGCCTACTACGTTGATTAATAAATAGCTATAGTATAACACGCTGTGCACACTACAAAGCACACTGCACAGCACTGTGCGCAGTCAGTTGCATACACACCGTCATTATTACACACACACACACACACACACACACACACACACACACACACACACATTTTTATACCAGCATTGATGATTGATTTGACATCGGCAACTCTGCATTGGCAATATTTAATCCACACAGCTTGTTCGTGCAAAGTTGCAAACTGCTATTCAATCAAACAATCCGCGCCAGCGGGAGGCGATTATTGGTAGCCTAATTTGCCATGGTCCATGGGCAGGATCAAGTAACTACTCAACTCTTCACTGTTCAACATCTAATAAATCAAACTATTTATATTAATCCAAAAATCGCGGTTTACATGTTGTCATGGAGGAGGAGGATCGCATCCGCCGTGGGTGAGTTCAACCTAGGCTAACGCCGTCCTCCTCTCTTCAGTGGTTCTTCCAGCTGCGCCCCATATAATGTAGCCTCGGATCCCTACGATCATTCTGTAGCTTCAGACCTACAGAATTAGCGTAGTGAACTGAGGTTCACAATTTCACATGGGGCTACGTTCGCTGCTGCTGCTGCTTGCAGCATGTGCGTTGCAAGCTTGCGTTGTTGCAACTTGCAAGCGGTGCTGCTGCTTGCAGACAGAGCATTGTCACGCTGCTAAAGTGCACCATGCGTCCTGGTTAACCAGGAAACACACAGAGAGACAGACTAGTCAGATCGTTTTTATTCATATTTACACTTTATCAACAGCATGGTTGCCCGAACCGAAGCCCGACGACCAATTATGATAATGAGCCTTACCCTAGCCCGACCCGTCGGGTACCGATGGGACCCGTCGGGTTTCGGTCGGGTATCCCAGCTCTAGTCCACTGGAGTAGGCTGGTTGAGCAGGGTATTAAAATGCTCAGCCCATCGTTCCACTATCAGGGCCTGGTCCTTGATGAGGGTTGTTCCATCAGCAGACCTAACAGGAACCAGGGAGCAGCTTAGGGGGCCGTAGATGGTCTTAACGGCGTCGTAGAAATTGAACATGTCATTCCTATCTGCATGAGCCTGGATTTCGTTGGTTTTGCAGTCCACCAGTCATTTTGCAGGTTCCGCAGGGTTGCTTGGGACTCAGAACGGAGGGCTTGCCATTGCTTCTTAAGGGGTTGTGATAGTGGGTTGTTGAGGGTGCCTCTGTGTGCTTTGTGCATCTTGTCCAGGAGGGCAGAGATCTCTCCATTATTCTCATCGAACCAGTCCTGATGTTTTTTGGTTTTGAAGCCAATGGAATGGGCTGCAGCATCAAAGAGGGTGGTGCTCAAAAAACTCCACTTCTCATCCATCCCGGACTCAGAACTGATCAGCTGTTCAATGTTCAGCAGCTTATCAGCTAGACAGCGACGGAAGTTGTCTCGGGTGTCGCTGTGGGCGAGTCTGGCACAGTGGAGTGGCTTTTTCTTTGGACCACATTGGCGTCTTAAAGGCCGGACATGGATTCTGACTTTTGTCAGGATCATGCGATGGTCTGTCCAGCAATCTGCTCCTCGCATTGCTCTTGTATGGAGCACATCTTTAAGATCAGCCCGCCTCACAATGGCATAATCGATCAGATGCCAGTGTTTGGATCTGGGATGCATCCAGGATGCCTTGTACTTGTTCTTTTGTTGGAAGATGGTGTTCGTGATGGTAAGGTCATGTTCCGAGCACAGACTAAGAAATCTTATGCCACTGGAGTTGACTTGCCCAATGCCATGGGCGCCAATAACCCCATTCCAGTTTTGCGTGCTCTTCCCAACTCGTGCATTATAAAGTCACCAAGCAAGATGACTTTGTCACTCCTTGGAATACGCTTGAGTGTGTCATCAAGTGCCTGATAGAAGCGATCCTTCTCTTCATCATGGGATGGTAAGGTTGGTGCATAGGCTCTAATCAAGGTCATGTGCCGACATCTTGCAAGGGGTATGCGAAGAGTCATGAGTCGCTCATTGATGCCCACTGGTGATTCTGTAGAGCTTGGGTATAAGAGGCTGTTCTTGACTGCAAAACCAACTCCATGGAGATGTTGTCCGCCCAGGGGGTAACCTTTCCAAAAGAATGTGTATCCCTCTCCTATTTCGTTGAGTGAACCCTCCTCAAGAAGCCTAGTCTTTAGTGCCGCCACATCCACATTGCATCGCTTCAGCTCGCTGGCGCTGAGTGCTGTTCTGCGCTGAGGTCTGTCAGTACCATGACTGACATCCAGGAGTGTCCTTATGTTCCATGCTGCAATTCTAAAAGGTATATCTTTTTTAGTTTTTCGACCGCGTAGTGGAATGGCCTGACAGGTGCGGTTTCCTGTCCAGGCTCAGTGCTGAGTGGACAATTTTTGGGCCACCTTTTCTAGGCCGTTCCCCGATTGGGGTGAGCAGTGCGGTCCCTAAATAGGGGCTGCTCAGTCGCACAGGGGTCTGCCGGAAACAGCTGCCACTCAATCCCAGCTGCTATAACGACCGTTGCCCTGTGCCGCTGATGTGCAGAGTTCCAACTAGAAGCTTCCAGCTCATTCAAACCTGCCCCCGTTGCGGTATACTCCAAACGCCGCCAGACTTTGTGAAGTCGGAGACTCTGTTGAAGGAGAAAATACCTGCGCAATGATGATTTTTAAAGTGGCATGAGGGGTGCACGCCTCCCAACGCCACTAACTTGGTTGTAGAGGAGGTGGTTCCGATGGCAAGGGGGACCCTAGACGACCGACCGGCACATCCACACAACTGCAGGAGGCTGCCGGAAATCCAGTTTATCGGAATACCGCCTTGAAGCTTGCCGCCATAGCTTGCTTTTCTATCGGGGTGTGCTCCCTTAGCCTTTAGTCCTCCCAGACTTGCCCACAAGGCAGCGGGGCAGTGGTTGGTAGGTGCCAGGGCGTGTCCACTGGGGTGGGCCTGCACACCATACCTCTGGGGACCACTGCAGCTCCGAGATCCCCTGCCGAGTTAGCCTGGGGCCGCAGAGCCCCAGTTACCGACGCCGTGTGTGGCCACGTGGAGGCCTGCTCTTGGTGATGGAGAGGCTGTGTACTGGCAGGAGAAGACTGATGCACAAAGCTGCTTCTCCGTTCACCACAAGGGCTAGCCAGCGGCAGTCTGTAAGCGAGAGGTTAGCAAGCAGGTCGGAAGTAGCCATGCAACCTTCCCACTAACTACTGCACTAGACGCATCACAACACCCTTTGTAAACAACACACACACACACACACACACACACACACACACACACGTGACGTGCGCATTATCGTAATATTCATACATATTCAGCAGGCCAGGCTAGGACCTGAATCTGAATACATGGAATAGAATGTCTACACTTTGCTTTGGGGAATCAGCTCAGATTCAGGTAAGAGAGAAACGAAGAAGAGGAAGAGAAAATAATGTGGATAGAGGGAGGCAGAGGAGAAAGGGAAGAAAGAGAAGATGATTGATGAAGAGATGTAGAGGTAAGGGGAATGAGGATGGAGAGGTTGAGTGAGTAGTAGGGCTCCAGAGAGCCAGTGCCATCACAACAGACAGCTACAGGAAGTTCTAAACAAAAACAGAACTGTGGCTCAGATAAACAAAATAGAAAACACGCCAATTTATGCACTGCATTCTTTTTTGCAAAGCGTTCAGCCAAAGCATGGTTGGGAATAGTGCTGATGAATAAACATTCTGATGTTCCGAAGCGACATTCCAAATCCAACAAACACATGGCCTGCTATACACTACGCTCTGCAGACCAGCGCCCCTCCTCTGAGGACTGAGGACCGATGCAGTGAGGAGTCAGAGGTGATAATAAAATGTAACACGGCTTATAATAACAGCCAAAAGCCCCAGATCGTCCTTATGAAAAAGAAACCTACAGCAATGACACTTAACTGCCTGTGATGAGTTCATTGAGTGATTGCAGAGATGCTGCAAAAAAGGGCATCGATTCACATTCTATTGGTCGGCGCCCCCAGAGGCAAATTCAAAGGAAAACAGCAGGGGGTGCTGTTTACAACAAGTAAGACGCGCAAACGCGTGAAGCGAACGCAGCTCGTGTGTGTGTGGTTGTGTGTGTGTGTGCTACAGCTGCGCCCTGTGTGTGTGTGTGTGTGTGTGTGTGTGTGCGTGCGTGCGTGCGTGCCACAGCTGCGCCCTCTGGTGGCGGGCCGGTGGTGTAACAGCGTGACACCACACAGCGTGACACACACACAGACACTCAGCCCCTGCTGTCATAGTAAGTGGCTCACTGCGTTCGCAATTAGCCTTCTAGTCCGAAATTCTCCTGTAACATAACATAGGCCTATGCCAGACCTGCAATTTCTCTGGATTATTGCTTAACCCATTCTGACCTGAGATCAGATTCATACGAGGTTTCCGCCGGACACACACTGGTCTGATTAACCCATTCTGACCTGAGATCAGATTCTAGAAATGTCAGTCGCTCTTCGATTTTTCAAAAATAGCAGACCTACAAGCTCATATCGCGCCACCGAGTGGCGCGATACGAGCTTGTAGATCTGCTATTTTTCAATAGCTAAAGCATAACATGATGCCGACACCAAAATGGGTGCCCGTTCAGAATGGGATAATATAGGCCTATGCCAGACCTGCAATTTCTCTGGATTATTTCTTAAATCCTCCTTTGCCAAAATGAGAAATCTCAGGTTTCTTTAATGTCATTTAATCCAGAATGAATAGCATTTTATTTATTGTCTTTCAGCTGTTTTTAGCATCCATCGCTAGCCTCAGATGGCTCCCATGGTGTTACGTCATGGAATATCCAAATCTCCTCGCACGCGCGCGCACACGCGATTTCAAGCATCTTTAGGGACTCAGATTGAGATGAAGGACGATGTTTACGGCTTGATAAAACTTTAAACTGACCTTGCGAGTGGAAAACCAATGTTTACACCTAGAGAAGATGGCATGGACTGAAGCTATGTGTCATCACACAATCACTTCCTGTTCAACTAGGCTCAACAAGGGCTGTGTAAAGAAGCCTTGTTGAAGAGATTTTCTGGCACCTGATACTGAGTTTAGCCACGAGGTGGCGGAATATAATCGGTTAAGTATGCCCATATGATGACCACAGGTATGTGAAAAACGTATTTTTCATTTCACTATGTCTTTAAAACATAAAATTCCACTTTTGTGTAACTTGAACCCCCAGCATCCCTATTCTTTCTCCGAAAATAGCCGATCTACAAGCTCACAACGTGTTGCAAGTTGCAACGCAACATATTGCGACCTTGTAGATCTTCTAAGGGTTTAAGTGGTACTGGATTTGCAGCTCAAGTCAACAAAAGCTAATTCAACCTAGTGTATGAATTTCACGATAAATTTAAATCTCCGCGATACGATTATTGTGAGATGTTTAATAATGAGACGTACGTACAAGAGACATAGAACGAGAGATGTTGGTGCAGACAGGGTTCACAATTAAAATTGATCTCCTTGAAAACACCAGCATGGAAACAATGTGGGCACGACCAACAGTTAATCAGTTATTGTCTGCCATGTTGTTTTCAACTATCTGCCCTTACCTAGCTCAAACCACAAACTGCTGCATCACAAATATATATGAATGTACTGTGGAGCTGACAAGCAAACATGTTTCCCACTGTGTACATAGTACTGTATGCAAACTCATTTGCAGGCCATTTGACTGTGGTAGTTAGAAGAGGAAAGTCAAAGGATTTCTGACGCAACAGTTTTCATCCTCTAACTGTAGCTGGATAGCAAGCACTGTTGTGCTTGTGCTGTAGTATCTATCGCTTCTAAGAGAGTTGAAAACCGATTATGCTCCTGCATTGTATGGAGAGACATCCTATTGTGCACTGCAAATACAAAATCTAAATCTGGTAAAACCTGCACAATGAAGAAAGGAGCTTCAAGTTCAACACTAGATAGAATGCTGGCATTTTGTGAAAAGGTCTGAGAAGTGCTGACATATAGCGTGCCAGTTGACACTAGTATGTGGGGAATGGGATTATTCTGGCCAAAGCAATGAAATGTGCCGCAGATGCATGGAGCAAGGAAGACAATTCAGAGGCTAGCACTGAAATGCACTGGTGACACTATACAAATACTTATATGCACAAACCCAGCTCAGTCACATAATATCATTCAGAAACACAACACAATACTGCACGTAGGCTGTGAAGCATAATGCAAATAAATTATACACATATTCACTTTGAAAAAATGATGTCAGCTATAGTGGATATGGATACTCCTTGAACTATCAAATACTATTATATATTGCCTCAATAGACTGCCATCCCCAGGTAAGATCATAAGATGTACAACAACAGTATACAAAATGGCATGTGAATATAGTCAATTTAGCTGTGAAGTGTATCTGATTAACCCACATCTGAACCAGTGTATACACACAAAGAAATGGATGCATAAATTAAGATGAACCCAGAGAGCTACCCTACTCTTTGAACTATGAAGACCCTTCTGATCCATTCTGCATGTGAGCAGTAGTGGCTTTGATGTTGGTTAGGTTGAGAGAGGGGATTTAAAGCACATCAGCAGCAAAAAATAATTACATCTTTAGTCTCAATTTGGCCGTAAGGACTTTTTTATTTTTGGATTTTAAACTTGGATTAACCTCAGTGATTCAAAAATGTGAGTCGGCCAAAGAGCTTGATGAAAAATGGAGATGGAATGGAACCCCCGGTTGGCGTGGGCAGTTACAGACAAGTAAATGGTCAGCATAAAGGACACAAACTCAGGAATGTTATGATGAATAGGGAACTTCTATGAGAAAACGTCGCCTCTGTCTGAGGTCTTTTTGATCTTTTGTGTTGCTTGTTGTCATCCTCGCCAAATTGGCTAAACATTTCATTGCACATGAGACCCTAACTGTACTGAGAGTGAATGTTGAGGATGAACTAGAGTAAGTACTGTAATTAGCATTCAGAACACGAGAATTTAAATAATATTTGTAATTAGCATTCAAGAACACGAGAATTTAAATAATATTTAGTAGAGTCACTTCCTATCCTCTGCAACTCTCCAAAGCAGGGGTCTTCAACATCGGTATTTGGCCAGTCATGAAAACTTTAGATGTCAATCGTAGCCAATCGGGATAGAATAATGGACAATCGTACGGATCTGTGCTGATCACATGACTATAGAGATAGTGTTACCGATGTGCATGCACTGCATGGTGTATGGATACAATATCTTTGAGTAATATATATTTTTTAAACGTGTTTTGCAAAAATCTGCCTCATGGTGGCGCTATAACAGGCCGTTCTGGAAAATTTGGGGCAGAGGTTCGGAATTGTCCAGGAAGTGTATGTGCATATAGTTTGACAGCGACCGGGATGGCAGCGACCCACAGATGGACCACAGATGAACCACAGACGCATTGTGACTTTGAGCAGTGAATTTTCTTAACTACGGCACTCTGACTTAGGTCAGATTCTCACCTAATACTTCGGTAGACTCAGATCCGTATGGGCGGGGAAAGGGGATTCTTGCATATTTAATTGGCTGCGGTTTGCCTTCACACTGTCATTCGCAGCAATTGGAAACGCAGCAGGGGGGACCTTTATCAATGTGTTCCGTTCATAAACTATAGCCTACACAGTGAAATCTATGGTGATAAAATTACACTCATAACGTGCATGTGTCGTGCCGTCTGGGACCCCCCCCCCCTCTCTCTCTCTCTCTACGCACGCAGCCGCCACACACTGTTCTTTTGGGCATGGAGGCACAGCGCTGCATGAGCGCACTGATATAACTCCCCAGTCCCACACAGTGACAGCACTCCATGTTTACGGCACACACAGACAGACAGACAGAATATTATGTAGGCTATAATACACTGCAGTGTTTTTATGTGTTTTCTTAAGCAATTGATTAATGTAGCCTACACGTCCTCATTTCGATCAGGGCTTCAGTCTCCTTATTCGACCACGTCTATCCACAGTAACGGGACATCTTTGCGCTGCGTAAAATATGCCTTAACCGTCTCCAACTATGTTCAGCTTAAGGATGTGACGGTTTGAAAATTACAAAACCGGGTCGATATTGAATAAAAAACCGACCGAAACGGTAAAACCGACTTTGGCCACTGGAGGGCGCACTTGAGTAATTTTCGTTTTTTTTCCATAGCGGTGTAAAGACCATAATTTGAACAACAAAGTGACAGATTTAACACATTTGTCTTTATTTCTCAATGCTCACACAAATGGAAACAAGCCATAGTGTTTTCTTGCCTACTTGGGATCAATTCTTTAAGCATTGTATTTGTATTAAACAATTAACGCATCGTGATGCATCTGCACCAGGCCAGCTATATAGGGTCCATGAGAGTCCAAAACATATCGCTGTCGTGTCCAGTGTCCAGTCCAAATGTGAGCAACTGTACCTACTGTTTAAAGCCACTGGCCGCTTGACTTTTCGCTGACGAGAAACCCCTCTCCCCTGTCGCAGGGTAAACAAAACGTCATATAGCACATGGCTAATGTGCCAGGGAGGAGGAGGAGGAGGAGGCGGTGCGGCTGTAACTTTCTCCAGGCCAATAATGGATTTAATCATTCCAAATAGGTCTCTCCATTCATTGCTACGGTCGACATGCTCGTCTCGCTGTCTGTTTAGTTTTGACTAACGCAAAGCTACTGCTGCGCTGTGCAGAAGAGCCATTGAAGTTTAAGACTCCCAGATTTGCGACATTTAGGTGGCAGAAAACTGAGCGCTCGAGCACTGTTCATGCAGCCTGGAGTTAAGCGGAGTGGGACTAGCTGGAGTTTAAGAGTTGAGATTGTAGAGCTTGTAGATCTGTCTGTTTTTGCAGCGCCGGTGTCAGGGTAACAAAATAAGAAATTACAGGCAGAGATGAAGGAACTGCCAAGCAGCAGCAAGCTACGCTAAGCTATTAGCTAAGTTAGCTAACATCACCACCACCATGGCTGGTGTTGTGTTAGCTTAGCAGCTAAGCCTTAGCTTCTTGCAATGCTATAGCATGCTCACTGTGCGGTCTCATGGTGCGGGAACTGTGGGCTGCTGCTTGGGGAGATGAGGGGTTTCTACAGGCGGCTGCTATGACCAAATTGATTGTGTGCAACATGACAACTGTTTTAAATTATTGTACAGTGACTATTGAAACTTTATTGTAAACAAACAACACTGCGTGGTCCATCCAGCTCCACCCCCTGCCCCCATTCACTTCACTTGAAACCTGACACCTGGTGTGTGTGTGCTGGGCTGCTGGCCGCTCTGCAGGCTACAACAGGCAGTGAGCCTGAGCACCGCGGCTAGCGTTGCGACCGCTTCCGTCGGCAAACATAAAAATACGGTTCGGTCGGTTTAAATAAATTAATCCGGTTTACTAGATGAAACCGGATCGTTCCGGTTGAACCGGAAACCGTCACATCCTTAGTTCAGCTCCTCACCCGCCACATTATGTTTGCTTCATTTCCTTTATTTACTGCGGATTGCATTCACACCTGCACCGAATCGTAGTCAAGTGCGATTCGAAGCGAAGCGAAACCCACGTTTTTGGGCGGAGTAAAATGCGGTTATTTGCTGCGCATTAGGATTCGAATGAGCCTTCACACCTGCCAAACGAAGCGCACTTTCTGACAATGCGCAGCAGGATTCGTTTTAATCGCAGCAAAGCTCTCTGGTATGAATGCGACCTTAGTGTGCAGTCTCAATAATAGTCCTTTTAGCTCATGTTATTTCAGAAACATATATCAGAGACACTTCAGTCCGACATTCTGACTCAGTCTAAGGCGCAATTCATTCTCCTATTTTAGAGCTGAATAAAAGTCGGTTTGGCTCTGTAGAGCCTACAATGTGACGTCATTTGAGGTTCGGGGGGGGGGGGGGGGGGGGGGGGGGGGGGTACCGTCCTAAAGTCGGAACATTTCTGACGAGCGGAAATCATTTGGGCACTACAGCGGTAGTATGAATGGGCCCTAAATCAGTGACAGTGAGTGAAAGGCAGTATCTTTATAGAAAGAAGGGAGAGGTGGTACCTGCCCTACGCTTCGATAGAGCAAATAACAGGCCGCTGCTGTTGCTGCTGCGCTCACTTTGTCCTTGAGGTGACACAAGATAACCTGATGGTTAGAGATACTGAGCCATGGCCCAAAAGGTCACAAGTTGAATCCCTTCATCTGCTTTTCCATCAAGTTCCATGCGTCCTGTCATAGTGTCCTTGAACAGGGTGATCAAACCATACCCGCTCAATCACTGTAAATTGCTCTAGTCTAAACTTCTAAAGGGCAACAAGGGCACAAAAAAGAATGAATCTGTGTGTCAACTTGTGATTGCTGAGCTACAGACTACAGTAGATGTTTAGGAGCAGTGGTGGAAGTAGTGTAAGGTAAAATATAGTACAGTACATGCTTCTCTAAACACAAAGGAAGTTGTTTACTGGTCTCCAGGGGAAGGGGAATTACTTTTCTTAATTTTCTCAGAGACACTTCGATTCAAGATATCAATTGTTACATCTTATGTATGAGCACACAAGAACAGAATTATTTGTTTTGGTTCTTCAGCGATGTAGCAGCTTCTTTCTTTCTTTTGATGATGGTAATCATTGCTATAGCTTGTGGAACCGTTAAAATGTATGTGAAAACTGAAATGTTGAGGTCTATGGGCACTCTGGTAGCTGGCCTGAAAATGAACAGTTTTTACAGTGCCGAAGAGATGGAGATGCCCTATTACTGAACAAACATTCTATATATAGCAAACTATTTAACATATGAATGAAAAAGAAATGGATGGATGGATGGATGGATGGATGGATGGATAGATAGATAGATAGGATACTTTGAACTAGGTACCCCCCACCCTGACAAGCACTTGGAATCGTAGGAATTGAGGCATTACATTTTGTTTGACTTGGTTCCACAGATGAATATTGTGAAAATAGCATTGCGAGGCGTTGTGAGCATGTAGATCGGCTATTTTCAAAATATTCGCCTCTTTCTTATAATAATTTGACATTTTTTGCCAATGTTTGGTTGATCACTTTTGATGAAGTATTATTATTATAAAGAACGTTGCTCTTTTGTTTGGTTTGTTTTTTTAGGTATTAAAAAGTCCTTAACCCATTCTGACCGGGCACCCATTTTGGTGTTGGCATCATGTTATGCTTTATCTATTGAAAAATAGCAGATCTACAAGCTCATATCGCGCCACCGAGTGGCGCGATACGAGCTTGTAGGTCTGCTATTTTTGAAAAATCGAAGAACGACTGACATTTTTAGAATCTGATCTCAGGTCAGAATGGGTTCATCAGACCAGTGTGTGTCCGGCGGAAACCTCGTTATGAATCTGATCTCAGGTCAGAATGGGTAAAATTGCCACTTTACCGTCTGCATAACGACAAGTAAACCGGGCGAGCCAAGAGTCGAACCCCTGACCTTCCAACTCCCAGATGGCGCCTCTAGTCACCCACAGCCGCCCCCCCCCCCCCTATGTAAATAATTATAGCCTATCCCATTCTGACCTGAGATCAGATTCATTACGAGGTTTCCGCCGGACACACACTGGTCTGATTAACCCATTCTGACCTGAGATCAGATTTAAAAAAATGTCAGTCGTTCTTTCGATTTTTCAAAAATAGCAGACCTACAAGCTCGTATCGCGCCACTCGGTGGCGCGATATGAGCTTGTAGATCTGCTATTTTTCAATAGCTAAAGCATAACATGGGTGCCCGGTCAGAATGGGCTATACATACATTAAGATCAATCAAGGGTACAACCACAGAAACATCTATGACATATTTCCACTGAACTACTCTAATTACTTGAAGTGTGTTGTCGCCTATTAAGAACAGTTCAAACTAACGGGGCAAAAGCCAAGTCATGTCCCTATATTGACGTTTGAAAAACTGCAGCACTCTGGTTGTGTGTCCCCTGGAGGCGGACAGACTGAAAGCAACATGACTCCTGTGTCTTCGTTAACACAAGAGTGGTGTAAAGTAACTAAGTACATTTACTTAAAGGTATATTCAGTGATTTCACTTAATTCAAATATCACTTATTTTTTTTTGTTTTGTCGTGATAATCATCCCTACCATAGAGTGTGCTGGCCATATAAGGAGTTCCTCCCTGTCCCCAGTTAACCCCTGGGGGGGGTCAAAAAACCTTAGGTTTCGTTTTTGACTCTCTATCCTGATTGGACGAAAGGCTGGGTCCCACAGCCAAAAACGAAACCTAAGGTTTTTTGAGTGAAATCACTGAATATACCTTTAAGTACTGTACTTAAATACAATTTTGAGGTACTTTACTTTCCAATTTCGAGTACTTTTACTTCTACTCCACTAAATCTCAGAGGCAAATATTGTACTTTTACTCCACAACATTTATTTGAAAACTTTAGTTACTAATAACTTTAGATTTTTATTATTATTATAAAATATACATTAACCACTTCAGCCTTAAATACATTTTTGGCCATTTGAAAATAGCAGATCTACACACTCTCAATGTGCCGTGGTGCGACGCACTTTGAGCTTGCAGATCTGCTATTTTCAAAAGATCTTTATACATTTGAAAACTTGAAATGAGACATTTTGAGAGTGAGTACTTTTGGTACTTTAAGTACATGTTGATGCCAATACTTTTGTACTTTTACTCAAGTATACATTTTGAATTCCGGACTTTTACTTTACGTAACAGGCTAGTATTTCTACATTGCAGTATTGATACTTTTACTTAAGTAGAAACATGTGAGTAGTTTTTCCACCACCGCTCGTTAACACAACAAGATGGTATAGGTAGTGCCACTGGGGCTTTGACAGAGGTGTGTAAGGTTAGTGTGTGTTAGTGTGTGCAGGTTAGGGTCCTCACCTCATAATGGGCCACCCTCTGGGACTCTGAGATGAGCTGAGCACTGCAGACCTTGCAGTAGCTGTCTGTGAAAAGCCCTTGGTCCACCTCTGTTGACTTCATCTGTAGCAGAGGAACGGGGAACATTTACTGAAATATACTGTACATACATTTTGTGAAAAGCCCTTGGTCCACCTCTGTTGACTTCATCTGTAGCAGAGGAACGGGGAACATTTACTGAAATATACTGTACATACATTTTGTGAAAAGCCCTTGGTCCACCTCTGTTGACTTTATCTGGAGCAGAGGAACGGGGAAACAAACCAAACCAACATGCGTACTGAAATAATGTATACTGTATAGGCTATATACTGTATATGGGTCATATAGTATTCGTTGCCATTTGTGTCCTCATGACATAATGACGTTTGTCTTTTTTATCAATGTTTTAGGTTGCGTTACTGATGTGGTAACATGTTCACCCTATTATGCTTAACTATAGAGGAAATTGATACATGAAACATGGTTGTTAAAGATCAACAATGTGCTACCATATTCTTCATTACACGAGGAGCGAGGCTGAGTTGAAAATGTTCACGTGGCATTTCTTCCTCGGCCTAGTGGGAATGTGCGTGCACAATTTCACGGAATCACACAATGTGTTCATGATTTGCAGCATTTTGTTTGAAACTGAGCACTCCTGCGAACTTTGGAAACCAATCTTAGCCAATCAGGATGGGGTCTGAGAAATCTGAAAGACCCGTTTCGTTGAATGGCTCTAGAGAGACTGTGTACCAATTTGCGTGATGTTTGGACAACATCTGTAGGTGTACTGTCCAAAAACTTGTTTTGCACCAAGCGGCCTCCTGGTGGCGCTATAACAGGCCGTTCTGGAAATTTTGGGGCAGAGGTTCATCGTTGGCATCCAGGGAGTGTGGCATCGACCGGGTTAACGGTGCCGGAGATTAGCTGTTCACAGACGGAAGGATGGACGGACGGACGGACGGACAGACAGACAGACAGACGGACACACACACACACACACACACACACACACACACACACACACGGACGGAAGGACGGAGTGCAAAACATACTCTCTCGCCTTCGGCCTGGTGGAGACAATCAGGGCACAGCTAGGTCTCCACCAGGTCAGTTTATTGTGGACTCCTGGTGACGCTATAATAGGCCAATGTGAAAAGGGTGCCCTTTCTTCTTACACCTTTGATGGCAATTTAATGATTTGAGGCATTTTGTTCCAAAAATGTGTTTAGCAAAAATCCAGCTGTTGGTGGCGCTATAACAGGCCAATGTGAAAAGGGTGGGATTCATTCCTCCGCCTATCAGGAAAGTGTGTGAAAAATGTCATGGTGGCGCTATAGATGAATTCAGAAACGGGTCTCATGGTCGCAGCTTACGTATTTACTACAGTGAATGGTAGAGTGACTGATGTTAGTCTGCCTCAAACGTTACTCTTTTACCTGCTTTTTACTAACACTAACATTACAAAGATGCCCAGAACATCGAGATGAACCTGTGTAGTTTATGGCTGCTCCAAAAGTAGTGGCAACATTAAAAAAAAAAGAAAAACGGAATGTCAAAATATAGGGTATGCACGTGACATCAGCGTACCTGGAAGTTATGCGGGAACGCTCACTAAGTGGCAAAAAACTACTTTCTAGCCTTGACAGCCCATTCATCCAAACAGAAAAGTCCTGTCTGATTGGATTAAACAATGTTAAACTCACCAACATTGCAGCTGTACGAAAAGCTTGAATTATCCTCTTTCTATCTGCAAAGTTTTTGTTTCATAAAAATCAAGTGTAATTCTCCTCCATGAGAAAGTATGCAAAATGACAGGTTGACTGGAAATAAATCATTCTCAAAACGGACAAGGACTTACTCCTATAGTCAAAGGTTTCCCTTTTACTTAAGTTTAAGTCCCTGATACAGGTTATACATTTTATAAAATGATACAGATTATACATTTTATAAAACATGCTATTGTGTGCATTGCGAAACACACATCAAAGCCAGGTCGATATCCACATTCGGCATTAACATTACGTCCAGTTTGAGACAGTGTTCAAGGAAAGAAGTACAAACTGTGCTATACATAGTGGTTGGTATATAATACAGGTTCTCTGCTACCTCTGCTACCTCTGTATCCATATCATAGTGTTTCTCCTTGTGAATAAATTATGAGTTTGAGGGTTTGGACCAAGTTCATATAATCCACTTTTGCCTGCAGTTACATACATGGCAATAGTGATAAGAGCATTAAAGAATATAAGGGAATGTCATCAAGATTGTGGGAAGGTGAGAATCTTAAAATCTCAGAATGGTAGTGTCATGCCTATTTCTACTTTGAATAACACAGACCTTTATCAGATATGTTGCCTGTATAAAGCTTTTTTTCCCTACTCTTTACAATCATAAATAAAAAGGCCTGGCAATTTCCTCGCCACGACAATCTCTTGTTTGCTTTCATCACTATCTATCTATGGACAATTCCACTTGGATAATCTAATTCCATGTTGTATAGACTGCCTTTTCACCAGTGGCAATTCATGTCACTGTTCTGTTCCTGAAAATAATTTGACCTTGGCAGAGGGATACGGGCACCCTCTGTGGTGCCTTGAAGCTGTTGAGTCAGCGGACAGACAGACAGACAGACAGACAGACAGACAGAAGGACAGATGGTGCCCGGTGGCCCAAAGGGCACAACCAGACCAACAAGATGAGGATTATGAAGAGAAGAGAAGAGAAGAGAAGAGAAGAGAAGAGAAGAGAAGAGAAGAGAAGAGAAGAGAAGAGAAGAGAAGAGAAGAGAAGAGAAGAGAAGAGAAGAGAAGAGAAGAGAAGAGAAGAGAAGAGAAGAGAAGAGAAGAGAAGAGAAGAGAAGAGAAGAGAAGAGAAGAGCTCAGTGAAAACTCGTCCGTTCCGTCTTGTAATCAATTGAGAGCAGCACAGTTTCCTGGACCCAAGACAATTTTCGGATTCCAGCAGGACAAACAACCTAAATGAGCGGCTTTGAGAGCTCTATCAGCTTGCCTCCAGCCTTGAGCCAGAACAGAGCTACGACGAATCATTAATCACTCTTAATTCTGTGCAGTAGCAGGAACAAGTGGAACAAAAGGCTGTACTACCGTTTGTCCTGTCTTAATTCAGTTCTCCGCGGTACATGGTCATTGTACGGACACAGGGAAATGGAATATTTGTTATGCATATATTACCATGTTGCTGTAGTTTTGACATTAGATCTTGCATTTCTCTCTAAAGTACGTGTCGTTTTTCCATTCCTATCCCCTCTCTCTCAGGTTTGTTTGTTCATCGCGAAATCATGTTGACTTTGTGCCACTAGAGGGTGATCTGGTGCTTTGTGTGGTGTTTTTATCATCACCACCCAGCACAAAGACTGTGGGTGGAGATGATTCTTTTCACCCCTGTGTGTGTGTGTGTGTGTGCGTGCGTGCGTGCGTGCGTGCGTGCGTGCGTGCGTGCGCCTGTCTGTCTGCAGAATCTTAGCAATCGGATGACATTTCTTCAGCACGCTGCCAGAACTCCAAATAACTCAATTACTGAATAATGTTTTTGCACGAGTCACCGACAATGTTATTTTTGTGAATTCATTGGGCTCCAATTTCGTCGCGGCCTTTACCCGCAACGCGGCCCCGCAATTCAGCCGCTGCCCCGAAAATTACGAATATAGGAGCTTCCTCTGTCCCTTAATGGTATTTTCGTCCCGTGTCGCCCCGCTATCTTTTCAGACACCACCGTTTTACAATTGGACATAGAGACAGGGACACAGACAGAGAGACAGAGTGATACAGAGAGACACACTCTGTACACACACACAGTGTACACACACCACACACAGACAGACAGAGACTGTCACACAGATTGGCTGCAGAGTACGTACGTGCACATGATGTGCAGGCACACGGGAAAGATGTTGTGCCCACTTAACATCAACACACTAACATGTCACAACCCTTTCTCGCCTAAACATAACCCCTAACCCTTAAGAGTGCAAATTATAGACATAAATGTAAAAAAAAAAGAAAGTTGTGATGACATCTCTGAAACACTCATCGACAGCAGTATTTTTTTTTACTGCACTGACGTTGGCACTGTCCTTGTCTATCAGCATTAACATCACTTAATAGCAGAGCCACAAGGCCTGGCCCTGCAACAGGCAAGGTAAAGGCTATTATCCCATTCTGACCTGGGATCAGATTTTATACGAGGTTTCCGCCGGACACACACTGGTCTGATGAACCCATTCTGACCTGAGATCAGATTCTAAAAATGTCAGTCGTTCTTCGATTTAAAGAAAATAGCAGACCTACAAGCTCGTATCGCGCCACTCGGTGGCGCGATATGAGCTTGTAGATCTGCTATTTTTCAATAGCTAAAGCATAACATGATGCCAACACCAAAATGGGTGCCCGTTCAGAATGGGTTATTGAGTGTGAACCTCAGCTCACACCAGAGCACCCACTGTACTCACGCAAGTCATATTCCCTCTCCTCGGCAAACCAATTCATTAAGCTAAATGGATTTTACAGTCAGATATGGCGCTATAATTGCAGGAGGTTGAAATGTGAATGTCCTCTAAATGAGAAGCTGTGAGAAATATTAATTTTCACCCGCTGTAATTAAATAAGGGGAGGGAGCACACTCTTAATCCAACTGGAGGTTCTCTAGTCTACACAATGCAATAAGCAATACCTGATCACAGCATTTATTGTCAGCTTGGGGTATTATACCTTTTTCTGCACCACAGTCTCGATGTAATGTCACTTTGTGGTGTCGAAAATGTGACCCTGAAACATTTGAATGAAAACGACATTCTGTAATCTGATTTGATTCAGTTTCTCATACGCAGTCATCACCTACTGTTCATTGCCCTGCCTGTCCAATACGTATGACTATGACTGGAAACTAATCAACACAGACAGGCTGCATGTCGGTGGCACCACCTTCGATAGGGAAGAGCGAGTAGGAAGAGTGGTCAGGTGAGCGATGGAGGAGGAAAAGGTCTGAGGCAGCGAATGACGGGCAGATGTTCAGGGCTGTAATTCATTAGGGGAGAGGCGCTGAGCTGTGAAGCTGGGCCTGAGTGGACGTGTGTCGGAGTCTCACCCGCATGTCCTCCAGGTGTCTCTTTGGTTCAGTACAAGATCTGCCAGCACTGCATTCTGATTTGTCCACTGAAAGCTAGCAGGAGGGTTGAACACTACAGGCAGCGCTCAATAATAACGTTCAGGGTTCATTTTGAGGTAAAGAGAAATGTTTAGCGGCGCGGAAACATACAGTGTATACTGCAGTGCAGATGTCAATAAATGTTTGGCATTCAGGGAGACAGTTTATATGTCACAAAGGCAGGATTAGTGTGTTAACCAGCTAACTATGGATTTGATCCTGGCTTTCGGCATCAAAGCAGTAACCCTCTTTAATGGGGATACATGGCCATGATGTTAAATTCTCCTGCCTGTTCAGTAACAGGTTCTGTTCAGATCAATACTATAGATAGCCTTGAGCAATCAGATCTTTGAAAAAGTATACACACAAATGTGATGAGGTCAGCACATTTGGGCAAGTGGCTATGGCCGTTATTAGCCCAAGGAGTGTTTTTATGCAAAAAATAATGCTTAGAATGGCAGCATCATCATCATGAAAACACGTCACATGCTACTTAAAGCAAAAGGAAATTTAGAAAATATTTGCCGTATATTGGATGTCTATGGATATGGCCATACTGTACAGGCCATTTTCAACACTTTCCCCTCAGACAAGTCCAGGCAACCTTTTTTCTGTTATTCAGGATATATTGAAGATACAAAATCAGTTGAGTTTTTTGCAATTAGTTTGAGGTCAAATTACATTATTACTGGACTAATACTCTGTCATTGTGAAGTGAATGTACCCCGTTGAAGTTATAATTTGCACGAGTTAAATTGATCAATGTTGCACTGTTCATCTAGGCGGCATTGGTGACCAGTGAGCACCTGCACTGTTTAATATTTCATGAGGACTTGGTTTCAATAAATGAGCCTAGTACATTTTACTGGGTTCAAACCAAGCCCCCAGTAACCCATTCTGACCGGGCACCCATTTTGGTGTCAGCATCATGTTATGCTTTAGCTATTTAAAAATAGCAGATCTACAAGCTCATATCGCGCCACCGAGTGGCACGATACGAGCTTGTAGGTCTGCTATTTTTGAAAAAAATCGAAGAACGACTGACATTTTTAGAATCTGATCTCAGGTCAGAATGGGTTCATCAGACCAGTGTGTGTCCGGCGGAAACCTCGTATGAATCTGATCTCAGGTCAGAATGGGTTAATATTTCATGAGGACTTGGTTTCAATAAATGAGCCTAGTACATTTTACTGGGTTCAAACCAAGCCCCCAGTAAGACTATCCAACGTTGAAGCTGCCACTATCTACTGGCGAAATGTGGAACTGCAAGACTTTCATGGAGGTGGACGGACGTTCACCTCCATGCAGCTCCGGTACCTGTACCACCCCAAATTACAATATACAATATGTCTCTTTTATTATTTTAGTTTAATGGTCATAGCTACTTCTATTTCCAGTACGATTACAAAATAGAACATGGGATGTAGTCCAGTAATAATGTAATTTGACCTCAATCTAATTGCAAAAAAAAAAAAACTCAGCTGATTTTGCATCTTCAATATATCCTGAATAACAGAAAAACAGTTGCCTGGAATTGTCTGAGGGGAAAGTGTTGAAAATGGCCTGAACAGTATGGCCTGCACCATTGACATCCTATTATAAGGCAATATTTTCTACATTTCCTTATGCTTTAAGTAGAATGTGAGCAGACAATTCCAGGCAACTTTTTTTTCTGTTATTCAGGATATATTGAAGATGCAAAATCAGCCGAGTTCGTTTCTTTTTTGCAATTAGTTTGAAGTTGATCCTGTATTTTCCATAGATTTCCTGTACTAATGAATGAAGTACGAACAAAAAAACACTCTTATTTTGAAATGTGCGCCCGCTTTGAGAGGAAATAGGTGGCTACTACTACTATACTTGACACATGGTCAAGCCTGTATTATGACGGTCTCTCGACTTTTGCATCCGTTATTGTTGTTCGTTGCATATGGAATATGGATTTATATACTTTTATGAAGCAATAGTTTAACTGCTACTTGGAGTTTAGCCTCAGGGACAGCATGCGTTTTGTTTTAAAAGAGAAGGAGGAGGAAGTGGAGGGACAACAACAACAACAACAACAGCGTGCAGGTATTTAGGATTGAGTACTGTTCTGATGATGGGCCACTTGTTATGATATGATATGATATGATATGATATGATATGATATGATATGATATGATATGATATGATATAGTACTTTATTGTCAGTTCAGACTGAAATTTCAGTACCTTTCAGGATTACACCTTTTTGCCTGCACAGGGGGTCATTCCAATAACCTTTCAGTCCCATTTGACATAACACAAAGAACAAGACAATTTTACATATACTATAAAAACATGAAGACAAGAGCAATATGTCCACCGCCTAGATTACCCCGTGGCTACTACAACTCCTGATTAAGCCTCAAAGTCGACTGGTGGACAAAGGACCTCTTTAGTCTGACCTTATTGTATGCTGGTACACCATATCTCCTTCCTGAAGGTAGCGACCTATATTCTCCATACAACACATGCTTTAATAGTATTAGAGGTGATATTCCTTGCTGTATATATATACAGTATTGCTGTGTATTTTATACAGTATCTAATGTTATACTGTAGCGTTGGGCCGCTGTGCCAACTGAACTGTAAATGTGATATTCCTTGCTGTATATATACACAGTATTGCTGTGTATTTTATACAGTATCTAATGTTATACTGTAGCGTTGGGCCGCTGTGCCAACTGAACTGTAAATGCCTACTGTAGTGTGTTCTTACGGTAGGCTGTTGAAACTGCTGCTGCAAATGTTGTTATAGGCTATGGTTAAGGTCTTATTTGGGGAAATCAATTAGACTGTGTGTAAGTGCTGCGTGCTAAATAACAATTGTATTAGTAACAATGATCGCGTGCTAGTGCACTGTCTGCAACTCCTCCGTTTTGTGTGGAAGAAAACCAATAGTTTTGCTTACTAGGTGGGCCAAAACAATGCGTTTGTTACCTACTGCCTGGCTGTCACTCTGGGGCAGAATAACCACCAAATAACCGCCAAATACCCTCAAACCCGACAAAAACACACACACACACACACACACACACACACACACACACACACACACACACACACACACACACACACACACACCGGCACCTCTTGAGTTAGACATTAAGCAGTGAATAGAAGACACATAGGGGTTATATGGAGCCCAAAAAACGAAACAAAAATTGGGAAAGTTGAAATTCATGGTGTAGGACCTTAAAGTCTGCAGAGCAAGTCAGCTTTCTGCCCATGTTTCATCAAAGAGTTCAAAGTGCAGGCTTTGCTGTAGTGCAGCATCAATGGGGGGGCATCATAAATATGATAAACGCCACCCCCAGTTGCCAGCCCACAGCAGGATTACACCTTTTTGCCTGCACAGGGGGGTCATTCCAATAACCTTTCAGTCCCAGGCTCCCAGGCAACTTGCCAAACCCAGGGAGGACAGTTGTGTTTTATTCTGTTTCTTCATAGCAATGGCAGTAAACCTTTACCAATACTCAGGATGTGATGTCTGTCTCTTAATTGTACTATTTAGCCAGGGAGAGAATCCATGATCCAAAATCCTGACTGGTTGTCAGTGGACAGGGGTTAGGTGAGAGCGTGTCTGTCAATTAAACAATATCACGTATAGCTACAGATGAGTATGCCTGACTATGCTAGTCAAATCTATGAGTTTTAAACCCCGAACAACAGCAGCCACGATATGGTTCAATGGCCATATGCAACTTTTTTGAGGGGCGCTAGTCCCTCCAACGTCTGGCTTTTCAACATCATACATGACATCACGTGGCAGACAAGTCTATGGACATTTTGTGTTCGCTTTAACCCATTCTGACCTGAGATCAGATTCATACGAGGTTTCCGCCGGACACACACTGGTCTGATGAACCCATTCTGACCTGAGATCAGATTCTAAAAATGTCAGTCGTTCTTCGATTTCTTTCAAAAATAGCAGACCTACAAGCTCGTAGCGCGCCACTCGGTGACGCGCTATGAGCTTGTAGATCTGCTATTTTTCAATAGCTAAAGCATAACATGATGCCGACACCAAAATGGGTGCCCGGTCAGAATGGGCATGCCCCCCTTGTGACTTAAAAAAATCACACTTGTGTGAAGTGAGGGGCACTCTTATCATCTTACAACATCGAGGAGGGAATTCGGTAATCTAACTCTAATACATTAAAGTCTAACTCATGTTGCTATGATTAGGTGATGTAATGATGATATAAAACAAACGGTGTCAAAAAAATCTCTTTATTGTTAATGGGATTTGTGTTAGGGACATTCATTGTCAATGGCGTTTTTAAAACAAACATGAAACCTATAGGAGGGGCTAGCGCCCCTCAAAAAGCAAACAAGGTAGCCCCTTACTGCACACGAGACGAGTGTGATTTTTTTTTAATTACTGTAATTATGGATATCTCCTGACAAAACAGTGGGTGATAAATAATATGAGCTCATGGAGCTCATGGATTTTGTCTGACTGAGAAAAGTTCTGAGTTACTGAAGAGAGAGAGAGAGAGAGAGAGAGAGACACAGAGAGAAAAAGACAAAGAGAAAATAGCGACCGGGATGAAGAGAGTAAAATTATTTGATCCATGAAATGGAGACAATGAGCCCTGTGAACTAGACCTCTAATAGACTTGAGCCATTGTGGCTGGCTGTCAGCCTTCATTGCTGCAGATTCAGAATAGACGCCGTCTCAATATTACTTTAGTGACCGAGTATGGTTACACATACAGTGTGTGTGTGTGTGTGTGTGTGTGTGTGTGTGTGTGTGTGTGTGTGTGTGTGTGTGTGTGTGTGTGTGTGTGTGTGTTCATCTAACTCTGTGTGTACACAACAAATTCCATTTTATTGCGAATGCAATGAGCACTAACTATGAGACCCTGCAGCTCATGTGTCTGTGTGTGTGTGTGTGTCTGTCTGTCTGTCTGTCCCGCTGTGACACCACCCGCCCGCCACCAGAGGGCGCAGCTGTAGCACGCACACACACACACACACACACACACACACACAGCTGCGTTCGCTTCCCGCGTTTGCGCGTCTTACTTGTACTTAATTAATGTTGTTTAATGCAATCAGATAAGACTTTTCTATTTGGATGAATGGGCTGTCAAGGTCATACAGTAGTTTTTTGCTACTCATTTGCGCATAAATTCCGGGGAATGATGATGATGTCACGCCCATACGGCCTCTATAGACAATCTACAAGCTCAACAGGCAGACTGTTCTGCTATTTTTGCAATTTTAAACGTTTCTGTCCTTCGACCTTCCCCAGGCCCAAGGAAGGTCAAAGGACCGAAACGTTGCATTTATTTGGACATTAACCCGTTCTGACCCGAGATCAGATTCATACGAGGTTTCCACTGGACACACACTGGGTCTGATGAACCCATTCTGACCTGAGATCAGATTCTAGAAATGTCAGTCGCTCTTCGATTTTTCAAAAATAGCAGACCTACAAGCTCGTATCGCGCCACTCGGTGGCGCGATATGAGCTTGTAGATCTGCTATTTTTCAATAGCTAAAGCATAACATGATGCCGACACCAAAATGGGTGCCCGGTCAGAATGGGTTAAATAAAATGCTCTTGAACCAGAGCTGGCAGTGTACGGGACTCCCTCTTTCTCCTATGTGTCTGCAGTCTGCTTGCTTTGTCCACTCACCTGCTGTTATTAGTAAGTTGAGTGTGCGGAAGTCTTCTCTTCAAAAATATAATTTGCCAAAATCTATTATTTTTATTCATTTATTAAGTTGTATAATCTATAAAAATCAATGTGTTTGATTAACTATTGCACCTAGATTGAATCTGCACAGACACCATGTTTTTGGATGAGGCCCTGGGAGCAGCATCACTTATTTGCAGTTAATGTGTTGTGTTGTGCATGTTAGCACAATTTTGCAGAACAAATCCCATCAACATTTCGCTGCTTGTACTTGTATAAGTTAGTGACAAATGAAACCTTGATTCTGCTTCATACGTCAAATGCATTGAATGCACCTTGCTCCAGAGGCACCAAAGAAGGGCTGACCCTGCACTGTGGCTGACTGGCTGTGACCTAGAGACTTTCCATGGATACTCTAAACCCCCTGGTGCTCCAGTGGAGCTGATGAATGGCCGATAGGGATGGGTCCGATTAATCGATTAATCGATTATCGTTGATAGGACCCGAAATCGATTATGAAAATTAATAATCGATAATCGGGTTTTTTTCCATTTTTTTTTTTAATGAAAATCTGTTGGAAAGGCAATATTGTCATCCAAACAGGACAGGGCTACAGGCCTACCAAAGTGTGCCTGGGATGTGTCTGTGTAGCTGCATGACTGAGAGGAGTGTGAGTGGAGATTGATTCCAATCAAGATACAGGTTTGGAGGATTTAGCAGGTGTTGGGAATTTACCTAATCAGGCCTAGGCGGGGGTTGCTATGGTGATCAATTGGAGTTAGTAACCAAATGGACCCTTATTAACTCTCAAGAGTTACAATTATTGTTAATCAACTACATCAGGGGTTCCCAAACTTTTTTGACTTAGGTACCCCTTGGGGGAAGATTGTTTTCATTTGTAGGGTTCATTAAAACGATTAATCGATTAATCGTTAATATTGAATTATACAAATCGATTTTCATTTTGGACACATTTACACATCCCTAGTGGCCGATAGTGGTACTGTAGTTGTAATGGGCTACTAGAGCGTTGCTGAAAGAAGCACACACGTACAAATACAGTTAAAAATACAATTACAGTTCACCTTTTGGTTCTTTCTTTCCCCCCCTTTACCTAAACGAAGGCTTAAAATAAGTGCCCTCATCAGCAGTGGCTTGACCAGCAGGTGCTACGGGGGTCATTGAGTTGTTTCAGCCTTACTCCCAGGAGACCATATTAGTCAAGCCTGAATACTGAGGTTGCACACTTACATAACCAGGGGCCACGTTTCTCATCCCTGAGCTCCATGTATACTCAATTGATATCCATTCACTCCATCACTCTCTACCGTTCTGTGTCTTTTTCTTTGGGGGAGGCAAGGTCAAGCCAAATTGCAATCCCATGCCTTCAGGTCAAACTAATCTGCAGTTATCCTTTCTGGTAAGTGGGGCCTATTTCTGTATAGTGGATCCGAACCATTGCCCACAGATAGGCCGTGTGAAAACATTAGCGTGGACAGGACACAGCAGAGTGCCTAGTGCCTAGGTGAGCTTGAGAGGGTAGGATGATAAAATAAAAAATTGTGAATTTGTGACACCGGTCATCTTAACGATGTTAAATCTCTACAGTTCCAGGCACAATGTCAATCTGAAAGATTCAAACTTCAATTGTCCTTGATTCAATATAAGACTGAATATTACCCTTCGTGAAGTAAGTACCTGTTGAAAATGACAGGACAGCCTACATCAGCACACACACAACAATCCATCAAGTGCAGCTTACTACTGTGTTTGCTGTAGTAGGTCATTACACCAAGGCTAAATGATTTGTTGCTCAAGGAGGCTCAGCTGGATGTATTCACAAAGCACCCCCAATTGGAAGCTTAGGCAAGCATCAAGCCAACCAGATCCATATATTGAGTCCAGCTAAGGTTTTAATAGGGCATCATTACTGAAATGGAGTCATACGGCATCATGGTTTGTAATGAACACAATTCTCAGCTGTAAAATGAAGTGAATCAAAGTTTAACATGAGATCTACTACGTATCTATATCTTGGTTCTCAACTGGTTTCACACTGGGAGCTGAACACAACCCGTAATATTAATTTAAACCCCATCATCATTGACTGGGGTCCCCTACGTGTCTATCCTTGCCCCCCTATGTTTTATTTATGCATGCTACTGCTCAGTTATTGCATATGACTGATCTGCTGCTCTCGGCTTAGATTTATCACAAAGCTTTTGAGTCAATATTGTGAGCTTTAGGTAGGGTGGCCTGCTCTGGCAACCCACAGGGGCAGCAGTGCTTAGGTGTATATGGCCAGTAGAACGGCCGGATAGGAACCACAAGGTTTCCCAGTTAGATCCCAGGCTCCCACAGAGTGTCCGAAGTGGCAAGACACTGAACGCCTAATTGCTCCTGATGTGCAGGTTGGTGCCTTGCATGGTTTCCACAGCCATCGGTGACAGTGCAGTGTTTCCCAACCTTTTTTGTCCCAGGGAACACTTTTCATAGCCTAGAAATCTCGGGGAACACCTAGATATACGGGGGGGGGTGTATATATATATATATATATATATATATATATATATATAATGTATATGTACAGTATATGTATATGTATATATATATTAAATATATAGTAAAACGTCTTTGATACCAAACACATTATACTTTTGACAGAGTCACAGAGTAAAACTTCGTCTTTGAATGAGACACTCAGACACCCCTTAACCTTCTGCATGGGCATGTTCAACCTAATGGCCAATATTAACACTGAGGTGCCCACGTGCCCACTCTTCCTGCACCCTTTTGCAATGTGAAATGCCTCCAAATTCATAATCCTCGCCCACTTCTACATTCTATACACTGTATAGAATGTGTATGTGAATGGGTGAATGTACATCACAATCTATGTCATTTACCACAGGCGCACAGTCATACACTACTATACTTTTATAATATACAACAAGGAAGTTCTTGGGCCGCTCCCGTTCAATGTATTTATATTTCACAGAAGAGTGAAATCGATTTTTGAAAGACCTACAGTAGGGACTGAGTCATTGGGGTGCAATAACTTGTACTATCTTGGACAAAGTCTGGCAGAGATTTCTATAACCAATTCTGACATTTAGGTAGGGTATCTCTGACTGCCTTTGAGACTTCCACCAATAGTGTTTGGAACTCTGTGTTCCGTGCCCATATATTTTTTTACAAATTCAAAATATAAAGTACTTGGGAGAATGGGGTAAGATAAGCTTACCCCACTTTAGTTGTCCTGGACGCAAGACAAAAAGAGATAGCAGATAGCATCTACCCTTATTTTAGGATGTATTCTATTCATTGACATTATGAGTAAGCAATAAGCATCTATGATGATAAAGGGCCATAAGAATCTGATCTCAGGTCAGAATGGCTTAATAGAGCGGATTGGAGAAACTAAACGCCTGAAAGGCATTTACCACTCTATTAATACATTATTTTGGGAGCATTAAGACGGTGTGCAGACTTATCTTTTTCTTTCTATCTTTTTCTAAATGATTCAATATTCACACTAGTGACTCGTCCATACCCGTCTGGGGTTATGAGCACGCAATTTGTGTTGTTGAACATAGTAGTATAGCAACTATTAACACCTTTCAGGTGAATGGTTTCTTAGGCTGTTCTTTAGCTACATAGAAATGTCTATTTGTATGACTCTAAATGTTTGTATGTCTTTAAATGTTTTGATGAATTGAACAATGTGGACCCTGTTGTAAACAAGTGTAATGCTTAATTGGGTCGTCCACTCACAGTTGACAGTCTTTGTATTGAGTTTGTGCTTAAAATGTACTGTAAATTCTACAAACTGTTAATAAATATTTCAATCAAAAGAAAAAGGCAGGGCGACCCCCAGTGAATGCTGCATTACCCGGGGATGTGCACAGTCAAAGTATTAACAGACAGAAAACTAAACGCCTGAATATTAGGTGTGACTACTAGGTGTGACTATTGTCATGTAATGTTGGGCGCGTTCGGAAATAGCGCACTGAGCCCACTGTGCAATGCAAACTAATAGGCGAGTGTGCTCCGGTGTGGTATTTCCGAACGCGCCCAATGTGTCAAGTTTTGTGCATGTTAGACCATTGGTGCACCTGTTGGCCAATGGGGCCGGTGTGACTCTTCTCAAGTTTGGTGCAGTTTAGAGCAACAAGTGGCCCCCATGGTGTGGCTATTCTCATGGCAGCTGCAGACTGGTTGTTATTATTGTTATTATGCGTTATGCGTATTTATGAGTTCTTGTAACTAACTATACAGTGTTTTATAAACCAATTATAATGCACAAATGCTTATACTGCATCATACAGAAAGTATTAATGTTTATGGGAGATGACATATCAATGAAGCACATTAAAACGCTTAAAATGTAATAGCCTACACCAAAAGGCACAGTGAAAAGTTTGGGGTGCACCAAATGATGTGCTTGTGCACCTCACATTTAACACTGCATGCACGGGCACAAGACACACAGAGATATACATACAGAGACACGTCTATTATGTGCGTGCATGCGCACAGGAGAGAGATGCCGTTCCTCGCATCACCTAACTTCCATTTGATAGTTTTTGGTACGGTTGCAGTTTATTAAAGGGCTTTTGCATGAGGCCGTCACAGGAGCCAGCAGATGGCAGATAAATATGAATTATTTAGAGTATATTTAGCAAAAGTCATATGCAGTATCCAGTATGTACAGTTACACTATCATTCTAGAAGAATGATTGTTGTAGGCTACATGTATAACATTTCACTTGTTAGCACTGGAGGCATTGTGGAGCATCAGTTTACCGTATGTGTACAGTCAGTGGCAGGGAGTGTACCATACTGTATGTGTACTGTACGGTGTGTTTGTCAGTTTAACACAGTGGTTCTCAAACTTCTTCATGTCAAGGACCCCCACATTAACATGTATTTGGCCACGGATCCCTTTTTGAGTTTGATTTAATGCCAAAGTGTTAAAATGTTTCAAAATAATCCACATTTTTCAAGATTTCTTAAAAATAGCAGATCAGTGATACACAAGCTCACAACGTGTTGGATCGGGAAAGCCTTGTGAGCTTGTAGGTCGGCTATTTTTAAATAGCCGGCGTATGTGGTGTATATATGTGGGGGGGGCCGATGTATGTGGGGTTAAAGTTGTTAACCTGATTTTGATGCTAAAAAATTATCTGGCTGGGGATCCCTCTGGAACTTTGAGAACCACTGTTTTTACATTTGGAATTACACTACTGTATCAGGATATCAATGTTAGGGCCACTATTTGTAACTCATGGCTTTTACATGAGGTACAGGTTGTAGATCCAAGTGCAGTGTTACTGCTTTTTAAATATCCTAATCAATAGTTTATGTGCTGCTGCTGCTGCTAGCCAAGGCCAGGAATAACTGCAGAACATGCATTCATTTCCTTCGATTAAACAGATATTTATTCTGCTCCTGTGATATAGATATCCTTATAGTTGTAATGCCCTTCTAGGTTACAGATGGTTTTATCACTTGTTTCATTTAATTTAAACTATTTAAATAAGTCTTAATCCCTGATCACCTTTAGAGAAATATAAAACAATTACCAAAAAGATATGCAAAGAAAGACATTTTTCTGTCTACAAAAGGAAACCTTTATTGTTGGCACTGGATCGCACATCCCGTATACAGCTTCAAAGCTTTTTATTTATAACTCTCTAGAATGCCGACGGTAAGGGAGGAGAATTTAAGCCTTTTTACCACTTCAAGCATTTTCCAAAATAGAAATGGCTAATCAGGATTATTAAAGTGGAGGTCAATAAAAAGAGAGCTTCATAACTTAACACAAGGAGATCAACTTTCTTTAGTTCATCATGTATTGCAATATCTCTGCGGACAGTAACTCCAAAAATACCCCTTGTAAAAAAACAGTAGGATACTGAAAGTGCATGCCTAAGCACTTTGTCCCGGTACCTAACGCGCCTGTGGCATCAGGCGGCATGCAGAGACGGAACTGTCTCGAATGATGAAATTCAACAAGACCATGACAATGCCAAGAAGGGGCCATCTGCTGGATTGAACGGGGAGGAGAAGATAATGATATCGTTCAAATTCCCTCAGACAACCGGATAGTTGACCGTGTGTAACCTACTGTGTATAGGTAGCAGGTGGACAGCGTTTTTCACAATATAGGCCTACCTTATTTTGTAGATTAAAAACTCATTCAAGTTTGGATCTCAAATATTATTTTGAATAGGCCTACAGTTGCTGGAATAAATTGTGTTCTGAACACAGTGACAAGATTTTAGGCCAAATGTATATAGGCTACTTCTACTATATACTTCTACTCTACTAAATCTGATTACCAAACCCAACACCTGGAGGAATATCAACAACATGCAATGAGTAGCCTAATTCATAATTAATAATCAGCCTACGAATGACTTCATGGCGCACTCACTCAAAAAAATTAGTAAATAATAAAGTAAAACAAATGGTAGTAGGCAATCAAATGTGTGTGCCCGTCTGAGAGAGAGAGAGAGAGAGAGAGAGAGAGAGAGAGAGAGAGAGAGAGAGAGAGAGAGAGAGAGAGAGAGAGAGAGAGAGAGAGAGAGAGAGAGAGAGAGAGAGAGAGAGAGAGAGAGAGAGCTAGAGAGTTAATTGGTGACAGTGACAGCAGGTGCTCTGTCCGGTCCATAGCTCTAATGCTTCTATGATTCTGCCCTGCGCATTAGAGCTATGGACCAGAGCTACTCCTGTCCCAATCAAAATAACACCAAATCCAATGTAATATCACTTTGTTTGTTTGTTTTTTAAGACAGTCCTGAAAGCTATTTTCTGTCATGTCACTTAAATGGACCAAGCTGTTCTGCAGTAGGCTATATAGCCTGTTTCCAAACAGTGGTGAAATGTTAGCGCCAACCAAGCAGTGAGCAGTGATGCTGAGCATGACATAATTATTTTGCCCAAAGAGTCATCTCAACTTCTTCAAAGTAAACGGCATACAAATGCCAGACATGGTGAGACGGCCAACGCATTCGAACTTGAGGCAGGACAACTTTGAGAATGATCCTTAAAGAGTGCAACTTGTTTATAAGAGCCATTTGACCTTCGCGAGGTTGCTCCGCTACTTTTTAAAACAGTACAGTCTCTCTCTCTCTCTCTCTCCACCGATGTGTTTAATGACATGCAACACGAATCTCGCTCCGTTGCTCTCTCGACGCGCATCGAAAACCAACACGTTTTAATACTTCACAGTTCACAGCAGCAGAGAAAATGAAATACTACATTATCGCCACAAATGAGTATTAACTCCTGGGTATAATTATCTGGTTTAGGAGCACTTTAATAGCATTCGTAGTTTGGCGCAGCCGCGCACTGAAAAAAGAACAGCATAGGACGACGTTAACTGTACCTGTAACTCCAAACTGTAGCCCTGGTACAAGTGTGTCGGGGACACTGTCAGCTGATGTTGCACTTGAAGAGAAACCGTATAATCCATTGACCAGATGTGCGAATAACGCGCGCACTAAAGCAGAAGACGTGTCCACAGCTGTTGGCAGGAATACTGTAGTGTAGTACAATCGACTGTTCTCCGCCCCGCTTCCATCCCATTGGTCAGCGGTCACTGGCAGTAGTAGCCGCTGTGTGGAGCAGTATAGGCACGGGCACGATTTCCCCCTGAAGGGCGCCACGACTCCCACGAGAGGTGGTGGTGTAGGGAGTAGGGACTGTCTGCATGGTACTGAGGCGCGAGGTCGTGACTGACAGTGTGTTGGTAATAATTAGCAATACAGCGATTCTCAAACATTTTCATGTAAACAATGAGTTGGGAGTCCGGACCCCGGACTCATTGCATTGTTGTGATTGTGAGCTTGTAGATCAGCTATTTTTGAATGGCTGAATTATAGCCTATAAGTAAAACGGTAGTTCTCAACCTTTTCATGCAGGCTGACCCCAGATACCCACAGATAAATATTGTGAAAATAGTAAGATTGCCTCTTTCTTAAATTAGTTGAAAATGTGGCATTTCTTTTTATAGCAGGCTATAGTTTGTTCATTACTTTTGATTCAGTTATGGTCTTATTTATTTATTTATTATTAAATTGTCACTTCACTGTCAGGACCCGCAGATTGAGAACCACTGACTCAGACTGTCCATTCATTGTCTTTCTTTTCAAAATCTTTTTGTTCAGGTTTTTTGTAACAAGCCCAGGGGCAAGCATTAAACAGACATATCAAACTCAGTCCCCTATCCCAGTCAGAAATACAGTCTGGAGGAAAATAAATATTATATATATATATATATATATATATATACACATATACACAAAATACATGCATACATAATTACAAAAATAAATAAAGATAAAATAAAATTGAAGCAGATTTTCATAGCAGAGCAGATTTTGTTGTTTCTGTTGTGGTTTGGCGTTGGCCGAGGCATAGGCACGTGACGGCACGCTATACAGTTTTTTGTGTTGTGGTAGATTGGTAGAATGTCATAAACGGACCCCAGGTCTTGTAAAACTTTTTTTCAGAGCCGGCAACATCTCCAACTCGAGACAGGACATTACATTGTCCATATATTGTCAATCACATTTAATGTTTGTGTAGGACAAAGATTGTGTTTGCATATACACTAAATGCTTGACATAGGAGAGGCTATCACCCCTCAAAAATAGAATCCTTTTAAGGCTGGGAGCTATACGTAAAGGACAAGAGGTACCCTAAGAGAAGAATCCAGGGAAGCGAAGGGGGGTATCCGGGGTCGGGATCTAACTATTAGTGTGAAGATGGGAGTGCATCATTTAAGGTCATTCTTAAATCTTGCAAGAGAATTTAGGGATTTCAGGACTGAAGGGAGGGCATATTCCAAGTAGAGGCTGCAGCCTGCGCAATAAAACACATTTTCCCCGTGAGCATCCCTCACTCTGGGCATGCCAGCAGGTACTTGAGCATCCCTCACTCTGGGCAGGTAGCAGGTACTTGGGGAACAGAGGCATCTAGAATCTTGAATCTATAGAAGCTTGTTTTGGGAGGTCTGCAGCTTTGTCTTCAGTGGCTTATACAAACACAGTCAAATTGACACTGAATGAGAGCACCGGCCAAGGTCCTCATAGCACTGCTGTTGACAGGGAGATATCCTGTGGCTGCCCCTTCAGGGCGTCCATGAAGCACAGAAATCATGCAGTAATCCTGGTTTCTATACTGCCTCCCCCTGGTGAGCTGCAGGGCACCTGATGGGGGGGAAAGGAACTGGTTGGAATTTCCATGCACTACTATAATGGTGGTTGAGGGTTGAAACACTCTAAGAAGGTTGGAGACCACCTGATGACCTCTCTTCCAGTTCCAGGCCAAGGCATCCATTAGAAATGGATTATATTCGCACAGATGAACAGTCTGGTGAGACATATAGGAGGACACTATAGGCAGGAGGCAAACCATAGTCCTAGAGACCTCCCAGTGCCTGATGTCCCCCAAGAACACACAAGGCAGAGAGAGCTTCCTGCTAGTTCTGGCAGGGGAGAAAGTGTGACAGTGGGCGGGTCGCTGGGGTGTGATCAGCGCTGGTTTGCTGCACCTGGCCAGCACTTCCCTGTTGGCCAGGTGTGGCTCTCCCTCCCGGTGCTGGTTGTGCCTCGGTGATGGCGGGGCGCCCCTCCGTGGACTTGTCTATAGCTGGAAGCCTGGAGGAGAGGGGCTGTGACTTGGCCAATCACTGCTGACCCGCCAACTGGAGAGTGTAGTGGTTGAGGGTTGAAACCAGGGGGGCAGTCAGCCAGATATTTCGTGAAGCCTCATTTGAAATCGGTAGTTCATATAATGGCCTGTTGTGGCGCTGGACTGGACCCAAAAAGCCCCATAGCTCCATAGAGGCCCATGTATTTTGGCCCAACTTCACCTAGACTGTATTACCTTAATAAACATGGTCATGAATACTTTCTTCTTCCAGTCACTAGTTTAAAGTCTCATTTCTAATGTCATAATATTCTTTTTGGAAAATTATGGTCCCATTAATTAAAATAATGACCATAAAGTTGCGTATGTTCTGAGGGGCGTGGCTACCGTTACCGTCTATGATCGGGATTCCCCTCCCACTCAAGAGTCTTCTCCTCCCACTCGAGTCAAAATAAAAACCAACGGAGAAGAAGGGGGGAAGTCCCGCCTCGTTGTCTGGGCAGCCAATGGCCAGCTGGACCCAAACGGAGCCAGCCAATGGCCAGCTAGTCCAAAACGGATCTAGAAAGATGGCGATTTACAGTGCATTAGAATGCAAGGGATTTCAGGCTTCATTTTACGTTCATGTTAGACCCGGGGAACGCTTTGTCCATATTTTTTACAGTCTATGGTTGAAACACTCTAAGAAGGTTGGAGACCACCTGATGACCTCTCTTCCAGGCCAAGGCATCCATTATAAGGGATTATACTCGCATCTTTGCTGTATTTACAAACTGAGCTCATTTCGGGGCTCTCCCAGTTTGGCAGAGGGAGAGTTTTACAGAGGAGGATTACAGTTTAGGCAATTGGCACTGGGTGAAAAAATAGATTACAAAATTGTGGGATCAAATTGTAAGTAAAAATAAATAAACCTGCACTGAATAATGTGGGTTAATAAGACTATATTGTCAGAGAGTGTGTGGAAACAGGGTCGGCTTTGTAAAATGTCTCCATTGCCCCTATTCAATCAAGTTGGTCAGAATATCAGGTCAGTAGCACAGACTGAGATGTATGCCCACAGAGGATACTACAGTGGGAAAATGTCTTTCATTTGCCTTTGAGCTCATTACTCTGGGTCCAGATGGTGGAATTTCAAAGACAAGCTATGTTTGCAGTGGAAATCATGTCATATCCGTAGGGGATTATATACCACCAGTCACCAGAGCATGTTCATTCACATAGTAGACATTCAGCTGATGCTCTTAACCAGTGTGCTTTGCAGTGAGTGAACAGGTATACTCTGTCTAACTGAGTGACTGCACTGCACTGGCCAGTGATGAACACAGTGACCGCTGTCGGGATCAAACCTGCAACATGCTGTGTTTTCTCAACCTTGATCTTTGAAAAGACTGGGATTCTGCTGGTTACGACATCTGGCTCTGACTGGTGTTATGTTACGAAGAAAATGTATGAAACCCTACATACGTATAAAACCCTACATACGTATAAAACCATACATATGTATAAAACCATACATACGTATAAAACCCTACATACGTATAAAACCATACATACGTATAAAACCATACATACGTATAAAACCATACATACGTATAAAACCCTACATACGTATAAAACCCTACATACGTATAAAACCATACATACGTATAAAACCATACATACGTATAAAACCATACATACGTATAAAACCATACATACGTATAAAACCCTACATACGTATAAAACCATACATACGTATAAAACCCTACATACGTATAAAACCATACATACGTATAAAACCATACATACGTATAAAACCATACATACGTATAAAACCCTACATACGTATAAAACCATACATACGTATAAAACCATACATACGTATAAAACCATACATACGTATAAAACCCTACATACGTATAAAACCATACATACGTATAAAACCATACATACGTATAAAACCATACATACGTATAAAACCCTACATACGTATAAAACCATACATACGTATAAAACCATACATACGTATAAAACCATACATACGTATAAAACCATACATACGTATAAAACCCTACATACGTATAAAACCCTACATACGTATAAAACCCTACATACGTATAAAACCATACATACGTATAAAACCCTACATACGTATAAAACCATACATACGTATAAAACCATACATACGTATAAAACCATACATACGTATAAAACCATACATACGTATAAAACCATACATACGTATAAAACCATACATACGTATAAAACCATACATACGTATAAAACCCTACATACGTATAAAACCATACATACGTATAAAACCATACATATGTATAAAACCATACATACGTATAAAACCCTACATACGTATAAAACCATACATATGTATAAAACCATACATACGTATAAAACCATACATACGTATAAAACCATACATACGTATAAAACCATACATACGTATAAAACCCTACATACGTATAAAACCATACATACGTATAAAACCCTACATACGTATAAAACCATACATATGTATAAAACCATACATACGTATAAAACCATACATACGTATAAAACCCTACATACGTATAAAACCATACATACGTATAAAACCCTACATACGTATAAAACCATACATACGTATAAAACCATACATACGTATAAAACCATACATACGTATAAAACCCTACATACGTATAAAACCATACATACGTATAAAACCATACATACGTATAAAACCCTACATACGTATAAAACCATACATACGTATAAAACCCTACATACGTATAAAACCCTACATACGTATAAAACCATACATACGTATAAAACCATACATACGTATAAAACCCTACATACGTATAAAACCATACATACGTATAAAACCCTACATACGTATAAAACCCTACATACGTATAAAACCATACATACGTATAAAACCCTACATACGTATAAAACCCTACATACGTATAAAACCATACATACGTATAAAACCCTACATACGTATAAAACCCTATATACGTATAAAACCATACATACGTATAAAACCCTACATACGTATAAAACCCTACATACGTATAAAACCCTACATACGTTTAAAACCCTACATACGTATAAAACCCTACATACGTATAAAACCCTACATACGTATAAAACCATACATACGTATAAAACCATACATACGTATAAAACCATACATAAAACCATACATACGTATAAAACCCTATATACGTATAAAACCATACATACGTATAAAACCATACATACGTATAAAACCCTACATACGTATAAAACCATACATAAAACCATACATACGTATAAAACCATACATACGTATAAAACCATACATACGTATAAAACCATACATACGTATAAAACCCTACATACGTATAAAACCATACATAAAACCATACATACGTATAAAACCCTATATACGTATAAAACCCTATATACGTATAAAACCCTATATACGTATAAAACCATACATACGTATAAAACCATACATACGTATAAAACCATACATACGTATAAAACCATACATACGTATAAAACCCTATATACGTATAAAACCATACATACGTATAAAACCATACATACGTATAAAACCATACATACGTATAAAACCATACATACGTATAAAACCATACATACGTATAAAACCATACATAAAACCATACATACGTATAAAACCATACATACGTATAAAACCATACATAAAACCATACATACGTATAAAACCCTATATACGTATAAAACCCTACATACGTATAAAACCCTACATACGTATAAAACCCTACATACGTATAAAACCATACATACGTATAAAACCATACATACGTATAAAACCATACATAAAACCATACATACGTATAAAACCCTATATACGTATAAAACCATACATACGTATAAAACCATACATACGTATAAAACCCTACATACGTATAAAACCATACATAAAACCATACATACGTATAAAACCATACATACGTATAAAACCATACATACGTATAAAACCATACATACGTATAAAACCCTACATACGTATAAAACCATACATACGTATAAAACCATACATACGTATAAAACCATACATACGTATAAAACCATACATACGTATAAAACCATACATACGTATAAAACCATACATACGTATAAAACCATACATACGTATAAAACCATACATACGTATAAAACCATACATACGTATAAAACCATACATATGTATAAAACCATACATACGTATAAAACCATACATATGTATAAAACCATACATACGTATAAAACCATACATACGTATAAAACCATACATACGTATAAAACCATACATACGTATAAAACCATACATACGTATAAAACCCTACATACGTATAAAACCATACATAAAACCATACATACGTATAAAACCCTATATACGTATAAAACCCTATATACGTATAAAACCCTATATACGTATATAACCATACATACGTATAAAACCATACATACGTATAAAACCATACATACGTATAAAACCCTATATACGTATAAAACCATACATATGTATAAAACCATACATACGTATAAAACCATACATACGTATAAAACCATACATACGTATAAAACCATACATACGTATAAAACCATACATACGTATAAAACCATACATACGTATAAAACCATACATACGTATAAAACCATACATACGTATAAAACCATACATACGTATAAAACCATACATACGTATAAAACCATACATACGTATAAAACCATACATAAAACCATACATACGTATAAAACCATACATACGTATAAAACCATACATAAAACCATACATACGTATAAAACCCTATATACGTATAAAACCCTACATACGTATAAAACCCTACATACGTATAAAACCATACATACGTATAAAACCATACATACGTATAAAACCATACATACGTATAAAACCATACATACGTATAAAACCATACATAAAACCATACATACGTATAAAACCCTATATACGTATAAAACCATACATACGTATAAAACCATACATACGTATAAAACCCTACATACGTATAAAACCATACATAAAACCATACATACGTATAAAACCATACATACGTATAAAACCCTACATACGTATAAAACCATACATACGTATAAAACCCTACATACGTATAAAACCATACATAAAACCATACATACGTATAAAACCCTATATACGTATAAAACCATACATACGTATAAAACCATACATACGTATAAAACCATACATACGTATAAAACCATACATACGTATAAAACCATACATACGTATAAAACCATACATACGTATAAAACCATACATACGTATAAAACCCTATATACGTATAAAACCATACATACGTATAAAACCATACATACGTATAAAACCATACATACGTATAAAACCATACATACGTATAAAACCATACATACGTATAAAACCCTACATACGTATAAAACCATACATAAAACCATACATACGTATAAAACCCTATATACGTATAAAACCATACATACGTATAAAACCATACATACGTATAAAACCCTATATACGTATAAAACCATACATACGTATAAAACCCTATATACGTATAAAACCATACATATGTATAAAACCCTACATACGTATAAAACCATACATACGTATAAAACCCTATATACGTATAAAACCATACATATGTATAAAACCCTACATACGTATAAAACCATACATACGTATAAAACCCTACATACGTATAAAACCATACATACGTATAAAACCCTACATACGTATAAAACCATACATACGTATAAAACCATACATACGTATAAAACCCTATATACGTATAAAACCATACATATGTATAAAACCCTACATACGTATAAAACCATACATACGTATAAAACCCTATATACGTATAAAACCATACATACGTATAAAACCCTACATACGTATAAAACCATACATACGTATAAAACCCTACATACGTATAAAACCATACATACGTATAAAACCATACATACGTATAAAACCCTATATACGTATAAAACCATACATATGTATAAAACCCTACATACGTATAAAACCATACATACGTATAAAACCCTACATACGTATAAAACCCTACATACGTATAAAACCATACATACGTATAAAACCCTATATACGTATAAAACCATACATATGTATAAAACCCTACATACGTATAAAACCATACATACGTATAAAACCCTATATACGTATAAAACCATACATACGTATAAAACCCTACATACGTATAAAACCATACATAAAACCATACATACGTATAAAACCCTATATACGTATAAAACCATACATACGTATAAAACCATACATACGTATAAAACCCTATATACGTATAAAACCATACATACGTATAAAACCCTATATACGTATAAAACCATACATATGTATAAAACCCTACATACGTATAAAACCATACATACGTATAAAACCCTATATACGTATAAAACCATACATATGTATAAAACCCTACATACGTATAAAACCATACATACGTATAAAACCATACATATGTATAAAACCATACATACGTATAAAACCATACATACGTATAAAACCATACATACGTATAAAACCCTACATACGTATAAAACCCTACATACGTATAAAACCATACATACGTATAAAACCATACATACGTATAAAACCCTACATACATATAAAACCCTATATAGTGTCACAGCCAGATAATCTAGTTTTCTCTTCATTTTGTGCTGTACTAATACTGAATTACTCCTTTTCAGAGAAAAGCCCCCTCTGTAGACGTACCTATTAACAGCACATTCAAGTGAAGTCAAACATAGGCTACTCAATATCAGCCCTATCAAAACCGTGACTGTCTCACCATTAATAAGTGCAACAAAACCTCCCAATGACAACAATATATAGGGGAACAAATGCAGCTCCTATAATGCACCTCACAATTTCAATCAAGCGTTCAAACGAAGGAGCGGTGGAGTGTGTGCCATCTATACCGGATGTTTCGTGAGGCATATAAGCAATGCAATATAGGCCAATCCTAAAGGTTGTGAATTTATGGGTGAAATCAGTGCCTCTGGTCATGGAAGACAATTCCCTATGGAAAACAAGCGGAACACATTAGCAGGCCTTTTCTTTACCAAATGTTCATATGAGTATGCTTGAGTGAGGTTATTATTAATTTAATTTAATTAATTAATAACTTAAAAAAAAATACCCAGCTTGTTCTCAAATTGAGGCCTCCACGCGCACTCACGTGCACTCACATACACACATACATGGGGACGGCAGTGGCTCAGGAGGTAGAGTGGCCGCTTGGGAACCCAGTTCGATCCTGGGCTCCCATAGAGTTATAGTGTCGAAGTGTCCTACTCCTTGAACAAGACACTGAACTCTAATTGCTCCCGATGAGCAGGTTGGTGCCTTTAGCCTTACAATATGGTATTGGTCCATCGGTCATGTGTGAATGGGTGAATGTAATGCACAATCATTGTAAAGTGCCTTGGAAATACACCACACACACACACACACACACACACACACACACACACACACACACACACACACACACACACACACACACACACACACACACACATAGATGCATGCACATCACTATGTGATCTGGGGGATTTTAGACAATGTTTTCGCAGTGTATTAAAAGTCTGTGGTCTTCATGACTCATAAGGAGCATGTAGGATGTGCAACATGGGATGGGGGATGGCATTGTTCTAACATGGATGGTGGCATGTTATGTTATGCTCTATATTTATTACTTGTGCAAGAAGAGCATGCAGCCAATAAGGGACCACCATTCTTGATGACGTAACCAAGGTACGTTTGGTGATCGGCTGGGTATGTACAGTATGTAGGGTGTAGGCTATGTATGTATGTATGTCGGGGTAAGAATGGTGGCCCCTTATTGGCTGTTGATGGTGACGTAACTAACACGGGATTCACACTATGGTCCCGGGTGCGCACTCGGGACCACTTGGCAGATGTTGTGGTAGTGTGAAAGATGCGTACCGTTACCGGGAGCGGATCGCCCAACCGTCTCCGGAACCCCATGCATGGGGGCGGGTCTCTGGACCGTTGAAGTGTATTCGGATATGGATCGTTTCAATGTGAATGCATGCGTACGAATTCAGTAAAGTCTGTGCAGTGTCACCAGACCTATAGTTCTTGTTCAGCAGTCTAATTGTTGACAAGTAGAACTAGAAACTGTTCAAGACTCTGCTTGCGCACAATGTGCAAGGCGCAAGTTGGCACCTCGACAGAGTGCATTTCTAGTTTTACTTATATTCTCATATTCTGAGATTTAGCTGATGGTCTTAATGTCATACTAGTAGTCGGTATACTAGAATAAGCCTCACTACTACATCCCACACCTACATCACACCAACCAACTACAACTACCGATATCTGACCCAAAAAGTATACACAACTAGCAACTTATCAGCACACTCACAAAAGTATGTTTTTCACGATAACTAAAGTGAAAAGTGCATGGCTCTTCTTTTAATTACGGTACGTATCTTTGCTTCTGTTTTGTGGCCCCCAGCGGAAACCGATTATGCATTTAAAGGTATATTCTACTACAACTACCGATATCTGACCCAAAAAGTATACACAACAAGCAACTTATCAGCACACTCACAAAAGTATGTAACACTTTTATAACGCACAGCAGCAGAAGAAACCAATTGGTTTCTTATCTGGTTGTTGTAATAACAAGAATGTAATACATTTCTTCTGAATTGTATACACAATAGCCTATATCTAATCATTAATCTTTTCTTTGCTACAGTATAACTGTGCATAGGTGTCGGTAGAGGAAATGGAATTGGATATAGATATACCCTATTTGGCCTATTATACTGGTAGGCCAATTCATGACATTTGTACCACACCTTCCAGGGTTTCACAAGCCCACAATGAACTGGATGGTAATAGAAATTAAAATGTCAACCACTGATTATTAATTCATGGCCCAATTGAGGGCAAGTAAAAAAGACAATTCCAAGGCGACCGAAAGAGGACCCCACCGTCCGTGCACGCCACGCACACTGCACACAACAACTCAACACCAAGAATACACACACATACAGTACAGACAGAAAGACATACACTTAGAGGTCAATATCATATCCATACAGCAGAGGTAAGCCATGATATTAATTTCTTTCATCATTTATTTAACCCATTTTGGGTAGGAACCCCTTTTGGTGTTAGCATCATGTTATGCTTTAGCTATTGAAAAATAGCAGATCTACAAGCTCATAGCGTGCCACCGAGTGGCACGCTACGAGCTTGTAGGTCTGCTATTTTTGAAAGATCTTTTTGAAAAACCTCCTTGGTGAGGAACTTCGACACATCTTCCAACAACACAGAACAACTGAAACACATACATTCCTTTTATTTATGGCGCAATGCAATACATTTCATGAAATTGAATGAGTATAAATTCATTCATTTAGTCTTGGACACTTCACACATATACCTATCACAGTATCTGCTGTTAAGCCAGGATGTGGAACTGGGGATCCATATAGAATGTTTTCAGCGCGATCACAATCCCATTCATTAAACAAATTAAAGTGGTCAAGGTACTTCTGTGGCCTACATGCATTGACTGTACCAACCAACACATTGCATGTTGCCCATCATACAGCACACCTGTAATCATAAAAGGTGCATACCACAGGAAAATAATTTCAGCTCATACAGCAGTGCAGTGGACATGGTACTCAACCCTAGTCATATATACTCCTGTCTCTCGATCATCAAATATGACTCAGTTAGGCCTGGGCTGTGGCTCAGCGGTCCAGGCACCTTGGCTGGTGATCCAGTGTGTGCCGCGGCCCGCGGGTTTGACTCCCGATCCCGACGGACTTTACTGCATGTCACCCCCCCCCCCATCCCTCTCCCTATTTCCTGTCACCCTACTGTCTATCCCGCTATAAAATCATTTAGAAAATATTACTCAGTTAAAGTAAAAGTAGTCAAGTATTCAAAAGTATAAATTACAAAGTACATTTTGTTGCTGAATTAAAATGTAGATATTATAAAATGCCAGATTGTAGGCTATAATCCACAACAGAGACAATAGGCTATATATATATGAGCAGTATACTGTACCTGTAGTAGCAAATATGAGTTACATTTAGTTCCCCTACCCATTTGCACTTCCCATCCCAACTAGGCCACAGAGGGCAGTAACAATTTATCACTGCATGGTGTGTTTTCTCAGTGTGCCTCAAAATCGCTATACAGTAAAACTGGAAAATTGTATCTGCTTCTTCTGCTGACAGAACCACCTTTGCAAGGTGTTCCTCCTTGTTCTGCCGCGATGACAAATAATAAAGCATTCCATCTGGTCAGGGTAAAACTCACGAGTTGAATACAACAAATGGGATAAAGGCTATACTGTGAATTGATAGTTTTATATTATTTACACGATAGCTAAAGTGAAAAGTGCATGGCTCTTCTTTTAATCACGGTACGTATCTTTGCTTCTGTTTTGTGGCCCCCAGCGGAAACCGATTATGCATTTAAAGGTATATTCAGTGATTTCACTCAAAAAAAACCTTGGGTTTCGTTTTTGGCTGTGGGACCCAGCCTTTCGTCCAATCAGGATAGAGAGTCAAAAACGAAACCTAAGGTTTTTTGACCCCCAGGGGTTAACTGGGGACAGGGAGGAACTCCTTATATGGCCAGCACACTCTATAGTAGGGAGGATTATCACAACAAAACAAAAAAATAAGTGATATTTGAATTAATATAGTGAGTGGATGGATATAGTGAGTTATAGATCCAGTAATAATATTATTATTACTGGATCTATAACTCACTATATCTCACTCTATATCTCACTTTGTATCTCACTATACAGTGTGTATACACACATGTGTAATAATAATAATAATAAACTTTATTTATATAGCACCTTTCATACATAAATGTAGCTCAAAGTGCTTTACAGAGCAGAAAAGATAATAAAAACAAAAGCAAAACAAAACAGCATTAAAACAGGCATGCAGTTAAAACAATAGGACAATAACGCAGTGTCAAATCAGGCAAAGGCAGTGGTACAAAGATAACAACAGATATTTTAAAACTCAACTAAAAGCAAGAGTAGTCTCCTATACTCGACACTTCAGTGACCAGCATGCATGGTCCAGCATAATAGACTTTCCAGGTTTTATTCTACTGACACAATTTACAATTTTACAATTTAGGCATTTAGCAGACGCTCTTAATCACCTTGTACACCTTGTAAGAAGCCGTATTAGGCTATTCATTAGGCCATTTATTTTTTTACTCCTAACTTCTTATCCCACGATTTTTGTAACCCATTGTTCACCCAGTGCCAATTGCCTAAACTGTAATCCTGGGTAGTGCTCTCCCTCTGCCAATCTGGGGAGACCCTGAACTGAGCTCATGGTTCCTTCAATGCATGAGGGAGTGAGTAGGCCGCTTCTTATCACCTGACAGGGGGAGTTTCCCTGGTAGGACGTAGCACGTGGAAGGAACACGTTATTCCAACCAGTTCCTTTCCCTTCCATCAAGTGCCCCAGCTGACCAGGGGGAGGCAGTATAGAGACCAGGATTACTGCATGTTTTTTTTCAGGGTACCTACCTACCCTAGGGGACACGGGGAGAACATGCAAACTCCACACAGAAATTATTATGCTATTATTAACATGAGTTAAAATTATTAACTTGCTTCAAAAATCTATTGTTACATTCTCTCTAAGATTAATATCTGTTAAAGGGTCACTTGTTTGTTCTGGAAAAAACAATAATTATGGTTATTTAAATGACTAAGCTCAACGGTGCATGATATGCACTTCACATAACTTTGGCACTAATATAAATAAAATTCCATTGAAGTCAGGTTCTCTTCCTTATTGCAACATCTGCTGTTGATACGAGTGACCGCAAATGCATTCAGGCGAAAGTCATCAACAGACATTTGTTGAATTATGGGACGATGTCTCGAAAATATGTAATTTGATGATTTGATTGATGATGTATGCTGGCTCTGTGTACCAGATTTCCCTGTAATTAGATAATTAGTAGAGCAACCCTGTCAACAACACACGTCAGCCCTGTTTTATTTTTTTTACATTCAAAATGCAGCTATTGTTTAGCACAAGGGTGCCTAAAAGGTAAATCACAATCTACCAGTAGATCAGAAAAGCTATGCCGGTAGCCCCTAAAATATTATAATTAAAATTATATAAATACAGATATTTATGAACAAAAATCACAAAACTCATTTTTGGCATCTGCCACTTGGATTAAGGTGACTTGATAGATTGACATCAAAAAGTGCCTGTCAGCTCCCTTTGTGGATTCTATAGTAGGCAATGCAATGCTTTGTTTTAAGTAAATAAAGTTACATGTGTGCAAGACTGCTAGACTCTAGCATAATGAATCATAGCTCTGTGTGGAAAGTTAACTGAATAATGATATTATTGGTTAAAATAGATTTGTAGGCTGTTGATGATGATGTGTCTGTATCATGTATTAAGTTTACAGTACTGCACAGTACAGTACAAACACATAGAGTGAGGAGATCAGTGGAATCAGTAGTGTGCATAGTTTTGTGAGATGCATAAAGGAAAATCCAAAAAGGAAAACTGGTAACATGACCATGAACATCAGGGAGGGAACGGATAGTGCTCATTTTGATTCACGCGATAACCTATTCCAGGGGTGTCCATGCTTTTGAAAGGGATCCATATTTGAAAATATGAAAATAGCATAGGGTAGACTACATACTGTACCTTTGTTTGGACCATTACAAAGTCACATACAAATGCATATCATACACCAGCAGCATGACACCCTGAGGGCGAGAAGTGAGGCGAGGTCACGCTTAAACAACAGAGCTTCTTAATACGGCACAGTTAAGAAGCAGGAGTTAAACTATATATTAATCTGGTGTCCGTGAGGTCAGACGTAGAGTTGCAGATCTAGTATACAGTATGTCAACCATGTATGGCTATCCAGGGTTTGACGGGGTCAGTGCCGTGACCTTCATATGGAGATTCCTGTGATGATAGTCGGCTCCACATATGGAGGTCCATGTGTTGTACCAACTTGGTTCATTTGCAAGTGTGACTCGCGTCGCGGCAACCACACTGGTTGTCATGAGACTGTCACAATATGGCCATATATTGATATTCCCATATATTCCTCCTGTTTTTCATTGACCAACAAATGCACAATGAAAAACAGGCAAGGCCAGGGTTCATGGCCATATATAGCGTGTCTTGAGTGTAGAGGGTTTGATGATCGTCAGATCGACATTGTCATGGTCATATATGGAACGTGTCACGAGGCGTGACAGACTGACAACCTTCAGGAGCGTGTCACGAGGCGTCGTGATCTTCATATATGAAGCGTGTCATGAGGCGTGATGTCACGAGGCGTGACGAACTGACAACCATATATGGAGGCGTGAGTGACGGAGTGACGGACGGGTTTTTCAGGTTTTCATAGTAATCTGCAACCTATGGTCGCAATAATAGCCCAGGTTAGTTAGGTTGTTTCATAAATAATACATAATACATAATTCATATAAATAATAATACAATAAACAATACACAGAAGCTGCAGGCCACTATTCGCCCCCCCCCGGGCCGGACTTTGGACATGTCTGATGTATTCTGTCCACCATGGCTTGCCAACTCGGTGGACGGCTGCCTGGCATGGGCACTCGCTCACCTTGCGGCTCACTCAGGCGCACCATAACGAACCTCAAGCCCTCACTGTCAGCGCTCCTGCCTTGTTCTGGAGTTATCTAAAAAGTCATGCATTTGCTGTAAAATCCCTTTGGATTGACATAGGCCTAGACACGAGAGAGACCCATATGATTTCTGTCCTCACTATTCATTGCAGGATCTTGCATTCAAATGCTTTACACTAGTCCCCAAGCCACACAGTAACTAAGCCAGCAATAACACCATCCACAGTGAATCTGTAGAGGATGGGTGGTGTAAACTGTCTCTCTTCAGAAACTTCGTGCTCCTGACCCTCTCCACTCCTCCTAACGTCAACAACCGTCTAAGAGTTACTATAGATTATTTTCATTGCATGAGCTCCCCACTTCCTGCACCTCCTCTCTGTATGATGTTTCATCATTGTTGCTGTTGAGGCCATCAGTGAACCTCATGGTGTGGTTGTTTTCAGACTTGGCACAATCGTGGATGAGTAGTGTGAACAGCAGTGGGCTAAGCGTGCCGTTTAGCAGTTTTCTACACTGTCTCTGACTCTCTCCCTTTCTCTCTTATACTAGCTCTGTCGTTTCCTGTCACTTTCTGTTCCTCTCCTTACCTTCTCTCTCTCTCTCTCTCTCTCTCTCTCTCTCTCTCTCTCTCTCTCTCTCTCTCTCTCTCTCCTCAAGTAATGCAGGCCTTTGATTTATATTCTGTGCCAGTTCTCAGCAGTAAATGGGCATATATAATAAGTGGATATAGATAGCTGGACACACTCCAGTGCTGCTTTTGTTTGAGCGCTTGATTGAAACTGTGCGGTGCATCACAGGAGAACGCCAGACAATTACTCACACACATTTACAATTATGAGACAACGTGCTGCATCAGACAAGGGGTTGAAAGAAGAAAAAGCACAAACCACTGCAAGCGCTATGCGTAACACTGGATACTGTGCAGATGTCAACAGGCATTTTGCAATTATCTTTTAATCAATACTGCGTATGTGTCAGCACATGCATGCAGAGTAGGAAGATGGATGTTTAATATCTCTGTAGTCACAAATGGATTTCTCATTCCCCTCCCTCAGCCATTATGAACCAGTGATGCTGTTGACTGTAGACACTGCTTAACGTCACTGTTTTTGTTTTTCTGAAAGCCACATTTTAGAGGGGCCAACGCCCCTCAAAAATGTATGTATAAAAACTGACATTTTCAAACGTCACAGTGGGGGGGGGGGAGCACTTTTACTCTACATGAATCTGGCCTGGGGAGACGAGCAGTTAGCAGAATGTGCACTGCTGGTTGAGATTTTCATAGAGGGGACCGTATTTTTAGGGGGTCCAGAGTTAATATAATCCTTTACTGTGTTAGAGCCAGGTTGTGTGTTCAAGACCACCAGACATTTGCTTCCACCTAAGAAGGGTACAGCATCTTATTGATGAGGTGTAAGTGTGTTTATGTGGATCTAAATTAGAGGCATTTTAGTGATTGATGTATTTTTTTTATTCCATAATCACTTTAATAAGGAATGTTTTAAAGGGACACTTCACCCTTTTTGCAAAAAAATATATGTTAATGATGTTTAGAAGCTTTAGAACACTTTCCTGGAGATCTTTATGTGTGTAATATGTGGTTTTAGATATTTTAGATTGTAGCAGTGAGCCTGTTGTCTCTGACGTCATGGACACTGGGCTCACTTCCTTCCTGGACTACATGTTGTCTCAGTAAGACAGCTCTCCCCCTATCCACAAGGAGGAGCAGTGCACCAAAGAATTATGGGAATTGTAGTCCAGGAAGGTAGTGAGACCAGTGTCCATGACATCAGAGACAACGGGCTCACTGCTACAATCTAAAATAACTAAAACAACATATTACACACATAAATACCCCCAGGAAAGTGATCTAAAGCTTCTAAACGTCATTAACATATATTCTTTTGCAAAAAGGGTGAAGTGTCCCTTTAAGAAATAAAAAAGAAGCCCTTCTGGGACTCTCACAACCTTGTCCGAGTAGCATATTTCTCTGTCATAGGATCACTACAATGCGGGTCTGTCCCTGCCCCTCTTTTCCATTGCTTTTAATGTTGCTTATCTAAATGTCTGACTGAATGTAACAGTAAATTCAAGATCTTTTCATATTTTCACACATATATTCCAGGAAGAATGTCTAGCATAGACCTATACAGCCAAGTAGTGTTGATTTAAAGGGACTTTTCACCCTTTTTGCAAAAAAATATATGTTAATGACGTTTAGAAGCTTTAGATCACTTTCCTGGGGGTATTTATGTGTGTAATATGTGGTTTTAGTTATTTTAGATTGTAGCAGTGAGCATGTTGTCTCTGATGTCATGGACACTGGTCTCACTACCTTCCTGGACTACAATTCCCATAATTCTTTGGTGCACTGCTCCTCCTTGTGGATAGGGGGAGAGCTGTCTTACTGAGACAACATGTAGTCCAGGAAGGAAGTGAGCCCAGTGTCCATGACATCAGAGACAACAGGCTCACTGCTACAATCTAAAATAACTAAAACCACATATTACACACATAAAGATCTCCAGGAAAGTGTTCTAAAGCTTCTAAACGTCATTAACATATATTTTTTTGCAAAAAGGGTGAAGTGTCCCTTTAACTCTTAAGTTAGAAATGGATAAACTAAAAGTGTGAATATGTTCCTATGTTTCACAGTGCATAAACACAAATGGTATATGATTCCAGTCTTCTCACTGCTGCAGGACACATACTGTACATACTGTACACGGTGCAGCTGTATTTGCATGAGAAAACAGACAGACCCCTCATTCCTTTCATCCTACTCTGGTGCCAGAAATAACAGATCTATAAGCTAGCATCAAGCTTACAGATCTGCTATTTAGATCCGCTATATAAAGTGAAACAAGAGCTTTCAACTCGGGTCCATTTAGTATAGACTGAGGGTTTAAGTGGCTAAGTATTGTTATGCAAGCAAGAGTGTTTTAAAGGTTAGGTTTTTTGTTTGTTTGTTAGTTTTTACAAAAAAAACCCATCTTGTTTTAATATACTGTAAAACGAGTTAATGGAGTGGAATGAAGCTTGCAACCACACAGTAAATAGCCTACCTTCATTTGTTAAGCCCCGCCTCCTATGCAGTAGCAGCAGCAGCTGAATGCCGATACAAGGTCATTCCAGCACTGTGACAGCTCCACAGGCAATCCCTAGCACAGCACAGTGCACACAAACACACTAACACACATGCACGAATTAACATGTTCCTGCACACATTTGCAAAATAACATTAACTCACGCACGCACACACACACACACACGCACGCACGCACACACGCACACACTTTGTTTAGTGAATAGCCAAATTTATATTTTGTCCATTCTATATGCTATAAATTAATACAATATAGCTTATAATTGGGGTGGTTGTATTTCTCCCAGCTCTTCTATTGAGACATTTAGATCCTGTGTCTAGGTTTGACATGACCTTTGACACAATCCTGTTTCTGGTTTACATACATTTTGACCTGAAGGTCAAATTTCTTTTTAGACCAGAGCTAGCAGGCAGTCCCCTATTAGCTAAGTGGGAAAACATTTCAGCAGTTCGCAGGAGACCGGGTTTAAATCCAGGGTATAGAACAGAAATGTGACATAGTGCCGCTTTAACTTTGCGCTTGGAACTAAACCAGATAAATGTCCTTTTTCAAGAGTCAATGCGTATGGACCACAGTAGACCTTGTGCACAGCAGTGTGATTGATTAGGAAATAGCTCCCTACACCACACGAGGGGACGGCGGTGGCTCAGGGGTAGAGTGCCTGGATGGTAACCGCAAGGTTGCCAGTTCGAACCCGGGCTCCCCCAGAGTTACTGTCGAAGTGTCCTTGAGCAAGACACTGAACCCCTAATTGCTCCCGATGTGCTAGTTGGTGCCTTGCAGGGTTTCCGCTGCCATCGGTGTATGAATGTGTGTGTGAATGGGTGAATGTAATGCACAATCTCTGTAAAGCGCCTTGGATAAAGGCGCTATATAAATGCACCATTTACCATTTACCTCACAAACAAACCTGCAGTCTGCATAGGCCCATCCTTCATGCAATCTCTCTCTGCATTCTGCAGGAGGGAGGAAAAGATTGTTGAAAATACAAGATTGAGAGAGTTAACCCCAGCATTTGTATTCTGGGGGAAGCTTTCGCAGAAAATATTGTTTGTGAAGATATTTCGTGTAGTGGAGCGAACAAAAAGTCACTAGTATATTACCCTGAGGGACTCGTCAACCAAGTGACCCATGTTTGTGTCAGAATGTAGGGGAGGGGGGAGTTGCGGTCAGATACCTCATCCATAACCTGTGTCCTGTGAAGACTAGTGCACTCTGGTTTGGCTCATATATGAGTCATTAAAGTAAGCCTTGCCGAGCCATGTGGCCCCTATAGAGAAGGAGCCTATACCTCCTGTTTCTGTAGCGCGCGGCAGCTAGATGTACGTACAAGTATAGCCTACACCCCCTCGCTGGACATGACGCTATAGTATGTCGCAAATTATCTCAGGGACTTACCCCCAATCCGCCCCTTGATGCCAAGCAGGGAGGCATTGGGTCCCATTTTTTGTCTTTGGTATGACCCAGTCCGGGGATAAAGCCCCAACCTCCCAGTCTCAGGGCGGACACTATAACCACAAAGGCCATTGAGCTGGAGCTTGACTGATGCCGGTATCGGCAGTTATGCAGTCAATGTGTCCTGAATTTGACCCACTTTCAACATGCCTATTCCTGCAACATGCCTATTCCCTATTTCGGGCATGTCATTGTGGGCGATTGTGGGCGATAACCCTTATATATTTATTTAATTTTATTTGTCAGAAATACCACCACAACAACACATTGTGAGCTTGTGTAGTTGGAAGTGTTCATGGACCAGGGAAATCTTCACCAGAAGGACCCAGACCAGTCTCTTTGGTTATAGCATAAGGATAGATTTATTTATAATACTATACAGCCATTACAGGTTACAGCCTAGCCACTACACTTGTAGATCATCTATTTTAGAAAATGGCAAATACTGTACCTTCACTCCACTACATTTATATTTGAAAACGTTAGTTACTAGTTACTTTGATTATTATTACCAAACATACATTAAACACTTCAGTCCTATGTGCATTTCGGCCATTTGAAAATAGACGATCTACAAGCTTACAATGCGTTGCGATGCGTCACATTGTGAGGAAATTGATTTCAAGATTTTTGACCTTTTTTATTGCTCAGAACTTCGGTAATCCGTGGTCTAGGTCGGACACAAATCAAGTGCCGTTGTAAATGTTGCCTGTGACCCTCAGACTATACAGTTGGTTGCATGTAATCTGATTTATGTGAAGTAGGAATTGAAGCTTAAACTTCAATTAAATGCCATCATGCCTAAAATTCAAATGTAGATGAGCAAACACTTTGCAAAATGTGGAATTTGTGCATGGACGTGAGCATGATTGAGCGTGTCTGCATGTGTAGATGACTGTAGAGTGTAGATGCTCTGTAGCTTGTGTAAGATAAAAGCTAAAACCCATGCATACACACACACACACACAACATACAATCCATGCATGACTATGTCACACATAATTATGCACAAATTGCTTATTTTGTGCGTGTTTGTATGTGATGCATCGCATGCTTATTCAGTGCAGCAGAGATTCAGCCTCAAGGCTTATGGTACAGCTTAGGTCAGAATGCCACAGGCATATTTCATGCCACATCGTTGGACACATGCAATGTGCAAAACCTCTGGGGTTTCACCTGATCCATATTGTGTGTTAATGGCTTTGACATGTAGGCCTATTAGCAAAAGTCGCAAAAGTTCATGCACTGTCTAGTCCACACTGTCTTCAGTTGACTTGGTTTACATTTCTTTTGTCATTTTGCAGTAGCCTACATTACTTCCCTATTGAATCTGCTCTAGGACATCATATTGCAGTTACTGCAGTTTGAAGGGGAACTTTATATATTTGAACATAAACCATGATGTTTTTATCTGCAATATTTCTGTGATCAATGGGGGTGTGTCCCCGGTGCTGTTTTCCAGAGCAGAACCATATGACCGGCATAAGTGATCAAGCCTCTGTGAAATATAGGAACAGGCTAATTTAAGGTGTTCTCTGTGATCTCACGTAGGCCGCTATACAGAGCTCTGTCAGAATGGACCACCTGGCATCTGAGGTTTGTCGGATTATTGATGCCATTGACCTCTTACCACACATGGGCTTTCAAAACAAAAATGAAAGTCTGTGTTCTTAGTTGTGCTGTTGATGTTGTCCGAGGTTAGGATATTGTTACCGTGTGCTTTCATGGCACCTTGCCACATAGTGAAAACAAGGTGAGGATTATACAGTAGCTGTGTATCTCTGGCTGCGTCAGGGGAAAGAGAAAAAGACAAAAGCAGCTCACAAATCCTCCTCTAACCTCATTATAACCTCATAGGGAAACAACTCAGGCACAGAAGGAAAATCCCCTTACTCTGTGCCATAAGAGGGTTGCTCATTGCCCATTTACAATGTGTACCTCCAATCCCTTTATCTGAAAATAAGCTTGTGTGAAGCACAGTTTAACAAGCCCTTCCATTATTGTTCTTTTAACAAGTGACAATTGCCAATGGTGTTAGATCATTTCACTTGTTTCTATACAATTCAGTATGCTTTCCAAAAACCAATAACTATAACATGAAATCAATCGGTATGTTTCTAGTATCCTTATCGCATCCTGTGCCTTATTTTATTTTGTGTTTGCTGAAACAAGTTCTGCTTGCTGGGCAAGATAATATCACTTCATATGATTGAGGTTTCTTCGAGATCTAAGATACATTATTATGCATTGTTTTTCAAGAAAAAAAGAAAATAAATTTAACGTTGCTTGTTTTCCGCACATATTAGCCTTGAGCCCTGTGTGCTCTAGACAAGACAAGACAAGAAATGTCTTTAGACATTTTACTTTAGTATGTGAGAATCCTCGTGATTCACAATGTTATATCTTTGCTTGTTTTGTGATTGTGAATGTATTAGCCTTGAGCAGTGTGTTAACTACATGGTATGCATTTTAGACATCCCTTGTTATACTACAAAAGAGCATTAGAGCCAAGGACATTATTAAAACATATGTTTATTAATTTTCTTATTTGAATTTTGATTATTATTTTTACATTTAATTTAAAATCAAATATGAATCCCTTTTGCCCTAATGCTCTTCTCTGTGTACATTATTGAAACAATCATTCAAGATTTTTATACATTTGAAAACTTCAGTAGTACATAAGTAACATTTTGATTTCCGGACTTTCTATGTAGGATACAGGGAGGAAAGCAACATACACCACAAGCATCAACAGATCAATGGTCTACAGTTAAACATACCATAAATCACCCAGACACATGGGACCCAACGAACATCACCCCAATCCATGCCAATGACTAACCTATGACACCTGAGGTTATCCCATCTCTGAGTGGGTCCATGTTTGCACCATCTTCTCAAGGTGTAATTGAATCGCACGTCATAAACAAGGACATTGAAATGTCTTTTTACAAATACCTGGTGGTTGGTGAGGAGCTTGCAGGCTGTTGATCAGTTGCTTCCAGCTTAAAAAAACCCCAAATAAACAAAATAGACCTCCATATATGATATGACTACCCTCTCTGGATGACTTTAGTTTATTTTATTTGTTATCCTATACCAGTCACTCTGACTCAGACACATTTTTACCATAAACAAACCCGATATGTCCATATACAAGCATGGAGATCTGGTTATCTAGAGCCACAGATCTGACCGCTATGCACGGTCATGTGCATATACTGTATACACTAGAATATATACAAACTCAACTCACACATCGGCAAGGACTTGAGGGAGTGTTGTGCCCACCGCCGAGTCGTTCGGATATGCGGTTGTCCAGAACTGCCGATCTGACCACTATATGTTCATATATGGCCATGGATATCCAGTTGCCAACCACCAATCCCACCAATAGGCCCATATATGAGCATGCCAATATACAGGTTATGGGCATATACTGACAGATACAGATAAATTCATATATGGGCACAAAAGGGACACAGACAGATGCGTACAACCGGTACTCTGACAAAGCCTGACACTATGCCCGACAATATGACTCGGCAGTGCGACATGTGAGGGCGGTAGCAAGACCACTCGCCCTTGGCGAATCGCCTAGACCACTCGCCCAGGCGATTCGCCAAAACGTCAAGTCCACTCGGACCAAGCAGAAGGCCATTCGCCCCGGGGCGAGATGACTTCCCCTTTTGGCGACAAGTCTTCACCTTTTTGGCTAGTGTTTTCTTCACTTTCAGCAACTGCAGCCTTTGCTAGCTACTGTGCTAAAGCAACAAAAATAACATCCGTGCACAACCAAAACAAACCAGTATTTTGCGCAATTTATGTCCCCGTTATTTATTTGGTTGCAAAACAGTTCATTAAGTCAGGTTTAGTTCATTAAGTCGTTTTAGTTCAGTATGTATATTCTCTTTTTAGTGATATAGAACAGTGATGATGTAAAAATGTACAAACTTGCTCTGTGCAGTCAGACACATATCAGACGATCCGAATTAACATCTGTTTATTTCCTGTGCCTCAGGAATGTTGTACTTGCTGTTAAATGTACAAAGATTTCGCACATGCTAATATGTCATTAGCAGTAGCCATCCATAGTTCTACATTACAGCAACATTAAACAATACTAGTCTTTTACTAACTTGCTAACAGAAATAGCAGAGAAATAAGTATTAACCATCGTATTTTGTAAAAAGAGTGTTTATTTTCGGTCCGCCTAAAGGGGCAGAACAATCAGAACAATAGAACATGTTAATGTTTTATTTGTAGATATAAATTATATATTTCCCCTCAAATATCTTAGTTTTACCAACATTGTTAATGTGAAATAGTTTCAATATGCTTATTTAGTTAAATTGTGATAATTGCTATAGCTATTGGAGCTCTGGTGGTCCCAGACAGACAGGGGATGTTAAAGACGAAATTATGCCCGGGTACAAGACATCATGACTGGGGGTGACTGGGAGGAGTGACTGGTGTTGACATTGCGGATCGTCTGACTCTGCCAAAACGGAACAGTTACCCTTAAAAAAAACACCTCCATTCAGTTTCATTGTAACTGAGATTTTCGATCATAATTCATAATTTTTTAATACTGTATTTAGCTATAACGAGCGCAAATGTCCGATGCTAATTGACAGTGCTATATGCTACTACCATAGACCGCAGGGGGAAAAATGGCTACTCTCAACCGCACAAGAGGAGATTAGACCCCATCCCTCCCAGAGAAAATCCCATAGCCTGGAAGGACGATCGGCCTGGCTCGGCCAATGATTGAACGACTCGTTCGAGTGACTGGTGGGTCCGTGCCATAGAGTATGGTCCGTACGGGAGATCCTTTAGAGGGCAGCAACGGACCATCTTGGGGCTTCACTTTCGGGTCGAGTGGACTTCCCCTTTTGGCGAGAAGACTTCACTTTCCGGGGCGAGTGGTCTCGGACACCCCGCCCCGGAAAGTGAAGTCTTCTCGATCAAAGGGGAAGGCCACTCGCCAAAGATGAAGTCCACTCGCCGAGGCGAGAAGTCCGGTATTCGTGAGGGCCACGTAGAAGTCTGAACCTCTAGTTTATAAAAGACGAGAAGAATCTGATCTCACTCATTGAAATAGCCTATTTAATAAGCCATGTATAAAGGCATTTTAATTTAACAATGATATGTCTTTGTTTGTTTAATGAAAATGACCCTAACGTTCAGAATAGGTTATCAAACATTAACTAATTAACGCTAATGCTTATCCTGGTCCAGAGGTCCAGAGGATACACCACTGGAGGAGGTTTAAATTAAGATTGACTGTCCCTTTACAGGACAGGATGTGCATGCATTTATCATTGTGTTGAACAGCAGTACCATCTAGTGGGTGTTTTGGAACAGACACAGCCCTGGGATACAGAAAAAGGTCCATTTGAATCACTTCAATATACAGACACAGTATACTACGAGTACGTTCTGAGCTATTTTTGTAATTTTTTCAAATATTTTTAAAGACGAGCTTAACAACTTGAACAATATTTCAGAATCTTCCCAAAGTTATGGATGCCAGCCAGGGTTAAACAACACCCAGTATTCTTGTGAGTGTGGTGCATCCATAAACAGTCAACTCTTCTGAATATGACATTTCTTCATTATTTAACTTTAACATGTCATGTAACACACATTTTTGTACAGTTAACTCACAGTACAATGTTAAATTATGATTATGTAAACAATTCTTCTTGAGATTGAATACAATATATACAGGTTTAATGTTTGCTTTAGTTCAAAGGTTTGTTTTAAAAACGCCATTGACAATGAAGGGAAATTTACATCATCTTGTCCCTAACACAAACATTAAATCCCATTAACAATAAATAGAATTTAATGTTTGCATTTAGTTCAATGTTTGTTTTAAAAACGCCATTGACAATGAAGGGGAAAATCTTCGTCATCTTGTCCCTAACACAAACATTAAATGCCATTAACAATAAAGATAATTTAATGTTTTTTTTTTCACTTCACACGGGTGTGATTTTCTATGTATACATTAGATACCAGAAAGTCATATCGCTGTTACTGACAATGTGTTCATCAACAGGTAATGTCCTCTAAGGGCCGATTCATACTCCTATTTTAGAGCCGAATAAAAGTCGGTTCGGCGCTGTAGAGCCTACAATTTGACGTCATTTGAGGTTCGGGGGGGCGGGTACCGTGCTAAAGTCGGCTCTTCGGTGCTACTGAAAATTTCTGACGAGCCGAAATCATTTCGGCACTACAGCGCCGAAACAGCGAGTATGAATCGGCCCTTACAGTGACGTTGAGCAAGGCAATGAACCGTTCCCTGCTCGTTGTTGTAAATCACAGCTAAACCTCAGCTTAAGGTCTTACTTAAAATAATAAATGCCACTATTTTCTGCTAAAACCGAGTAGCTACTACCCCATGTTATCTCTCACATGTTTTAATTTCAAAGCTTATGCTAAGTCTTCATTCTTGATGTTCCTTCCTGGACCTGAGCATGTTTTGTAACAGGATTGCTTCAGGCCAGCTGTGCAACTCAACTGACAGGTCAGGAGTCAAACATTCCGATCAAATCATAGACAAAGAATGCAACGAAGGAATATGGTGGTGATTTCATGGTCCGTGCCAGATTTGTTGTCGCAGTGCAAGATCAAGAACCATTGCTTTAGGCCACTGTCAGTGTTATGTGGTAAACTTGTTGTTGTGTGGAGATATGTAACCGGTAAAGCATTTCCTAGTGAGGACAAATGGAAACTAAAGGCAGGAAGAAGACTGTTAAGGGGGAAAATATATCCCCCCTTAACAGTGTGTGTGTGTGTGTGTGTGTGTGTGTGTGTGTGTGTGTGTGTGTGTGTGTGTGTGTGTGTGTGTGTGTGTGTGTGTGTGTGTGTGTGTGTGTGTGTGTGTGTGCGTGTGCGTGTGCACGTACGAGTGAGGTGAGGGTGGGGGACTGAAAGAAAATGAAAAAAGAAGGAAAGCACAGGTTATACTGTCAAATCATCAGTATTCATTGAACTCTCCAGGAGGGAAAAAAGTGACTCAAATGGACACATTCCAGAATTTTCATTTAGTTTCACTCCTCATTTTTCAGAGTTGACTTTGTCTCAACTCTTGTATAGTGTTTTACTGCTTTTATTTCTTATCTTAACTTACTTATCGTAGTTTTATTTTCATCAAACATGTAAAGCGACTTTGGGTAGGCCTACTTGGGGGGAAAGCGTGATATAAATTCCAGGCATTATTAAATTCCAGGTATTATTATATTCAATATATCTTTTAATGTGTGTAGGCTGGCGATTCAGGGGCTGGAGCGGGGCCAGGCCGGTCCATCTTTGCACTCTCAGAGTTCAATGAACACCAAAGGGGTTTACGGTGGTGCACCTTGTTGGCTGAGCGCCATGCAGAGTTGCTACGGGGGTTGGAGGCTGGCCAGTGGGGCGGCGTGTTTGTCTTGGAATCCCTATCCAGCACAGAAGGGGAACAAAGGATAAGCAGGATCCTGTGCAGTGTGCACTGTGTGTGCATGAAGTATCCAGTGTCTATAGTGGAGATGTCTGACAGCATCTCACTTAATTCCTCTCCTGAAGAGGGGACTGGGGACAGTTAGCATCCTGGGACATGACCTGGGTATAGCTACTACCAGTGGTGGAAAAAGTACTTTTATATTTTTTTACTTATATCAATACTGCAATATCGATATACTCTGTTACAAGTAAAAGTCGCGTATTCGAAATGTACTAGTATCAGCATCAAAATGTACTTTTGGGACACACTATTGTATACCAAAGGTGAAACAACTCATTGTGCAGAATGTCGTTGAAAATCTATAAAACATATTTTGAAAATAGCAGATCTACAAGCTCACAATGTGTCACAATTCATGCAACGCATTGTGAGCTTGTAGATCTGCTATTTTCAAATGGACGAAATATTTACAGGCCTATATGGCTGAAGTGGTTAGTGTGTTTTGTAATAATAATCAGAATCTACAAAGTAACTATAGTAACTAAAGTTTTTAAGTGGGTTCTTGTATCTTTGGAATGAATGAATTTTATTTTATTTTCGTGTCTTGTTTTAAGACCCATCCCTTGCAGGATTATAAGACACCAACAAACATAAATAAACAATATCACGTTCACTTCCCACACAGAAGTTACACCAAGTATTTGATAAAACCAAAACAGAAATGAGCAATAACATAAAAATAAAATACATAAAATATGAGTTTTCTTTGTCCGTATGTCCCAAGCTTTCTCTATATATTCTGCTAATGCAAATATCAATAGCAAGTATCTTTGGAAGTACGCTAGCTTGTCCATGTCCATAACTAAACATAATCACAACATGCATGCTTTCATCCACTGACTGCAAAATATAGTCCACCTTGTCATGCAGAATCTATTATGCTGTAACTTTGAATGTTAAATAGTGCATTTATATTGATTTACAATGTGCATTACATTCGCTCGCCCGCTCGCACGCACCCACGCACACCCACACGCACGCACGCGCGCGCGCGCACACACACACACACACACACACACACACACACACACACACACACACACAGGATTGTAGACATTGTTGACCTGACAGGAGCCAGGAATAATCGATACCTTCAACTACCACTAGAGGGAGTGCCACATCAGGCCTTTAGAACCAACAACATGGGACTTATTTGCAGTCCAGAAAGTACCTTGTTGACCACTTTGTGCTCAGACATTATTTATTAGACAGTATTCTATGTTATGTTTATAAAGAAAGGAGAGGATGACTGTAGTGGAAACAAAGAGACAGAGAATGAATCAAGGGATAATGGGGCATATGTGCCATGTGAGGATGTTTATAATTTTTCTTCTTTTCTTTTCTTTTCGTTACTTCAGGCTAATTTATGCTTCGTCGCAGATATAGTTCAAAATAACTTAACTTCAGCGACATCATACGATGCAATACGAATGATCTAGAAAGCGTGATGACAGTTTTACTTCCTTCCGCTGTGTCCGATTATCTCCTCTGTTCCGTCACTGAGTCGGACACAAAACCCATCCATGCAGTGATGCACCAGTAAACACACCACAGGCACAGCTGTAGAGTGTATTGTCCCATCTTCACCTCAATATGCCCCCCATGCCCACCCACCTCCCACACACACACACACACACACACACACACACACACACACGCACGCACGCACGCACGCACGCACACACACACACACACACACACACACACACACACACACACACACACACACACACACACACACTATCCTAGACGTCTCTATACACATTTCTGCTGACACCAGCTGATCCATTACCCGATACCATTGCCCCTAACAGAAACATGATGTTGCTTATTATGCACCCCACCGGGCTTGGACAAATAGCAGCTCACTCGCCGGTTCAGGGGAGAATGAAATACAAGCCTGCCTCTTTCTGCAGACCTTTTCTTCAGATTATCCCTCTGTCCACGGCTACTCCCCTGGGACACGAAAAAAAACTGGGTTCACACAGGCATTCCTCTATTTATTTTCTACTGTAACCAAGCTAATGATGGCAAGGCTGCACAAGGTAAGCATTATGTTAAGCAAGAGACCAGGTATTTTCTTTCTTTTTGCAACTGTGATCCCCCCCCCCCTTTTTTGTAAGGCATTTCTGCTTTATTAGAGAGCACAGGAAAGTGAGAGTAGAGCCGAGGGTGAGTGGATGACTTGTGAGCCCCCTTCAAATTATCAGGGCATTACGAGTGTGTGGCGTCATGCCACCAGGCCAGAGTTTATTTTATTTTTTATTTAACCTTTATTCAACCAGTAAAAACTGTATATTTTTCAAGTGGGAACTGGCAAAGCGGCAGAATACATAATTACACTTCAATACATCGTAGGCCTACATGTTAAGTTATAGCCTACAACAGCCAATAATAAATCCATGACAATACCTCCGAAACCTATACAATATATACAACAACACAGCTCGATATATGAAGATCTATAAGGGCTTGAGGTTTGAAGTCAGATGTAGAGTTCTTGGCTGGCTCCATTATGCAGATCTAGGCGATGATCCAGTCTTCTCCATGTATGGTTATCCAGGGTTGTGATCTTCATATAATATGGAGGTGGCCATTTATGGTGGCGTGAAGTGTTACGTAGCGTGATGACACGAGGCATGACAGTGACCATATATGGAGACGTGATGTCACGAGGCGTGACCATATACAGTATGGAGGCGTGATGTCACGAGGCGTGACCATATGGAGTGTGATGTCACGAGGCGTGACCATAATAGGCGTGGGGTGACTAACTAACTGACGGACGGGATGTTTTTAGTGTGTGTTTGTGTATCCGTGTTTTTGTGTGTGTGTGTGTGCGCAAATGCACACACATGCAAAAGCATGCAAATACATGTAGCCTATATTTGTGGGTCTCAGAGTTTGTATTGTATCTTCATGCGCTTGTGTTTCTACATAATTCACATGTACTGTAGTGCAAGGATGTTTGCAAAGGGTATGTGTGTGCTGTGTGCACAATATGAAAAAGAGGCCTCGAGGGGTTTCTTTTTTTTATATAAACAGACAGTGCTGGAAAATTCTCCCACAGAAATGTCATTCTGACACCAAATTTATGAGTGTTTTTGTAGCAGCTTGTGAAGCTGAGTTTATTTAATCAGAACAAACACCAAGCCTCAAATCAGCATGCTGTGAACAAACCACTTTGAAATGCTCTGCCCAGACTTGATATTACCATTACAGCATGCAGATATATTTGTGCGTGTGTGTGTGTGTGTGTGTGTGTGTGTGTGTGTGTGTGTGTGTGTGTGTGTGTGTGTGTGTGTGTGTGTGTGTGTGTGTGTGTGTGCGTGTGTGCGTGTGTGTGTGTGCGTGCGTGCGTGTCCGTCTGTAGGTTTCTGTATGTGTAAAAATTATGAAATTAGTTTCCTTCATAAGCTTTGACTCTCGTATTGTGTAAACTATGTCAGGACTCAGGCAGTAAACAACCCAGGCAAGATGAAAAAGACGATGTGATTGTCTGTAACACCAGCTGAATCCGTAATTCAATGTTGTTCTGAAGCATTGTTTTTCTGAAGCATTGTTTTGACAAGCGTAATAGTTGGAAAAACTCCTTTGTATTCATTTGTATCATGATGGGCCTACTACAGTATGTGAAATGTCCTGTTCCAAAACGTCTTCAGCGCTTCACAGGCCTGTTGGATTAAAAAGAAAACAAACGATCTTTTGATGGAATCCAGCCAATTCAAGTTCATGTCTGATCATGGATCAACAACCATTTTGTAGACAGAATCCGAATCCAGTTGTGTTACTGTTTTTTTTATTTGCATAGAAACTTTGCATGAGAGCATCATGTTTTCAAATTAAGCTCTTATAGCTCAGCAAAAAGACTTCAGCGTCAAGTTAGTTAGGCAACCATTTTCATTTCCTTTCACACACACGTACAGTATACACGCCATTAGAAATTCTTTATTGTTATGGCTTATTTCAAGTTATTGCATTCTTCAATCTCCTGTTCGAGTAGGCCTAACTAGGCAGTTGGTGAGGGGTGTGTTTGCATGTGCGCAGACCCGTGTACTGTGTATATGTGTTTGTGTGTGTGGGGAGGGCTTTAACAGAGCTGGGAAGATGACCTACAGATTATTCATATTTATTTATCTACTTAATATAAAATCTTCAGTACCATAAACCAGCGGGATACTCAATTTCAAGAACAAAATTAGGTTCTATGACCTTTAGTCCAACGCAAATCCAGAGAACAGGCTTTTTCATGTAACAGTTTATTCCAATAGACATATTGCCTACACCCAATATCAACTATAATTAGCAAAATTGGCAGTGTCTACTGCTGTTGGACGACATACAGCTCGGCTGCAGTGTGTATTCAATGCCAGCTGCTATGTTTGAAGCTGCCTATCTGTATGATCGCAAATCAGCCTTTGAACAATTATTGCACAACAAATGAACCCTCGTGAAAAGGTTTATAACAACACAAATGGAGCAGCATTTTACAATGAGAAGGCAATGATGTGTGAGCTTCTTTCACCTCTGATTTTAGGGTGATGTTTTAGTGCATAATCTTAGTTCAGCTTCAACCACGTGCTGCCTATGGAAACTATATGTCATATACCTTCATGATTATAGCAACGGAATCTATGAATTCTCTAAAGACCACCTATAACTGTCTAACTTTCCAAAGGGAGCTCTGCCAGGAAACATAAAAATGTATTGAGCGCTCATTTCGGATTGGAAAAATCCATAAAGCTGTCCTTTTTTTGAAGTAAATATAAATACATCAAGATAACATAACTAGCGAGTTGTTCCAGTTGTTCCAGATTCACCCTCAAGCTATACGTGGCATATCATCAGAGACTAATCATTACTGTGTTTGTTGAGTTTGCTGAGGATGAGAACGTACTGGCAGCCCCCCCTGGTCTTCAGGACTATATAAGCAACATTATCATAGCACTATGGTAAGAGTAATTTGGTTAAAATGACAACTACCCTCAAAGCCACCACTGTGGACAAGCTTTGAGATCAACTGTAATCTTCATAACCACCAGTGTAGCTCAGGTGTTAAAGAATGTGTGCAATAGGACTCATCCTTATGAATAGCACACCCGTTTTATTTTTAATCCATTCTAAATTAACTGATCTACAAGCAATGAGTTGTGAGCTTGTAGAGCTGCTATTAAAAATTAATCTAATAATAAATGTCTACCAATAGCCTTGATGCCCTAACTAGATAAAGTATGAGGCTGTTTTGAGATATATTCATTTTGAGACACCTTTAATAAAGCACATTTCTAGATAGGCCTACTTAAGTTTTTTTTTTTTTTTTTTTACATTTCCACATACAGTGTATATTGTGTGCTAAATCAAATATGTTAAAAATGGTAGTAATCCACTAAAACACAGCTGCTTGTAGTTTCCTGACTGGAAACGTTTGATGAGATTCCCTGAAAGTGTACAGGAAGCAGAGACACACAACTGAGCAACTATCAAAGTATTTACATGATGTCAATTTGGCCTTGTCAGAATGACAACACTGTCCTCCTACATCCAGACGCCACACTCTAATGGCCAAAACAGCTGAAGCATTTCAGGTTTATCATAAAAAATGTCGAATTCACATCACATAAACAGTACTCAGACTAATCAGAATCCAATAAAGAAACATCTCCAGCATGGAGTCATTTACCAATGACTGGAATTTCTAATAATCCTGGTCATCGTAATCCCTATAAAATTGTCTCCAATAATGTACTCTCATTTATAGTTGTCCATTGCAGTTGGATAATCAAAGTGGCATTGCATGATCCCATGAATAGAATGTACAAAACGTTTAAAGCAGGTCCAGTTTACCATAAAGCCTGAGTTATGTCCCATAGCAGCAGAACTGCAAATTACACTTTTCTCACTGTGGTTATTTTAACAGGTCTCGTGTGTTTTAATGACCAATCATAAATCCTGTTATTTTTAACGACTGATGGCTGGTCTCACTGGTGACTGAGACATGATGCTTCCAAAAATCAACTGTGGGCATACTGGCTGGCCGGCATTGGCGTCACACAATGTTACACAGCCTGTGTTTGTACATGCTATTGCCAGAGTTCATAGGTGAAGAGGATTGAACTCAGTGAGAAATTGTTAAAGGTAATGGCTTTAACTGCTTGCTGAATCGTGAATCAAAATGTATACCGTTACTACATTAAACCGATTTTCTTTCCATTTCTGGATGGTGAGTTCCTGCTGACAGCTAACTCCTAGACATGGTCTGAACTTTTGTATCAGTCTCATAAGAAAGGTGAAATATGCTGAAATATGCTCACTGCGATTTTTCCTCTGACGTAAATTACACAACAAATTTCACGCTTTTCGGGGAATTCTATCGTCTGAGGGAACAGATCCAAGACGGAAAGAATATAGTTACTGGAACAGCAGACCTGCAATGACATCATGCTCTTAAAAGTAATGGTTATTATTCAAAAACACATGGCAGTAGGCCCTGTATGTGCTACAAGCTCCCACATCTACCCCCCTTGTGCATGGGGCTCAAGTGAATAATAAAACAATTGTTTCTCTATTTGATTCTCCTTTTCAGGTTGTGCCGAATTCCCCCTGGGATTTAAGTGGCTGTTAAAAGTAGTGATCACATGCTGTGAGAAGCCTTCAACAAAATGTAATAGGCAAACTGCCTCAAGACTTTGAGAAGTTGAATAGTGAGATGATTGATATGACTAATTTGCTAAATTGACTTAGATCCCAGAATTCCAGAAGTACCACCATCCCTCTTCCCTAAATCCAGACAATAAAATAAAATAAAAGTTCCTTAAAAAGAAGCTACAGATTTTGCCAAATTAATTAGTTTGGTTGATCATCCACCCGGGAAGAGAACACATATTTTCCCTACTCATTTTATTCACCAAAAGAGAGTGGAGGATAGAGTAGCCTACCACATATTAAGATGCGAATGGTCCATTCAACGTCGTACGCAAAAATCCATATCCAAATACTTTTCTATGGTAGTTATTCCACCAGAAGGAGTGTCACAGACTTTGTACATTTCATATTTAAAATCTGTATGGGAAAGGACTTATTTTTATACTCAGCAGCATTTATTCCATGTGGAATTGTTAACTTCAAGACCTCCATAAAGTGCTGGCTGAATAGAACCTTCTAATTATAACCATTGATTATTTTAAACAGTTCAATTTACAGTGAGCATGTTGTTGTTGTTATTGCTTATTTATCAGACACATTTGCACCACAATGGAAACAAGCTCTCTATTCTTTTTGTTGTTGTTGTTGTTTTCCTTTTGACAGAACACTCAAACAGCAAAATATATTAATGGTTCGCACTCAGACGCCAATAGCATGATGATGATGAAACTGTAATGACATTGCGCTGTAGAATTCACAGATGCTAAATGTATGTATAAAAAAAGTGTTGGAGTTGCTAGAACAAGTCTTACCATCCAGACAGCAAGAAAAGGATGCATTTCGTATTTTATGCCTTGTGGAAAAAAGATTCATGATGTGGTGTTCTTAACGCATTCAGAAACACATGTTCTGCTTTATGGGCTCCTATGGCTGCGTTTCCTACACAAAAGCCCCAAAATGACCCTTTTATGATCACTGGCTACCGATGATGTGCCGTAAAACAGAGCATACAGCTTTACCATTAAATACGGAGGATGTTTTTTGTAGTAGTTAAGGAAATGCTGCCTTTGAAGGCAGATGGATTAAGACCATAAGGCCCGCCTCACTTTATAAAACCACAAGGTCTCAGTGCGGTTCAGAGATCTATAAAACAAAACATTTGGACCTTGTGGAAGGAAAAAAGAAAGTCTGACATCATGACAGCTAATTTGAGGCCAAATATTTGTGCCTAAGGCAAAATAACACTATTTATTCCCCCTGTTAATGAGGGGATATAAAGTTAGGTTCAGAGATGGGTGTCATTTATGTTTCTTCCAGATATGTCATTGTCCACCTATTGAAAAAGGTGATTCCTGCTGTACAAAACAGAATTGAGAAGCATGCGTGTTGCCTGTGTTACGCTCTCCCAGTAAAACTCTTTCTCACTGTCAGGTGAACCCCGCCCCATCACATAGGGGTTCAAATCTGACCATGTTCAAGGGAATAAAGCTAGGCAGGGAGGGCGATTGAAAACTGCATAGCCGTAGACACCCTCGTACTCAGCCGATACCAACAATACTCACCTACTTACTCACTTGCTTGCTCACTTAGGGTGCATAGGCACACTGAGTAATTGACGAGTGCACTCCCAGTGCACATTTCCGAATGCACACTTCCTTCCTTCCTTCCTTCCTTACTTACCTGGCTATAGATCCACTTGACTAAACGGATAGTTAACTGTTAATAAATGCATTATTACGGGCACAACACCACAGTCACAACCAGGGGGGCAGTCAGACAGATATTTTGTGAAGCCTGAAACTCCTGAAAGTTCATATAATGGCCTGTTGTGGCGCTGTCACTGGACCCAAAAAACCCCATAGCCCCATAGAAGTCCATGTATTTGGGCCCAACTTCACCTAGACTGTATTACCTTAATAAACATGGTCATGAATACTTTCTGCTTCCAGTCACTAGTTTAAAGTCTCATTTCTAATGTCATAATATTCTTTTTGGAAAATTATGGTCCCATTTATAAAATAAATGACCATAAAGTCGCGTATGTTCTGAGGGGCGTGGCTACCGTTACAGTCTATGATCGGGAGTCCCCACCCACTCGAGTCAAAATAAAAACCAACGGAGAAGAAGGGGGGAAGTCCCGCCTCGTTGTCTGGGCAGCCAATGGCCAGCTGGGCCCAAACGGAGCCAGCCAATGGCCAGCTGGGCCCAAACGGATCTAGAAAGATGGCGACTTACAGTGCAGGAATAAGAGGCTTCATTTTACGTCCATGTTAGACCCGGGGAACGCTTTGTCCATATTTTTTACAGTCTATGGTCACAACACTCTGCTCCACTTATCCCCCCGGATTCGGCACAAACATGGGGATGAATTCATTCTACTATTATGCCACTAAAATGTGGAATGTCCCACCACCTTAGAGTATATACTCTAGTCTAAGCCTACCACCAGCCATGTGGAATGCCCGGTAGGCTACCACCAGCCATCAAAAAATCTCTAAAAATCACTAAAATGTGGAATGCCCTGGCCTACTATACCACCAGCCATCAAAAAATTACTACCCTACTATACCACCAGCCATCAAAAAATCACTACAAATCACTACAAATCACTAAAATGTGGAATGCCCTACTATACCACCAGCCATCAAAAAATCACTACAAATCACTACAAATCACTAAAATGTGGAATGCCCTACTATACCACCAGCCATCAAAAAATCACTACAAATCACTAAAATGTGGAATGCCCTACCACCAGCCATCAAAGAATCACAAAAAATAACTAAAACAATCACAAAAACCACTAAAAAAACCCCACTAAAAAACCACAAAGAAATCACTAAAAAATCTATTTATTACAGCCGTAGGTTGCTTATTGATTAAAAATCATAGAAAAGGACTCTTTGACAGTCATTGGACAGTAATTGGAACTAGAGGTCCCCAACATCGCTTGGCAGCCAAGGTGGCATCAGCCTCTTTAGCTCGATACCTAGCCTCCTCAAAGGTTCTTACCACCTCACCATGAGAACATAAAATCATAAAACAATCACAAAAGAATCACAAAGAATCACAAAAAATCCCTAAAATGTGGAATGCCCTACCACCAGCCATAAAAAAAACACAAAAAATCACTAAAATGTGGAATTCCCTACCACCAGCCATCAAACAATCACTAAAAATCACTAACAATCACTAAAATGTGGAATGCCCTACCACCAGCCATCAAACAATCACTAAAAATCACTAACAATCACTAAAATGTGGAATGCCCTACCACCAGCCATCAAAAAATCACTAGAAATCACTAAAGATTCAGTCCCTATTCTCCTTAATGGACAAAGACTAGACAAGTTTTCTAGCTTGCCAAAATAAATGCCACAGTTCAGTTTTTTATGTGAGTTCTTGTTGCATAGGACAACAATGGAAAGAAGCCCTTTGGGTTTTTTCTGTTATCCTTTTAGCATGTACCTCTGTTCTCTGTAATAAAGTATTCAATCAATCAATTAAGTATGTATAGCCTAAAGCATATTTAATTTATTTTTTAAATGTATAACAATGCCATAATAAAAGTAATAATTTAACCCAATAAATGTGATTGTAAGTTATTATAAACAATTATAAGAATCTAATGAGGCTTTTATTAACATTTCTAAGCAGTCTAAAACTGTCAATCTAGAAACCCATTCTGTTGAAAAAAGGATATATTTTTTTTACCCTTTGTTTTTGCCTATCGGAACCACCTCCAGGCCCTTATGTGTTTATTACAAGGACCATAACCATAATAGAGCAGTACCTGTTATAATTTGTATTAATTTAGCATTGTGGTGAATTAGGTCCGGTATATGGTTTACTGGAATAACGGGAGAAACAATGAGTTACAATGAGAGAATGATATTGGTTTTCAACATGTGTTTAGTAGAAAAACAGACTCTACACACATAATAATTGTCAATGGATGGTGGTGATCCATGGTATATGACTTCACAGTGGTAAAAGAAAACTGGCTTTCACTCTGCATGTGTATAACGAATGGATGGAATCCTTTCTTCTTTTGTAGATTTTGGTGCCCCAATAATTTCACAGTTCATCTCTTAAGACAAAGCTGTCCCCTGTCCTCAAGTTGTCTCTTTTGGAGACAATAGAATGAATGATTAGAAAGAAAGTGCAGTCCACATCTGAGATGTATTTTGAAATACCAAAGCCTTGGATTACTGGAACCAGATGGGTAAGACGCTGCCACACTGGTCTATTTGATAGCCTACTATTTGGTGTTTTTAACTAGCCTTTTTTATTGGCAGAAACAGCTAAATGTTTTATTGTTTTGTTGTTTGTCCTCCATGTTCAATTTGAATAAAGAAATATTTATGGTAGAGTATAGTATTCAAATTGTGTTTCCCCAAAACTACAAATGTTATTGTAAAGGGGAAACATGAGCTGGCTAACCTGTCCTCACAAGCATGTTTTGACATCTCTCCTGTATTTGCATGTTATTGTTGACATATCGGCTGAAATGGCTTGAAGAAATCATGTTCAGCCTGGAAATTATATCCATCAGCAAAATCCTTACGCAAACATATCATTTTATATCTGACAACTGATCAGACACATTTGGCCCTTGGTTAAGAAAGCAGTAAAGTTCACTATCAGCATGAGCTGTTAATGATGTATATCTCGGGATTAGCGTTCAGACACAGCATACCAGGCTACCAATAGTCCATGAAACCACAATGAGCCTTTAAGGAATCCTTTAAGACATCCGGACAGGAATTTGGATCGCTTGAACAACATGGTCAGAGAGGAGAGAATTAAAGCATGCACGCATGAGAGACTCTTTATGTGAAAAAAATTGAGATGTGTGAAATTGACTCACAAGATAGTTCATTTGGCCTGGCATCATAGGCTCATATGGAATGATAGTGTCTAGTGTGAACTCACGCAGGGCACAGGCTATTGGCAGGAAATGTAGTGTTTTGCTTTTATTGCACCAGACAAGCACACATCATAAGCAAAGCGTGAAATAAAGGTTTACAGAATTATAAGAATCCCCAATGCCTTTCCAAGGCTGTCTAAACGGCCACAAAAAAGGTCTTGGCAACAATCTGCATGGTATGATGAAGGCTTTTATTGTGTAAAATCCTTGCTAAATGTACCTTTAAAAAAATAATAAGAATAACACATGCATTATAAATGTACTTTGTCACGTGTTCACTCTTTATAACACTGCATAATTACACATACAAGTAATAGTACAGCAGATAATAGGAACGATCTTTCACTTGGTGATACAAGCGTGAAATTTGGTATGAACATGCCTCTGGGTCATCTCTTTAACTTTTTAAACCGAGCCAACGAAAAATCCAATATGGCGGTCATTTTTCAAGATGGCCGCCAAATTAAAAAGGCCTTTTGTGGCGGTACTGGACAACCGTGGGTCTGGCCGACTCGAGACCGGGCACTGCACTCCCTGTGGGTGTGTGGAACGTGTGGGTCAACTCTTTAACTTTTTAAACCGAGCCATCTTGAAAAATCACCGCCATATTGGATTTTTGGATGGCTTGGTTTAAAAAGTTAAAGAGTTGACCCAAAGGAATGTTCATGGCAAATGTCACGCTTGTATCACCAAGCGAACAACCGTTCCAATGATCTGCTAATTGCACGCATTTTGTGTGTGTCTGTACATCTGTAATCCACGTAACTCGAGAACCGTTCGCCCCACCGACTTCCAGTTGTCCAGTACCGCCACAAAAGGCCCTTTTCATTTGGCGCCAATCTTGAAAAATGACCGCCATATTGGATTTTTTGTTGGCTCGGTTTAAAAAGTTAAAGAGATGACCCAGAGGCATGTTCATGCCAAATTTCACGCTTGTATCACCTTGTGAAAGATTCTCTCACAATGTGGCTGTTAGCCGCTGTACTATAAGTACACATAATGGTTTATAACAATAATCACAACTTATTTATAGCTTTTTTAATGACGTACTATAATACTTTTTTCTTTAGTTAGTTTCTTTAGTTTAGCATAGGGAGTCACGGTGGCATGTACAGTCGGTAGTGCTGTTGCCTCACAGCTGTCCTGGGTTCGATTCCCGCTGGGGACGCTGTGGGCGTGTTCCCTCCTCCGCGTGATGGAGGGGAAAGGAACTCCGCGCGCTACGTCCGGTCGGGGAAACTCTCCCCTGCCAGGTGAAAAGAAGCAGCTTGGACTCCTCATGGCTGCAAAGAAGGAAGCATGAGGTCAGTCAGTCCACTGCCCCCCTAGGTTCGCAGAGGAAGTGTAGTGCCCAGAATTACATTCGATAATTGACACTGGGTGAAAAAATGGGTTACAAAATCGTGGGATAAAACTTTAGCCAAAAAAAGATTATAATAATAATAATGCATTATATAATCACGGTAACAATACATTATGTGAGTGGTCATTTGGTAATAATATCCTTACCTTACTTAAAACACCCAATGATTACTTATTTATTGTGACACATAATCGCACTATAATACAGCCATTATAACATTATGACATAATGAATTACAACTAGAGAGTTACAATGCATTATGATACCTGCAAATGAATTGTCAGTGAGTGTCCAGCATTTGTGTAGTATTGGGATACTTGACCTGTCTTGCGTTGCCAGTACAGTGGGAATCTTGCACCAACTTAGGAGCAAAATATCACATACATGGTAACGGTTGGTTGGGCTTGATGTGCCGGGGTAGCTTGTCCACAGCCCACAACCTGTCTGGTGTGAGTCTCTAATACATTTCCTGGAAGGCTATTGGTTTTGGGGAGAGGACCCATTCTGACCTGAGATCAGATTCATACGAGGTTTCCACTGGACACACACTGGTCTGATTAACCCATTCTGAACTGAGATCAGATTCTAAAAAAATGTCAGTCGTTCTTCGATTTTTCAAAAATAGCAGACCTACAAGCTCGTATCGCGCCACTCGGTGGCGCGATATGAGCTTGTAGATCTGCTATTTTTCAATAGCTAAAGCATAACATGATGCCAACACCAAAATGGGTGCCCGGTCAGAATGGGTTAAAGTGAGCAATGGCACAGGGGTTGAGCACAGGGACAAGCACGTAAAAAGCTTGCTACAGAAATCTTAACCAATTAACGAGATGCTGGGAGGAGGATTATACTTTAATCGTTATGAATATTTATGAGTATTTATAACTATTATTAGTGTCCTATATCGAGCTTGAGGACACCATTGAAAGTAATAGGGCGACTGAACAGGTTGACACTAGAGTCCATTAAGTCCAATCGAGAAGTGGCGCCATTTCTATTCTATATAAGCAGATTGAAATGCATTAAAAGTATGTTTGTGTCTTCATAGAAAGAGATCAAAGCATTTTACACTCTCAATAGTTAGTTAACACTGGATTTTACAGCATGTGATATGTGTGTATAAGCAGGAGACTCAATGTAAAAGAAAACGAAGTAATATTCAAGACACCACTCCTTTTTTCCATATTTATGTAAACTTTGTATGTACACAATAATAAGCAGCAAAGCACTGCTGACATTCATATCTAGAAACAAAATGGTGCTAAAAAGGAACCAACAACACCAAGAACAATATCTAAATATAGATTTGGCATTCTTTGCACTTTGACATTTGTTCATGCGAATGAGTGAATGTTACTGCATTTAAACTGTATTTAGAAAGACCATCCAACCAAACAAACAAACAAAAAACACACACAATCCAACTGGCTACCAGTACCTACATCATGTAAGACTATACAATATCTGTTCTGGCAAACAAAAAATATTGTTCTGTTATGAACTGTTGTTGTTGTGTTATACTGTTACTGCATAACACAATCATATAGTGTTTTACACAGGATAGGCCTACACAGTAATGACTAATGTCTAAACATGTTTTCGGACCACAATGCGCAGTTATAGATTGGCTGTATAGGGATGCACCGATGTATCGGCCCACATATCGGTATCGGCCGATATTTGCCATTTCCGATCAATATCGGCAAATTAAACTGACGTTAACCGATGGCAGTAGCTGATATTTATCTGTTCTTGATATGCATACATATTGTGTTGGATATCTGCAGCCTACCAAGCTGTAGATTCTGAACATTTATTTCTTGTATTGAAGATGTATTTGTTTCCCTGGCACTAAATATCTAAACTAAATATCATGGAAACAGTCTATAAGAAACTGACAGAGGGAATCTTGACTTTTAACATGGCAATGTGGTATGGCAATCTTAATGTAAAAGGAAGAAGCAAGCTGCAGCGAATAGTGAACCTAGCCTCAAAAATCATTGGGAAGAGACAGAAACAATTAAGTTGTATCTACAAGGAAGTACTTCAAAAAAAAGCTGTCAAGATAACAAATGACCCCTCTCATCCACTCTGCAGGGAGTTCAAACTACTTCCCTCTGGTAGACGGTACAAAGTACCAAAAGCTAACCATAACATATTTAATAATTCATTCATTCCAAATGCCATTAAGGCATTAAATGATACCATGTCTCGCTAGAGTAGTTTTTTAATGTATTTGCCACTGCATTTTTGCCATGAAAATAATTGTGTAAGTGTTGTTGCTGTTGTCGCTGTTTGTTTTTTACTGTTGTTGGGACCGAAGACAAATTTCCACACGTGGACAATAAATGAAACTAACTAACTAACTAACTAAATAAACATATATCGGTATCGGCTATTGGCTAAATTGTTATTTTAAACATCGGTATCGGCCAAGAATTTTCATATTGGTGCATCCCTAATTGGCTGTTATATATATTTCAAGTCAAAATATGAGAAATATATGGGTCAGAATGACTGAAAATGACAATTAAAATCCACAGTAGTGAAGTCATTAATTCGAGAGACAATGAGGCGAGGCAAACACTCCATCAAACTACTGTCAATAAGTTATTCAACAATGATACCATTTGGATCACTACAGTGTGGCTTTGAAAGCTAAAAATGAATACCAGCAACTGCCAATTCAGTTTTCATTGATCACATGGTTCTAAATTACATAATGATCCTATTATTATATGATCAAAGCAAGTGGAAGTTCCGAAAATGTTTGATTTCAGCAAAATGACACTATCACACTATCATGGATACCTTTACAGGTATATAGCACATTCTTTGAGCTGAGAGGGTCTAACAAAAGTATCTACATACATAGTGGAAATTATTTCAGTGATGAGGGCTCTTTACTACAATGTCCTTTCTTTAAAGAAAAACAAAAAAAGAATCCCAACCCTATAAAAGTGTGTTTTCATAAACCACCCCATTCAAACATAAACAAATACATAGAAACTGTCTATGTATATCTGTATATATACCAAGGTATATAGATATATAAACAAAACAATAGAAAAGCAAAAAAAAGACAGTTTTTTCTGGTTGTGCAAGTTCTTATGTAGGATGAGATGCAAACAAATGGGATGGATTATTTGAAGACATTCTCAAAGGCAGGGCACTTGTAGGTCTTGAGTTTCTTGATGGCTTTTTTGAATTCTTTGCTGGACTTGTCCCACTTGTGGATGCCTGTGAGGAGGTACTGCTTGTCCACCTTGCGACCCATGATGAGGTACTGGTTGCCCAGGTTGTCCAGCTGCTGGCAGGGGCAGTCTGCTCCGTTCTTCAAGTACAGAACCAGCTTCTTCAAATCCTTCTTTTTCAGGTTCCCCGTCTTCAGCATCTTCTTCCTCTTCTGCAGGATCACCTTGCGATCATTGTTCTCACGCTTTACCTCCTTGATCTTTGCTCTGAAAGCTGTAGAAAGGAGAATAAGAAATAAGATATTAAAACCAAAATGTGTGAGGTAAATATTGGACTCAGCCAAGAAGTTAATGTAGATACAGGGGTGCCCAAAAGGTAGACCGTGATCTACCAGTAGATCACAAAGGCATGTCACATGACATGCCAAAAATATATAATTTAAATGTAAAATAAATAAATACCGGTAAAAAGGCATCTTCCACTTGAATTAAGGTGACTTGATTTATTGTCATCAAAAAAGGTCCTCAGCTCAAACCCAAACAAAGTATTGCATTATACTTTGTTTTCAAGTTTGTATCACAAACATCAGTAGCATTACAAAGTTATATACAAGAAACCGCTACCAATTCAAAGTTTTCCCCCTGTATTTCCAATTCCAAGTGCGTTAGTCTTATTTGTAATGCCATTGCCACTATTCCAAAGCCCCCTCAGGTACTATTTTCAGCAATTCAATATTGTTTTGGTGGGTAGATCTTGTCATTTTGAAAGTAGCTCTCAAGTCAAACCTCTAATGTAGAACCTCCAATCCAATTGGACCCCTCAACCTCCAGTCCAATGGTTCCCAAATGTTTTAGAGAAATACATTTTCCCTAAATGACCAATCCACAAGCTCACATCGTATTGCGATGCAACCAGTTGTGACGTTGTAGATCTGCAAATTAAGTTTTAATTTGTATTAATGGCATTTCTTTGATTATTCTTTTATGTATTAAATTATTTTGAAAAATGTATGACATTTTATTTATTTCAGATATGTTTATAAATCATTTACAAAATTGGAGGAAATGAAAAAAGCCAACCCAAAAATGTGTCCCGGACCACTATTCCAGTCCACCCAACAGCAGCACAGCCAGAATGTTGCACTGCTGACGGACAGCAGACGGGCCCGCACAAAGACTCATCAGTTTATTTGACCAGCTGCTGTGAAGCGTGACTGTTTTGTAGTGGCCAACTGTCTGCTCCAGCTCTGTCCAGCATGGTTTACCTTCAACTAAGGCATACTGCTTATAGCGCATGATTTAAAAGTACCGTGATTGAGTCTGTGTAACATGTTAGCCAAAAGGCTGAACGTTTAGGCCAGTGATTGTGCAGCACACATCTCTGCTGAACCCGTGACGGATCAACCCCTCTCAGGGCCCAGCTGGCGCTTCACCAAATCAAAAGGCCCTACAGATGCAGCCAATTAATTAATTAATTAACATTAACATGCATAGCTTTTAGAACATATCCACCACTGCCGGCGCTGACACACAAGACACAGCCAGGCAGTGGGCACAGCCTTTCCAACTTCAGTCTCTGCTAAACTATTATGTAAGGACTAGGAGATTACTTTATGGTTATTAATACAGTCATTAACAAGAAACATGCATGGCAATGATAAGATGGGGGAAAAAACTATGCTGTTTCATGTATTTTCTTATACTGTATTCAACAGCCAAACAGCTGAATGATGAACCACGCATATCATACCTTCCTGAAAAAAGCTATTCAGGTCCTGAATAGCTTACAAGCGAAACAAAAAGCTGACTCCTTAATGTATACAGAACCGGACGGTTGAGAAAGACTTTGAAAAGCTCCACTTATGGTGTTAAATACCGTTTTTCACATTTACTAAAGTCACCATCTCTGTTCTAGCAAGACTGGCATGGAACTGGTCCACTCAACTATCTGCAATTTTCCCGAAAAACAATTAGCCTATAACTACAAGCCCCATTAGCAGGCAGCAGCAGTCTAAATTGTCTTTGTGGCCAACAAATGTAGCTACATTTGCAAACAGTGCTGTTCACCATGTTGTTACATGGTCCACATAACATTTGTGCACAAACAATGCCAATATTCTATTAATATTAGAACGTTTTAAAGACAGACTCATTATTGACAACAATGCAACCAAGTTGTGGGTGCAACGTCACTGAAAGCTTTCATAATAACAATTAAATTAATTTACTCACGAGTGCTGAAATCGTGAAATGGAGGATGTAAGAACACACTTTTGTTGCATTAGAGCAGGGTAAATATGAAGTTTTGCGCCAAGGTCTTGTGTTTATATTCCTTTGGCTTACATATAGGTTGTATGTTGTCGCAACAACACACGTTGGTCTGAGTGAGGGGGCCTTCCCCCAACCGACCCGAGGGAAAATCAACTGCTACAGAAACTGTCGGACGACCAAAAACACTAGCGGGGGTTCCTGTGTTGCGTTATATTTTTCGACAGAAGCAACAGCTGTACCTATAGTCTCATACTGGGCCCTGCAAGCTTCGGGCCCTGGCGCTTAAGCTCCGCCTAGTTCCATTGTTAATCCGTGCCTGTGCTGAACCCATAGAGCTGATCAGGCTAGCCAAGGATTGAATCCCGCCAGTGCTTTCCTGTGCTGCTCTCATGCTCTCTCTCTCTCTCCTTCTCAACTTTCACAGTATCTGTCTCAGTTAATAAAAACCTAAGGAGAGAACAGTGCCTATACTCTCCGGTCTGGATAAAAGGGGGGAAAGAATGTTTGGTTTCTATTAGCTATCAGTGACAAATCTGAGCATTCTCTCCTCAGGGAAGAGAAGATATGGTTAAGTACTGTAATTCTGTAAAGGAATGAAGGATGACTGAGGGTCGGGGGATGACAAAGACACCTCTTTATGTCATGAGGACTGACTGGAATGTGAAAGAAATCCATCAATATTCTCCTTTAACTATTTTGTTTTTACCATTGTTAGTTCCTTTCAGTGAAGGGTTTGCTGAGCATGAACACTATTTTTCAGCACTGGCCAGCTTCTCACTTTCATTTTTGCACATTCTTGCAGTCACACTCATTTACAACTATAGTCATACTGTAGTGTAGGCCTTCTTGTAGCCATTGAGCAACTCTAATCCCCCCTCAAGCATATAGACATATTCCTGTCTGTGACTAAGCAGCTCCAATACAACATTTACTGTAAGTGTCTTGCTCAAGGGCACGTCAGCAGTAGCTGTTGAGAGGGGCCGGGAGCATTACTCATGCATTTTACCCAGATCTTTTCATCTGGTCCCAAATCCACACCTTGATTTCTATACTGCCAATGAAAGTGAAGACAAATACATTGCACAGTATATAACAACACTTACTTTGAAAACATAGTAATCATAAAAAAGGTTTACAGACCAACAATGACATACAGTACACATGTGTCCATATATCTTTCAAAGGTCCAGTGCTAGCCTAAGATTAGTTTAGACTATTTTAGATGTATTTATCGATTCTGACGTCATCACTCTATGAGAGTCTAAGCGACTTTGCCCCATGGCTTGTGGTGGTCTGAAAATCCCTGCCTCAAAGTAACTCTTAACTTGTACAAATGCAAAATCTACGGTGCTTAAATTGCTGCTCCACTTGTCCGGTTTGGCTACGGAAAGCATTTATAACCCGCAGATCCGTAGTTTTCTCTCCTCGTCTCCCCTAATGAGTGCAACTGGCTGCGCAACCCTGGCCGCTAGGGGCGCTGTTGCATATATACAATCGAGGAAAATCAAAGATAGATGCCAGATTCCGAGACAGAGTGGATCAGAGCACCTTTTTTTTATTGAAAACTATTGAACCGTTACAGGAGAGCATCCTAGATCCCAGTGACACCAATTAATCTCCAAATTTCACTCTAATTTAACCATGGATACCCAATCTTTCATTATACTCCATTTAACTTTCTCTCCTCGTTTCCTCTGGTTCCCCTTTAAGAATCAGAACATGAGTCAGACCCAGTAGTGGTCCAAATCTCCCTCCCTGCATCCATATGCCTCTATATATTGCACATATCTCTTTATTTCCCGTATATATCTGCAGGATAGGAGCTGACCGTATTACATGGTACTTCAAATCCACTGCATTGATAAGATAAGGCGCAGAGCAACATCATAGAATAGATAATGTCTTGTGAGCTACAGTGCAGGACATGTCCTGCAGCAGTTCTGTTCATGCTCTGCTAGTGAGAGGTGACATTGCTTCAAAGCTGATAAACCATAACTTTTTATGTGATTTTCTTGACACTTTCAAGAATATCTATTGACAATGGGGAGGTTCCTGCTTACTCACTTAAAGCACATTAACTGCTTTAGGTTTAGTCAGTGAAATGTTACTGACCAATCTAAAACAAATTAAAGAACTGGTGCTATGGTTCAACTGTTTCCTCACCCATGCATCTTCCCATTGCCAATTAAAGTGAACAGTGCTGTTTTTCCCCTGTATTAACAGTGCGCATGGTAAGGATTATCCCCTCTCTGCTCTCTGGTCCCTGGATCAGTCAGAGGAGGCTTAGTGTTCAAACAGATCAAAATGGGCAGCACTTATAATTAGTGATTCATAAAAGAGAGGCCCCAGGCCACCCCTGAAAATACTTCATCTGGATAAATCCTCCATGCTTTATCCCATTCTGACCGGGCACCCATTTTGGTGTCGGCATCATGTTATGCTTTAGCTATTTAAAAATAGCAGATCTACAAGCTCATATCGCGCCACCGAGTGGCGCGATACGAGCTTGTAGGTCTGCTATTTTTTGAAAAAAATCGAAGAACGACTGACATTTTTAGAATCTGATCTCAGGTCAGAATGGGTTCATCAGACCAGTGTGTGTCCGGCGGAAACCTCGTATGAATCTGATCTCAGGTCAGAATGGGTTATAATCCCTAGACTCCTTTTTGTTGAACTTTCTTTGCACCTTGTGCTGTTATTGTAATCTCCACCTCAGCCACATTGTACAGTGGCCAGTAATGTTGCATGAATAATTAACACGGTTGAAGGAGGAAGAGGTGACATTCTTGGCTAGGGATAGAGTGGAATGTAGTATTTGTCCATTACCGAGTTCCAAAATATAGTGTATGTAGTTCCCAGGTGACTGGTACAGTACAGACAATATAGTTCGATACAACGTGGGCTCCATTCATAAGATATGTAGAGGACCGGGCTGTCATATAATAACAATATAATTTAAACTGCCATCATGCTGATTCTGTCCTCTCTCCTACCCCCTTCCGATACATCGTGCTGACTGCATCCCTGTCTATTCAGGGCGGCAGTCAGCACTGTGGTGGGGGGGGGGGGGGGGGGGGGTATAGAAAATAGGGGAAAAAACAATCAGTATAGGAAACACCTATTGGTTCTCTCTGAGGCCTGGCCATGCCTATTTTGTTTATTATCATTACTATTTTATATCCATGGAACTGGTACTCAGGGACTTTTTTTTATTAATACTACAGTGATTAATACTATTACACTATTGTTACTATCATCACTATGTTTCATGTTTATATCTACATTATATCTACGTCTTTTTATTTATACTTGCATACAATTGTCGTCACGCAGACAATTTCTCTGTTAATATGAAACAGACTGTACGGACACTCGGACACTGACCCTAGTACAGGAGGGGGAAGGGTTTACATATACAATAATGTGTTTACATTATATGTATGTAAACACAGGCATATAAAAAAATCACACACGTGTGAACTGAGTGGTGCAATTCCCCCCCCCTCTCTCTCTCTCTCTCTCTCTCTCATTAGCAGGCAGCAGACACAGCACTACCCCTCTCTCTGTTTCTGGCGCCCCCTACTGGTATTAATAAGTCACATACTCGTGCTCACTTATACAGGTACACAGGTACACGGACATTGCTGGTTGTAGGAGTGGTTGCACCACTCAAAAATGGGGAAAAGATAACGGCACATGAACTACTGTAAAAAAAATGAAACTGAACACTGAGAGAGGAGAGTTAAATGCACGGAGAGAAAAACAAACCAAAAGTACAATAATGTTGTAAATGACTATGTTGATCACTCTCCTCCCGGTTCTGTTGTACAACTGTTTGATTAAGTGTGCTTATCAATAAACAGAATTAAAAAAATATAATAAATGGAGTGAGTATCCAGTATGCAGGTACATAATATTTCCTCTTTATCTGCTAATACATTTTTATCCCACGATTTTGCAACCCATTTTCCCACCCAGTGTTAATTATCTGATGTAATCCTGTGCGCTACACTTCATCTGCCAACCTGGGGAGGGCAGGGGACTGACCTCATGCTTCCTTCTATGCATGAGGAGTCCAAGCTGCTTCTTTTCACCTGACAGGGGGGAGTTTCCCCGGCCGGAAGTAGCGCGTGGAAGGTTCGACCAGTTCCTTTCCCCTCCATCAGGCGTTTAGAGACCAGGATTAATGCATGTTTTTGTGAGGGTACCAGTGTTAATTTTGTCGACTAATATATACATATATTAGTTATATATATATGGTAACGTTTAGCAGCCTGAGCTGGAGTCGAACCCCGATCTCCAACTCAATAGACAAGGCAAGCAACCAACCGCGCCAAGAGAGCTTTTGGCCGGGTCTTTCGCAAAGTCGTTACACTACCTCCTCCTTTCTGACGCACGCCCCCGCGCTTCTCACTTCACTCCTCGAGTCCCTCACGTCCCTCACGCAAGGGCACACTCCAGGGGTCCTCATCCCACTTCTGACACCAATGTAACGTTTAGCACCCTGAGCTGGAGTTGAACCCCGATCTCCAACTCAATTTACGGCCGGGTCCGACCAGTTCCTTTCCCCTCCATCAGGTGCCCTGGCTGGCCAGGGGGAGGTAGTTTAGAGACCAGGATTAATGCATGTTTTTGTGAGGGTACCTACCCTAGGGGACACGGGGAGAACTGAGTTCACACAGAAAGGCCCTTTCACCAACCCCACATCAGGTATGGGCACTGATGACGCGGAGGAGAGTACACGCCCCCAGCACCCACAGCGTCCCTAGCAATCGAACCCAGGACCTTCTAGCTGTGAGGCGACAGCACTACCGACTGTGCCACTGTGCCCTTTGTTTTGAAAATGAGGCACTTGATGATGACTAGAATTTTCATGAGAGGCTAACTATTTTGAAATATCTATTTTCATTTTATGACTGCCCACCCTGCCGACCAGTAGGTGGTCTTTAAGGGTGATGTGTCTGCAAGTTTCACTGTATGCGAGGTCCGAATCTTATCCTTGTACAATATGCAAGAACACTTTGTTGCAGTGCCACATGATGCAGAGGTTGTTTGAAGCAATGCAAACTATGTGCACCATGCACCACCTCCAAGACACATGAAAAAAGTTGTGAAGTATAAAAGTATATTATGAAACTTGTGACCATGAAATGTTCTTTCAATCATCATTCACAGGGTTGCCTTTACCAGAATAAAAAAACCAAGAACGTCTATCTCGATGCAATTCCACTTAAACTTTTTTGTCCCTGATCCCTGACCTGGGTTTCCTTTGTCAGGTTAGACCGTTAGAGGGGATGACCCACACACCCGGCCCAGGCTCCAAGGGTGTTATAAACCCTAACAGAAGGGGCTGGAGGGGTGGGGGCACACGCCAGGCCTGTTCACAACCTCACAGAACACACAGTCTGACCCGATAAACCAGGGTGATCAGTCTGCTCTAGTGCATGCTCACTGTGCTGTTTTGCTGTTTACTCTATGGGGAATGGGGATGGAGCAGTTTGGCTACAACAACAAAGTTAGCTGTCAGTAGAGTAAATGGAGAGATTTACCTGAAGGGCTATGGTTGTTTTGTGAAAATGAGGTGCCATAAAAACCTTAAGCACAGAGATAAATTGGTGGTGGGAACAAAGTGTTGAGTGGTATGTACCATAAACCACTCACAGGCAAAGGCAAGGGGGGGGGGGGGGCTCTCTGAGAAGCTGGGGAGAGTCTTTACTTTAGTCATCTCCAGAGGAACCCAGACATTGAACTATTGCAAATTACAGTAATACTTTGCTAATGCTTTATTCCACTACTGTAAGTACGTAATCATAAAAAAAAAAAAGCAGCTGCCCACTTGTGCACTGTATCATACTATACACATGTATTATATTAATCTGGTTTAAATACTACATATCTATACAGGTTTATTTGTTTACTGTTCATTTATTTATTGATTTACACCGCCTTTATTTAGAGGGGATTGAGTACACGTTGTACACCTTTGATGGTACTTTATGTCCTACTTTATCCCATTCTGACCTGAGATCAGATTCATACGAGGTTTCCACTGGGACACACACTGGTCTGATTAACCCATTCTGACCTGAGATCAGATTCTAAAAATGTCAGTCATTCTTCGATTTTTCAAAAATAGCAGACCTACAAGCTCGTATCGCGCCACTCGGTGGCGCGATATGAGCTTGTAGATCTGCTATTTTTCAATAGCTAAAGCATAACATGATGCTGACACCAAAATGGGTGCCCGGTCAGAATGGGTTAAACTACACCTATCCAACCACCTTTAATCAAAAGCTGCCATGCCTCTGCATTGTCTGGTTAAAACTAGATGAAATCACAAAAGGAAAGTGTATGGAGAAGGGATGCAACTTTGTAGGATTTCAAACTAAAGCACATATTATAACAAAAAAAACAACTTGACACTTAACCTCTAACTTAAACGAGAACAGACTTTTTCGCAAAACAAGATGCTTCCAGGAATTGAAGTTTTCAGTGGACAAAAATGCCAAAGTGTTGCCAGATTAATAAATACCAAGTCACTGATTCTCCCTTTGCTTTTCCGCAATTGTGAAGAACGTATTTCTGTGTGGCTTTTGGACTCCTAAATGTGCCATACATGTACTGTTGCCCATTCTTAGTCAAGCCTGCACTAGCATAATGAAATCACAATGAGTGCAGTTCCCTAATCCTTTGTTGGGAGGATAAAACAGATCTTGAGATTTTTGTATTTGCACAGCACATATTTTTCTCGACACAGACATTAACTCTTAATATCGCAGTCTGCTTCAGTCATGGTCAGTACTGTTCCATCATAGCTTTATCCCCTGACAAAATCTCAAAAAAGCCTCCAGAACCAATATAAGGGGAAATAAATGCGGTACTATAGCTAAGCCCAGGAAGCAAAATACTTAGTCGACATATGTATTGCTTGTTTACCCACTGAAAGGAAGTCAGACTCATAATCCATATTCATCTCATCTAACTGTTTACTGCATTCCACGGAAGGCTTTGTCCCTTGTGGGTTTCAACCTGCGAGGACGTCAGTGGCATGAGCTTTGTCCAACAACCATTGTTAGTCCCCATGCTGGGGCAATCTGTGTATTGTCAGATGTCAAGCGTTAAGAGGCTTATGACAAGGAAGCAAAACAACATCTGTCTCAATCAGAGAAGAAACAAGCCAATAATGTGCCACTCTCCTCTTGGCAAACCAGGATGTGGAATGAAAAGCAAGTCCCATCACCACAGCGTAAACAACAGGGCAATTCGTTAAATAAATACAACTTTTAACTTTCCTGAGAACTGGAAAAAGGTCTGTTTCCAATACACCATAGTCCATTTTTCCCTGGCCTGGCACTTGAAATTCAGTTTGGAACTGCCGGGGGTTTGGAGCCCAGCAAACAAATACAAAATGGAGCCTGGCATCCTGAAAACATGCACAAAACAATATCAAAACCTCAACTGTAACATCAGTTGGTTTTGTCTTTTTCCTTGGATTATAGTACTAGAGCAAGATTTACCCCCCCCCCCCCCTCGAAAGCCATGATAAATAATAAGGCAACATTTGCCATGTAATATTTGTGGATAGACGCCAAATCTGCCAGGCCCAGCTGTGATCGAATGACATTGTTGACAAACCCTGGGTCCAGGACCGTTTACTTTCAAATCAAAACAATTGAGAAATTGATTTAGAATGGGTCCCACTTCTTTGTTCTCCTTTTGATATTCTAAAACTGAAAATACAATTTTCTAATATATATTTTTTTTAATGTCCCATCATTAACCCATTCTGACCGGGCACCCATTTTGGTGTCAGCATCATGTCGTGCTTTAGCTATTTAAAAATAGCAGATCTACAAGCTCATATCGCGCCACCGAGTGGCGCGATACGAGCTTGTAGGTCTGCTATTTTTGAAAAATCGAAGAACGACTGACATTTTTTTAGAATCTGATCTCAGGTCAGAATGGGTTAATCAGACCAGTGTGTGTCCGGCGGAAACCTCGTATGAATCTGATCTCAGATCAGAATGGGTTAAGAAGAGCTGCTTCATTTTACAAGTCAAGCTGTTTGAACTGAAAGTGAACTGACCCCCAGCCGTGGACCACTGGAAGTAAACTGAAGGCAAGGCATTCTTGAAACTACAGGCAAACCAGACCGTAGACCAAACATCCTATTTTACAGCTACAAAGCCCTTCTGCATAAAGGTTTTAGGGCCCCTCTTAGTGACCCCAATTCATTAGTTAGAGAATATTATTGTTTAACAAGCGCATATGAACCGTGACTTCAGTTCAAGGGTTGAAAACTAAAAGCTGCCATGTTTAGGGTGTCTGATCTATGCCTTTCTTTCTCCCCACTTACCTTTATGCAAACTTATGGGGATTTTTTTTTTGCAGTAAAAACAGATTAGCCTCATTGATCTCACTGAGGGCCTCACTTAAAAGAGAAATACAAAGAACGGCTGTGCTATACAATGAGCTGCACTGATCATCATAGGCATGAAAACAAATGAAAGCTTCTTTAGCTTAACTCCAGTCGAATAATTCAAATTCAAATATTCAAAGAATAACATTGATGCTTAAATGCTTTAAGCGTGTTTGTGTAAAGACCATAATCACTTTGAAGATTTAAGATGGCTGGGGTGGGTGATGTACAGTCATGCTACTGTGTGTGTGTGTGTGTGTGTGTGTGTGTGTTGTTGACCAATGAAATTCAAATGATTAGTAAAATGGAGTGGTGCATGTCTTTGCATGCATTGTGCATGACACTTTTATTGCATGTACTGTATGCACGTGTGTGTGTGTGTGTGTGAGTGTGAGTGTGAGTGTGAGTGTTAGTGTGTGTGTGTGTGTGTGTGTGTGTGTGAGAGTGCGTGCGTGCGTGCTTGGTAGGGTACTTACCAAACTCACTGGCACACATGTGCTCCATCATGGCGTCTGATTTCATTTCATTGTCACATGGAGGGCAGATGGGTGAATAACCTGGGGGGGGGAGGAGGGGGGCAGAGTTTTGTAGTTAATAGCACAGACGGATATCACACTCACATCTAAAACAACTAAAGGATATCACACTCACATCTAAAACAACTAAAGGATATCACACTCACATCTAAAACAACTAAAGGATATCACACTCACATCTAAAACAACTAACGGTATTTGGAATAGAGCGTAGCAGTGGGCGTGGTTTTCTGGACCCACTGAAAAATCGGCCATTAATTTTTCAAGATTTACAAAAATCAATTATTTTAAGCCTATAGAATCAAGCCATCCAGGATCCTGCTGAGTCATCATGACTCATGACCATAAAACCTTTGATTCTGTGAACAAATGAAAAACACTAAACAAAGGGTATTTATTAAATGTATTGTCATATAATTAAATATTCCATTTTCTATTTCCACAGAATCAAAACGTTGATTGATATACATATTTTTTTAAATCTCCATGGGAAAAATGAATTGGAGAGTTTTCAGTGGGTCCAGAAAACCACGCCCACTGCTATGCTCTATAGAGCGTCACAGTCCCACCACCTTTCATGACGACGACAGGCCCAGGAAATAATTCCCCATGCATTTTTTCCCATAGACATTTCAAAAAGTATTTATTGAAAGGTCTGTAAGCCTCAGACAAAGCCAACTCGGATCGTGACAAATCATGACAACAAACACAATTTTTTTTAGAAACAAATAATTAGAAAGAAGAATGAAAAAGGCAGGTTACTTTTCTGTCGTTTTTCTTCTTATTTGTTAGAGTTGGCTTTGTTCGACACTTTTTGAAATGTCTATGGGAAAAATGCATGGGGAATTATTTCCTGGGCCTGTCGTCGAAAGAGGGCGGGACTGCGACGCTCTATACTATAGGGGCTGAAAAACAGTAATATCTCCTTTTTAGAAAGAACCTGGAATCATCACAGGTACAAAAGCACTTCTGTCTTCATTTTAGAATTTGAATGATGGCTATTCAAAAATAGCAGATATACAATCTCACCGCATGTCACATTGTGCCACACTGCGAGCCTGGCCTACATCTGCTATTTTTGATTTTTTTTTTTTTGGAAAAGATCTTGTGTTTGAAAAATGTTGAATAATTTTGAATTACGAAAAAGTTTGAGAACTACTGATTTAGAAGAATCTGTAGAATCTGTCTCGGGTCTTAATTGGGATAAACAACCCAGCCTGTGGTTCCCACTTTCCAATCCTTCATGCAATGAGTCAGCTGTGCTTTCCACCAACACCCCCCCCCCCCCCCCCCTGTCTGTGTGGAGATATTATCTTGTGTCTTTGACAGTAAAACTCCTTAGTTCTGTGCTCTGAGAAGCTGGTCAGAACCCTGACCTGACCTCAGTCAGGAATGTCCTCAGCTTTTATAGCCGGCTGTAACTAGGCGCTGCAGTAAAAACTGCATCCACCTACACTGAGATAGACAGTCTTATAATTATTTAAGACTACGGACACTGTAACTTTAAGGATTGCGTTGTTTTTCCTGGGAATATGGTTGCATAATTTGTACAGGGAATCATTGCTTCATTTGTCCAGGGAAGGTTCACTTTTGAAGCAGTGTATACTTAACATTCACAAAGCTAATCATGTTCATTCCTGGGAGCTGTCTACTTAAGTACAACCACAATCTTGCTGTTGGCAAATGAGTGGTTCCCCTAGTAAAAGCTATTGAGTGTTAAATGCCTTGCTCAAAGGCATTTAACACTCACATTGGTAATTGCTGAGGGAGAGTACAGCATTTCTCATTTACCTTCCCAACCAGGACTTTCCCAGCCAGTATGGGTTTTGAACCACAGACCTTTGCCTCACAAGACAGTTTCTGAAATCTACACTATACATTTAAGGGGCCCCTGATACTGAGGCACAGTGAGACTGCAACCGTGCCAACTTGGCATCACTTACGGTATATCATTAAGTCACTCTAGAGTTTAAGATCTCCAAGCCCACAGCAAATGTTTCACCCATTCTTAGATTTAAGCATTACATTGTAATGAAATGTATCAAGCCAGATAAAGTAAAGCATCTATACTCATACTGTTTAATTGTTTATTATAAATATGCACATTACTTAGTGTTTCCTGAGATATAATTTATTAACCGTGGTAAAGGAATGGCATCTTCCCAGAGTGCAACAGGGTAGGAAGAGGAATAAATGCTAGAATCTTGGAGGAAAAGCAGAACCTATCGATGGCAATATTCTATCTAGAATCTTATGACATTTCAATTACAATAATGGTTGACTCTGACTATGGTCAACGAGCCAAAATGTGTTTTTGCCAAAAGAGGTTTAGTCTAGAGGCATATCCGTGAATATATCATGATTTCATGACCTTTTTTTCCCCCTACTTGCAGTGATTGATTCTTCTACACCAAAACAGCTGAGCTTGCTTAGCAAATTGGATCCATAAGAAGTTAACAAATTCCATAGATATTGGCATTGAGTCATTTTAATCTTTAAACTGTACATATTGTGTAAAAATAATAATAACATTTAAGTCGACATCAGCCTACTCTCTGTTCTGATATGATTGCCAGTTGTCCATTACATGTGTTTGACAAAAGCTTGTGAAAGTAACACCCAGGTGTAAAGAGCTTGTGAAAACAAACACTGTTGAGAGTTAAGAGGGTCCACTTCTCCCTTTTTGTTTCTCATTTAAACCAATTATCACCAGTCTATTTCAGCAGCCAGTGGTCAGCTCTGTTTGCTTACTTCTGTTAGCATCCATTAGTGTGATCACACAGTCAAATCCAGTGTTATAACTCTGAGTGTGTATGAACACACTTAACACTGGATTTACTGTGCAGATTCCCCCCCCCCTCTCAATTTGGTATCTGCAAGTTAATTTTCATATTGTACTGAAATGACTGAAATCCAATAGTTTCTTCTAAAATCAGACAAACTACGATATTTAAAATAAACTGCAGTAGTAATTGTCAAAGAACAGTATACGGTGAGGCATAGCCTAGTGAATGGGCTACACATGCCAGATCGTCTGTATGGTCATTTAATCATACAAAGGAGCTATCGCTTTCATCTACACTCTTAAAGGAATATTCAGCAGTTTAGTCAAAGTTTGTGAATTGAGACTGAAAAAAGAAAACAAAAGCAAAAACCTCACCCATTAACTCAGCAGATGGGAGATGCCTCCCTCTGAGAGGCTTTAAAACAACCCAAATCCCGCATGCGTCCTGCTGGGATGGGGGTGCAAACAGTTGTATTTATCACTGGCGCTGACAACGAATGATAACAGGTGACGTCTGGGGGCCATCCCTGTGTGGTCCCTCCAGCCTCCAGAAAGGGGCCTTTCTCAGGAAATCGGGCCCCCGTCCATACCTCCATGTCAGTCAGCCTCTAGCAGCACTGCTACCACTTGACTCTTCACCTCTCCACTCCCAAGCTTAGACATCCCAGACTTGCCTTACTTACTGCAATGTCTCGGATACAGTAAGTGGCTGCCTGTGTAATAGCAGTACTACTGCAGGAGCGCGCTCTACCTGTTGCCATCAATCACTGTGATGTTAATATTCAAAATGGATTAGGATGCCGCGTTCAAGTCTTGAGATATTTCTGTAATTGTTTCTGTAGTTTATATTGAAGTGGATGATGGAAAGTCCCCTGATTTATAGGCACTTCGTTTCAGTATACCTCACCAAGGTATCAAATAGAAGCCTCTCTCAGAAAGACACTGAGGGCTCTAAAACACAACACCCAAGTGTTGAACAATAACACGCGTTTTCCAACTAAATCTAATTTGAATTCCCAAAGTTTTTTTTTCCCCATGGGCATGTTGTTTTTGTGCATTTTTCAGTGGTTGCCATGGTATTGTCAAATCTGGCTCAGAAATGGAACACTTTTAACCTGGACTGTGTTAGGTTTTGCTCCCTCATGTAGCGTGAGGTGTCTGAGACTACTCAATTCAGGCTTCATTTCATACTAAGAGACACAAAATCCCAACAGGGTTCAGGAATCTCCAGCCAAGAAACCATTAGTAAGAAATGTGTTTTGTAAGGGTGAGGGGTAAAATGTCCTTGAAAGCATTATTTAGAATCTATTGGCTCTACTCTGCCATATCCACCCCCCTGGTTCGCATTGATGTTGCCCTCTCTCTCTCTCTCTCTCTTCTAACCCCCCCCCACACACACACACACACCCCTTCTCTCTGTCATTATGTTCACAATCTGGTTTCAAAATTATGCATGTTGTTCAACGTTCCTTCATTTTTTTTTATTGGCCATTGACGGGTCAGCATAAAATGAGTTATTAGATGCAGGTATTTGCTTTTGTGCTTGCTGGACTTCGTCCCAGCATTGTCCTCCAACTCAACAAGAACACCTTGAAATAAATGACTACCATCTGTTGAGTATTTTCTATATTACAACATAACTATTTTTTCAGATGTATAGGCATTATTCATATTAATATATGCACCATGCAGGATTGCAGGTCAGAGCTTATGGGACTTACACTGACTGACAAAGTGATTATATGGACTTTTTGGGTGGGGGATCAAATTCAAGGGGTCATGGGTAATTCCACCCAAAAGGTATGGACATGATTTGTTTATGTTGGGATTTGCCTCTGCAAACAAACCTTAACCTCTGTAACAACATTCTCATGGTCATTGAGCTGTATGGGTGTCAATTCTTACACTGTGGCAAAAGTATACTGGCTATTTTGTTATCTCTCAGTTAAGTGGCATACTCTTCCTTGAACAAATGACAATACATAATCAGTTAGGCTACTAAAAATACTGAGTTGGTGCATGATAAGGCTTGGCCTACTCATAAATTATAATTCGTTTTTTGTTTGTTTTTTCACTTTAAGAATAGACCGTCAATTAGCCCACAAACTATCGTGCTATGCTATGTCCCACGTAGCTCTTGCATAGCAAAGGGCATTAGGGCTATGGATCAGAGCTATCATGTCCCACTGTGCATTTAAGTTAACTATCACCAGAGAAACAATTACTTTTTAAGTGGTAAAGAAAGAAAAAGAGAAATAAATCAATGCCCACATGGGCTATAGCGTTATGACTGCTAGACTGTTACCTGTTGGCTTGGTGGCCTCCGTTGCATTGGGCCCTGTCATGGCAATGCACACGTCGTCCTGGGGAAACTTGTCACAGGTGAGCATCTCGGGCCAGGGAAACCCGAAGGACTCCATGATGGGGGTGCACCCGTCCCTCACCGCCTCGCACAGCCAGCGGCACGGGTATATGGGGCGCTCCAGACACACGGGCGCGAACAGCGAGCAGAGGAAGACCTGGGTGCCCGGGTGACAGTTCTTGTGCACGAGAGGCACCCAGCTGCCGGCCTGCTGCTTGGCCTCCGCCATGGTCTCGTGCTCCAGGAGGTTGGGGAGCAGCATCTGGTTGTAGCCCACGTTGTGACAGAGCCGCAGGTCCTCGGGGATGTCCACGCACTGGGGAGGCTTGCCATAGCTGCGCCCCCCGTTGTACAGGTCCGACTTCCAGCTCAGGTACTCGTACTCTGAGGCTTTGCACACTGACAGAACAAGAGCTGTTGTCAAAACCAGGGGGACCATTCTCCACGAAGGGTCAGAAGACATCATAATTGTTTTTTTCTTTTCTTTTTTGTAACCAGACCAGAGTTTACAAAAAATAAGTAAGATATAGGCCTATCCTACTATAACCAACAAACTTGCCTGAGATTTTTTCTTTCTTTCTTTCTATTTGAGAAGAATCTGTGAAACGTGTTTCAGTTAGTCCACAGCAGCAGGCTGCTCTAGCTCTCGTCTCTTGTTGCTCTCCTCCAGTCCGGTGTGTCTCCTGCAGCTTGTGGAGGAGAACTGCTGCTTGCTCGTGCGCAGCGTGGAAACAAGGGGAGATTGTAAAGCGCGCGTCGGCCAATCGGAGAGCGCCTGTGCCTTTTGGCACTATTATGTCAATCAAAGTGCTCAATTACCAACCCTCCCTGCCCCCCTTCATTACTCTTTTCCCCTTCCTTTGTCAAAACAAACTACCTGACCTGACCGTTCAGCGAAAATACAATCTCTAAAATGGCAAATGGTTGTTCGCAAAAATATGTTTTGGCGACTGTGACAAAATAAATACAACACTTTATATCGCCAATGTTGTCAGTCAGACCTAAAATTGATGCAAGCAAACTACATTTCATTTACAGCTTACATTAGTTATGTGAGAAGCTTTTGAACGGCAAGGCATTGACATCAAGTCCAGTCAAAAATTAAGATAATGTATTTGTCACTCCTACAGGTACTCTCTACAAGCAGCGAAATTATGTTGTGGCAAGGTCTGCAAAACTAACAGAACACAAGTTTACACAACAATAACAATTAGCAACACAATCTAATTAGAAACTCATAAGCTTAAGCAAATTGCCCATCTCCTGCCTTGCTCTGTTTGGTGCAGACAAAAGAAGGTGTGAATTTGTGAAACCATCCATTTAAATTGCCATTAATTTGTATGCCATTGTTCTGTAAATGCTTGCAGCAGTGTTCTTAACACACAGATATAATCTTGTTATCTTAAAAAAAAAAGTATAGCTAATGTCATTTACAGCTGTGTCAACCAGAGACCACCATTCACCTTAATGTTCTCCATTATACCTTCCTGATTTCAGTCCAGGAGAAAAGGCATTAACTTGGTCAGTCTTGGTCAGTTAACCTTTCATAAGTCTGGCATTGCATGTCATGTTGCAGGGCTGCAGGCTATAAAACCATATGTAAATTCATTCAAACTTGTATCAGAAAATAATGAGACATTTAGCTTAACACATTTTAAAGACTATTCATTGTGTGTTACTTTTCACTCTCTGAATCTTAATCAACATAGTTGCATGGTGTGTTGATAAGAGCCTGGGCTAAATGTGTAAAATAAAAATGTCAAGTAAAAAGACTTTTAAAAGTAAAATATTCAGTGTTAACTTGTCCATTTGTAACTCCATATACTCTCAGAGTTAATGTAACACTGATTTTACAGTCTCAGCATTTGAAGTCTCTGCAAGGTTGTAATTTTATATAACTTTTAACTGAGACCTCTCTAGTACAGCAGCAGCTATAGCATGCCAGAGCAGTGAGGCATGTAGATGGATCACGCCAGCAGATTTCTCCCCCAAATTATTTTTCAGATTGCACCTCCTCTGCTGGCATTTTCAAATAAACGGCGAGGTCTTAATAAAGGCTGCCAGTGTCTCTGTATATAGCAGCTACACTGACTGCTTTATAGGGGTGATGCCATCCAGCTACAGCTTTTTCATAGGTGGTTGCTAAAGCAAACTTTAAATGTAGGAGTGAGGACAGCTCTCTCTCTCTCTCTCTCTCTCTCTCTCTCTCTCTCTCTCTCTCTCTGTGTCTCTCTCTTCTTCCCTCCCTCACACTCTCTCTCCCTTCCTCCCTATACCTCTCCCTCCCTTCCTCCATCTTTATTGGTAATTCCATCACTTTCTCCTACCATAACTGTTTTTGCTCAAATGCATGAGGAAGCTCCCTGACAGCAGTGATAGTGCTACTAATAACAACCAGCGGGATGTTTCACATCAACCCCCATCACTCACGCACGCACGCACGCACGCACGCACGCACGCACGAATGCACGCACGCATGCACGCACACACACACACACACACACACACACACACACACACACACACACACACACACACACACACACACACACACACACACACACACACACACACACACACACACACAATGTTAAGTAAGTTACATTTAATTTTTTACCCTTAAATTGTATCATATTTAATTGTGTGATTCACAAATGACCTGTGGTGTTTTGGAAAACCATACAAACAAGAGATCAAAGACAAACTAATACAGTTTTTTTCACTTCTGAACAGAGAACTGAGAATTGAACATTTAACTTCTAAACATAAGCATATATCATGCTTATCACATATACTCTATATATACACAGACATATACGTAGACAGGGCGCTTTTCAAACTCTGCATGTTAAACAATAGAGAGACTAAATATTTTGACTATTGGGGCTCCGGAGAAAATGGAGTTTCCCAAAGTCTGGTGATCCATCTCCATTCAGCCATGTTTGAATCCATATCATCTCTAACATACATGTGCATGAATTCTCCATGAAAGGGCATTTTGCTTTGGCAGAACGTACATGTATGTCGTTAGGCATCTGTCATCCCTGAGCGTTGGCTAAACACTGGGTCCCTTCATGAGTGCAACGCCAGGGCTAAAGGGGCTGACAAGATGTACATGCATATGAAGAATGGTGTGGGTGAAAAAGCTCTCTCGTGGCCGGTGTGGGAGAGGGTGGGGAACTAAATTGTAAGAATAAAAAAATGTTTAGAAATAACAAGCATATACCTGCTTTTTGTCAGATAGCACTTAGCTCTCGGGGGAGTGTTCTACAGACAGCCCTGTAGGTCTCGACATGCTCCACTGGAGAAATGCAGTGGTGGAAAAATTTACGTACTTGTTTTTTACTAAATATAAGTATCAATACTGCAATAATGTAGAAACACTGTTAGTATAAGTACAAGTCTGGTATTAAAAAGATACTTGAGTAAAAGTATTGGTAGTACCAAAAGTAAAATTTATGCAGAATATCCTGTTTCACAAGTTATCATTATTTTTATAAAATATTTTAAAATAGCATATATCTACAAGCTGTGTCTCTGTTACAGAAATAACAGTAACAGTAAACTGAACAGAACAGTAGTTCAAAAAAATAGCAGATCTACAAGCTCAGCATAGCACCACCACCTTGTGCCATGCACTGCAAAACATTTTAAGATTTTTTTTAGAACTACTGATTTAGGAGGCATTATTTCGTAGAATAGGCCTCAGGTCTTAATGGGTTTAAGTGGTTAAGGATATGTGGGGAATTTCCTATCACTGAGAGCTTTCGCATAACATTAAGATAAATGAAGCAGAGCATCAGGGGGTCCTTGCTGGTGGTCTGTTTATGTAAAGAGCAACTGTATGAGCAGATCCATATCACATTATTTGTAGAACACCTGAGACAATCATGATTAGCAAGAGATGTCAATGGGAAGTCCACCCGTGTGTGTGTGTGTGTGTGTGTGTGTGTGTGTGTGTGTGTGTGTGTGTTTGTGTGTCACTGTGTGTGTGTGTGTGTGTGTGTGTGTGTGTGTGTGTGTGTGTGTGTGTGTGTGTGTGTGTGTGTGTGTGTGAGAAGGGGTGGGGGGGGGGTCAAAATGTAGATTTGAAACCAGAACCTTATATTTGGCTACTGTCAATGCCTAATTTATATCAAAACTTAAAAACCGCCATGTGAATTTATTGCAGTTTAATATTAGTATGGACCTGCTGCTGCCATAAAATGTTATCCTGTAAGGTTGAATGAAATGATAAATTCAGTTGATAAGGCTGCAATGCAAGTTCAGGAGTAAAGACCACCTTCTACGTTTCCCTGACGCTCCCCATTCGCAATCACCAATGCATAAACCATTCACAATCACCAATGCATAAATACACCTGCGATTGCATGACCCACCTGTTTGTTCTGCTTCACAGCCTCCACATCCCTCTTTCTTCATATCCCTCTACTCTCTCTTTCATCCCTCTCTCTAGGAACCAGAGCAGAGCCATGATGGAACTCATGGCAGCCAGCTCCTGAAACTACTCTGCCACCCTAAAGTCTTCATCCTTCATCACTTCATTCACATAAATCATTTGACCTTCAAGGCAAGGCAAGTTTATAGCACATTTCAACAACAAGCTAATTCAAAGTCATTTACACAAAACATTAAGCATTGAGACATCAGTAAATGTTGTCTTTTACTAGTGAAGCGTTTCATACTCAGTGGGAGATAAGTTAACATTCTGCCCCTTGTATTATTTTAACACGGCTACGGGTTGTGAATGTGATCTCTTATTCAAAGGAAATGCTACTCCAGCACCTTGGAGGAATTTCACAAGACAGTAGGCCTAAGCCCTAGTGTAGGCCTGCCTGTGTTAACTTGTTTGGATTTTAAGCCCTCGCCATGAAGGGTGATTTATACTTAGTTGCGTGGCATTGTTGCTCGCTGAAAATGGCGGATCTACAAGCTCACAAGTCTTCCAGATCGGTTATTTTCAGTGCCTGATTTATAAATCAGGGGTAATGTGCATGGGTAACTCATATGAAGAGGAGAATGAAGGGGGGAAATTCCTATGCACACAGCAGTTACTTAAAGTTAATGATGCTCCTGTGCTGCTGAAGACTTGGGACAGAATAGCTCTCACATAACTCAGACCTCGTGCTCAGGCTCCGGGATTACTGCTCAGTGGGGGAGATCGCACAGCCTATCTGACCCACAATGCTCAGAATGTATTTCACATATCTATCTCCATTCTAGACAGTACAACCTTCACTTTTCAGTATGATTGCTAGCAGTGGTAAGAGTGAAAACAGCGTTATGCCTTGTGATTACTATGCTGTTGCCATCTGCAAAATGTAAGAAGTTAGCATAGCCTACTGTCAGTTGCTTTTGATGAAATTATTAATCATTTATGTTATGCTAAAATGTTTACATTGGTACAATGCATCACTGGGCTACCATGCACAAGCCTTGAGCCTTAATTGTTGAGTGATGTAGACATTAGGTAATAAAATGGACAGTTAACATTTTATCATTACCTGGTGAAATAAATCATATTACTGTCATCATTGGCAAGTATGCTACTTGTATGTCTGCACAAGTCACAACATTTTAGCCTGCAGGAACTAGCATGTACTACTATATGCTTAACAACCATTAGAACTTCCATTAAACTCACTACACTGATGTTCTAACTAAATAATGTACCCTTGGACTAGCAGCAGCAATCATGCTTCAACCTACTTTAACCGATACTTCAGATTTTCCTACTTTCTTTATTCTTTCACCCTTCACTTCCAATGAATTCTTGCTGTTTCTTCACTACAGACCTGTTTATATTTATGTGTCGCTCCTCCATTTGTTGTTGCTCCACAGTCCTAAAGACACATTCCTGTGCCATATGGCAGACAAAGTGATTCAAATTCCAATTGTGATGAGGGATGCTCCAAATCTGGTCACATTCATTTGCTGTCTGCAGTCACATTTATTGAAGGGGTGGCACGGAGCCAGAGAGACTGTCCTGTAAACCAGATCAAGCCACATGTTTAAACCCTGAAACAGCCAGTATGTGTTCATCAGCAGCCACGTGTCCTTAAGCAAGACACGGAACGCAAGTCCCTTTGAATAAGAGCATCTGCTAATGCTGCAAATGTAAAACATGTTTCACTTTTGTATTGATTGAAGTTATATTCAATTATATCAATTATCCTTTCCAGTCTAGAGCAAAGCTGTTTATTATTGATTGGGGATTTACTAATACCAAGTTCTTGATCTGCACATTCATGTTTTATGCAATGTTTTATTAACTTTTGACTTTTGAGCTTTCGTTGGTAAAACCCTGAATCATAGTAGAAGACCATGGACTTAATAAAGTGGACACTTAAAGATACTCAAGTTGGCCATAATGCATAGTTCGGTATCAGGCTGTGCCAAAAGCCCAAACCTGGTTCTTGACTTCAAATCCTCACCCAGCGTGTTTTTTGTGCTCTAGCCAGAAATGACAGATTGATTTGTGTCAAGAAGGGAAAAAACAGCAAAACAAACAAGGCAGTGCTTTTCTTTCTTAGCACCTGGCCAAGGAAAGCACTGGAAAACCCACTGGCCTGTATGCATGTCACGCATGCACACTGGTGTGATCTGTGAGCACTGCTTATCCTGCAATACCACACAAGTCAGAATGCAGGATGGGCCATCTCCAGTCCACTTTATCAAATCATCGCCGTTGGGTGGAAACCTTGTATGTCCAAAACCGTTACCTTTCTTCCATTGGATCTAATGTAGTTATTATTTGTTAATTTACTTAAGTTACTTTGAATTCATTGGTTCAATATTCATATAACCAACATAACAGACAGATTTAACCACTTTCACTTCAAAAACATTGTTTTGCTACGCTTGTGTGACACTGTAATATGCAAGTAGGGCATTAACTTACAAAAAAAAACGTAAAAAGTTGAAATATGGAGAATCAAGGTTTCTGCCCGACAGCAACAAAATGCCTGTCTACTTTTGCAGATGTTTCATAGAAATCCTTATTCACTCTCTTTCCCAAGGGCACTGGGTTCAGCCCACCTATTTGGATGGATATCTCTGCAGCAGTTGTATAGTCATATCTATTAACCAGTTGAACCCATGTAGAGTCCCTATTCTGGGCATGTCATAATAGGTGAACATTATACAAGGGGGAAACGAGAAATTATGACATAGTCATATTATTATCAGCTGCTTTTATATTGTTCCATTTGTACACTGTCAGAGTTACAGACCCATAAGGGTCCATTTGGGTATCATTTAGCTGGGGACCCCCTGGAACTGCCTCAAGGACCCCTGGGGGGTCAAAGTGGGGACCACACTTTAGGAATCACTGGTATAGTATATATTATTATCACAACATGAAGTTATATCATAAATGGCATTATAATAAGAACAAGGATAGAATGATATATATATGATGATGCTGTCCGATGTGTATCTGCCCCCCCCCCCCCTCTTCTTTTCACAACATCGCGGCTGTGGTTTTCTTTCATTTCTGATGTTCTATTGTTGGTTCAATCACTGATTTTTGTTATGGCTGTCCTGCTGTCCAGTTAGCTAATAACATTAGCCGCTGACATGTCAGATGCTCCACGCTGGCTGCGGTCGCTAATACCGGCAGCCAATCATGACTAGATCGCTACTACTACGTGATTGGCTCCCGCTGGTTCAGACTCCCATCACGCTGGGCAAGACCTACGTTGTAGACGGTATCATTTGTTTTGGGAGGAAGTTGCGGGATTTCGGCAGAGGTACCGCTCAAGGAAATGACATCAACGCTTTACAAATCAGTTTACATTCTCCGTGTATGAAACAAGTGTCGTGATTGGTCGAAAGAATATCGTATCCGGGGGAAATGCATCTGACAGATGTTCCGGCCGACACTTCCGCCGATACCGTCTCTGCCTTAGGTTGTGACCAGGCTTTTCTCTTCGCAGATGAGTAAGCCTGGGACTGAAGCTAGACTCCCTGACTTCCCGACGATAATACCCCCTACTAATTGGCTTAGGCGGCGTTTCAGAGTATCCCATTGGCTTAGGGGCAGCTAAGCATGACTAGCGGGAACCAATCACGGACTAGGTCGTCTACGTTTCCAGTGCGTTTATTGACCAGCAACTTTCCAAACAGCTGGTAAAAAGGAGGAGGTCAAGGATAGACCCCTGAGGGACCCGGGTCAACTGTATATATATAGGGGTTTTGTGGTTAAATGATTTGATCATATCTAAGTCTGCCTGTCCTGGGCATAACTCGGGCGTCGTCCGACAGATTGACTTTGATTGTGACTTCGGTCTCTGTAATAGAACATAGAATATTTATAATATTTCACCACGTTATACATTACAGTCACCAAAACACAGGAATAATCTGGGTTGCGTGTACACTGTAAGATAATTTAGAGAGGGCATTACTTGAACCAATTACTAGTATAAGCTCATGAAAATCAAAATCATCTTAAAAGGCACTGATCATTGAAAGCTTTATTCTTTGTGTAGACAGCATCATTGTGAGGGAAGTTCTGGGCTGTAACTGTGTGTTTAGGAGGGGCGGGTGACCCTAATAGACATTATGATATCCATCTGTACATAATTACAGCCCCGACAACACCCAATTCATCATCCTATTATAATGTATTTATTTCTACATTTTGGAAACTAGTTTTTATTGCTTGGGTTATCTTCATGTCAGTATGAATTCCGTGACATTCTTTCAAGTTGAAAGCAGCCCAAACTTTAAGAACATTCAATGGAATTTTGGCTCTAGTGGCGAAGTAAACTGCGTCTAAAACATATTCAAAAATATGAATATGAAATACAACAATGGTTGTGTATAGTACACTTTTTGTGGGACTTAATTGACATCACAACTTTCCACCAGAGATACAAAGTATTTTCCTGTTGCCTATAACGAATGAATGAATGAATGAATGAATTTTATTTATATAGCACCTTTCCAAACATAAAGTTACAAAGTGCTTTACAGGTTAAAAACAACAATCAAAAACATCAGAAGCATAGAATCATAACAACAAACATCAAGGAACACTAAATAAATATATACGTACACATATACATATATGTATATGCCTACATACATATACACACATAAGTAAAACTGCAATTAAGAAAAGCATTTGACATACATTTTTAAAAGATGTTTAAAAGCGGGCACTGTCTCTGCTTGCCTGAGAGCCAAGGGGAGGGCATTCCAGAGTGATGGTGCGCGGACCGCAAAAGCCCGGCCACCACGGGTGACAAGGTGAGTTCTGGGTGGGACAAGAAGGGCACAATCAGCAGATCTGAGGCTGCTCACCGGCCTGTGGGGTGTTAGCATGTCTGTGATGTAGCTGGGGGCTATAGTCCATGTAGGGCTTTGAAAGTGATTAATAGGATTTTGAAATCGATTCTGAAACTTACAGGGAGCCAGTGTAGGGTAGCCAGGATTGGTGTGATATGCTCACGTTTTCGTGTGTTTGTAAGTAAACGTGCAGCAGAGTTCTGCACCATTTGGAGGCGTGCTATATATTTCTTGCTCATACCGGAATAGACAGAGTTGCAATAATCTAATCGTGAGGATATGAAGGAGTGAATGACGGTTTCTAGGTCTGCATGTGACAAAAATGATTTCCTTTTAGCAATGTTCCTAATCTGGTATAGTAGCAGGACTGTAACAACTTTGGTGACTTGGGTGTTGAAAGAGATGTCAGGGTCAAAGAAAACGCCCAGGTTGCGGGCTGAGTGTGTAATATTTGTGGATAGAGTGCCGAGTTCAGAGTGGAATGGGAGGGTGGACTGTGGTGGGCCGAAAATTATAATTTCTACTTTGGAATCATTTAGTTTGAGGACATTTTGTGACATCCACTTTTTTATGTCCGAGAGACATGCCAGTAGCTGTTGTACATTACCTGTAATACCAGGTTTTAGTGGGATGTACAATTGTGTATCATCAGCATAGCTGTGGAAATTTATATCATGATTCCTAATGATGTTGCCAATTGGCAACATATAAATTGTGAATAGCAAGGGACCCAGGATCGATCCCTGTGGCACGCCACATTTAAAAGTAATTTGAGAGGAGGAGGCCTCCCCAATTGCTACGGAGAAGCTCCTATCCGTTAGATATGATCGGAACCACTTCAAAAAGGTTTTCATACTCTTATACTCTCTCTCAAGGTACGCCACTTGAGTGAAACCATTTAAGGTGTGGTTGAATGTGGTTGTGGGCATACTCTGCACTGCAGTGGCAGATACAGAGATGGCCTCTGTAGCACCCTGCTCTCATGCTTTCCTGGACCCCGAGGGCTTGCAGACTCTCTGCATAGCTTGTCTGTGACACAAAGCAGCGCTTGCAGGGTATGGCTGACATACATAAACATTACAATTAATGAGCCTCCCCATGGCGAAAGCTCAACACACACAGAGCTGCAGCTGCCCCCACCAAACAAACTAATTATTAAGTGAAATGTTTTATGCAATCAATTAGATGTCATCTGTCATCCTTGAGTTTAATAGCAGCATCACATAATAATATAAACAAACCAAATATAACCCCAGCCCTCTATCACCTCATAGTCTGTGTGCAGTCAGTGGCCTTGTTTGTTTGGAAGCTCCCCCAGTGGTCAATTTGGAAAGCTAATCCGAAAAGGAAAGACCAAAATCCTAACAATCCTTGCTAGTTTGGGGTACTACTTCCAGGGTGTACAAACAACGGACGATTTATTACAAACAAGTTTGTAAGGTTTGATATAGCAACTGAAGGCTAGCCAAAAGAGAAACAGTAACACGGTAAGTTTAACTATGCATTTTATCTTCAGCTGCTACTCATAGCCAGGGGATGCTGCCTGGGTGTATCAGCCTTGTTTTGAGAATAATTCCAGTCGTTTTATTTTGTTTTATCCCCAGTGGGGGTTCATCAGGAACCCATTGCATTTAACTAGGAAAGCATGTTAACTTGAGTTCACCCATCCTCCACAGCCATTTATTTCTGACACTCCACCCTTTTTTATTATAACATTGCAGGGAAATATCATGGTGTGTGTGTGTGTGTGTGTGTGTGTGTGTGTGTGTGTGTGCGTCACATAAATCGGGCTTCAGTGACGGAGGGCAGCTTATCCTATCAATGGCCAAGCAAACAGGGAATTACAGTATAAGTAGCACCATCTAATTTACAGTGCAAAATTGATGACAGATATCTCTAAAATACCGGCTAAAAAGGCTATATCAAACAGTTTATAATTTCAGTTCATAATTATTTGAAAAATGCATAGTGTATAGGCACAGTAATGTGCATGAAGAACTCAAATCACCCAGACCAGTCATATTGGGAAAACTGAGATTTGATTTGATTTGTGTGACAGGAAATCAGAAATAGCCAGAATCTGCCGACAGACGGTCAGGGACCATATGCCATGCACTTTCAGGCATAACACTGGAAAATCAGGTTCAGGTTGGGACATTGGCTGCAATGACCATTGTTGGCCTTTCACATACACTGTATGTGAATGTACAGTCATACAGTACAGTATAGCATGCAACAGGTGAATGTCCGTTTCAGATGCGTTCACACATTCAAGTAAATATTTAGTTTGATAAGGTGGGGGGGCAGGGTCTGGGTAGACGGCATACACATTAGCTACTCGCCCTCGCACAGTGGTGCCAAACGCCTCCATTAAGTGACTTTGTGTGCCTGTCTCTATGTATGTGTATGTATGTCTCTGATAGATAAAAAGGGTCTTATCTGTGTTTACAAACTAATGTCCAGTGGTCAATGTCTCATATTCTCCTTCTCCTGAACTTTGACCCAGGCGGGATCATTCATATTGTCACCTTATGCTCCAGATCATCATTTTACTCTTAACCTACTGCCTGTTGTTCTCCTTATCATCATAATGTCATGTCATTCATATGTTTATGGTCAAAATACGTTTTCATCTGTCCCATTTAAGATCGTGTTGACTCCTTATTCAGTCTCCATGGGGTCTGCCTTCAGCCACAAACCTTCAATACTGTAGGCGCTGTTTTTAATTTGATATGCAGCTGCTGTGTTATCAGTCTAGTTTGACCTTGGCCTAGTAACTTGGTGCAGGGAAAGAAGTTATCTACAGGTTGCCTGGCAACGCCTGCCTAGGCGCTGCCGCTCTCCAGGCTTCAATGGGCATCCATGTGCGGGACAGAGATGAGTGCCATCCTCATCATCTAGGCGTTGGACTAATAAGAGACGGCCAACACTGGTCTTGTCATCTGACATTGCGGACATGAAACATCTACAGCCAATGAACTTTATATCAACAAATCTGACGGGATCTGCAGTATTTAGCCTGGAACAAATACTGTGAAGTTCAGTTCAGTTCGGTTCCGGAGTTCAGCTTCGGTGATTCATTTGGAATCAACAATTGATTATTCTAAATTATGATTGTAAATACTATTATTCTGAACCTGTAGCACATTCGTAAATGTAAATTGACTTTATACCGACTAAAATAATTGTTAAACCTTAAGCTCTCTCCGAACCTTATTTCATCCTGCCTCCAAATCATTCTTTAAGGTATGTTGCTATTTTTGGTACAGTGATTGTCATTTAAAGGGCTACTCACTCATTTTTAAGGTAAATACAGCACGGTATTTAATTGGTCTCCCTGCTGAGTTATTTGAAGTTATAGATTTACAGTATGTTTTCTAAATTATACAGTCCTTTCAAACCTATCATTATTAAAAGATGGATCCTATTTTTTATATCCATCAGTCTCCATGTATGTACGGTATGTCTGTTTGAGTATGGACAGCTGCAGTACCGCTGGGTGACCTAAAGTGGCACTGTTGAGCAGCCAACGGCTGATTCAGTCTAGCTTTAGCCAGGCTACTAGCTGTTGAGCTTCACACTGACCACTATAACTATAACTTTGGGTTACTTCAGTAACCTCAGTTGTATAAGTGACTCGAAGAAGAGAGTCATATGGGGTGCTGCCACCTGGTGGCGCAAAAACACAGAAACTCTGCATGTACTCACGAACAATTCCATTGGATCGTGAAAGTGTCGCTCACGGTGACATCCCCAACCCCACCCACTCGGTATAAAACCGGGGGTTGGTCCCGTGAGCGTCATTCCTATCAATCTACCTTTCTGCCGCTGACAAAGCAGAAGGGCGTCTTAATGACTCTCTTCTTCGAGTCACTTATACAACTGAGGTTACTGAAGTAACCCGAAGTTGTCTTAAGTTCCTCTCTCAAGGAGAGTCATATGGGGATCATAACACTCCCGTATGATCACACCGGCTGATAGGACCGATCCAAGGTCCACCTATCAAGAGACACACGCACGTCACCCTCAGGTGTGGCACGTGTATACTCCTGTAAGGAGGACAATTAAAGGCTACCTAGGTCCCTGACCAGGTAGAACAAAGCTGATAGCGGGACAGACCAACCTGTCCGACTGCTATCAATCCCCACTAAGGAGCCGACAGCAAGCTGCCTTATGTGCTCGTGAAACGGGCTCGATGGCTAACCATCTCATAGAGCTTGAATGCTTGTGTGAACATGGGGGCACTATGTACTGTCAATCATTGCGCACCCAGGACCGCTTGGGCTAAGTCCCTGGGTGCCACGTCAAGATTTTAATACGTGGCAAAGGTCAAGGGAGACGACCAACTTGCCGCTGCGCACACATCCTGGATGGGGACGCCCCGTGCCAAGGCCCGGGATGCCGCCATGCCCCTCGTGGAGTGAGCTTTTAACCCTTCAGGGAACTCCACCCCACTACTGGTGTAAGCCAGTTGTACAGCTTCCACAATCCACTGTGAAAGCCTCACCTTTGTTATAGGCTTCCCCCGCCACCTGGCATGGGAGGCCCAAGAGACAAAGAGTTGATCTCCCTGTCTGAAGGGAGCTGTCCTGTCCCCGTACAGTCTGATCGCCCTGACTGGACAGAGACAGTGTAGCCGCCTGTCCTCTGAGGCAAAAGGCGGTGGGTGGAACGCCATGAGCTCCACCGGGTCACGACCAGCAGGAAAAGTCTTTGGCTTGAAAGACAAGTTCGGCCTAACCGTGACCTTAGTGTTGTTACCACTAGGGGTGGGTCCCGAAACTCGGGACCAATCCGGTACCGAACCGAACATGCTCGAGTACCGGGTACCCATTACAATAATTCAATTTCGGTTCTCTCTATCGGTTCCTGGGTGACACCCTGCACGCATGCACGCACATAAAACAGCTGATTATAATCAGATCATGCTACTCGGAGAGCCAGCAACAGAATGGACCGTGGTAATCGCTCTTGTCGCTCAAAAGTATGGCTTCACTATAGTAGATCTGCCCTTCATGCAACGAACGGCAGATCGATGAGCGCATGGGGGGTTTTGCAGCCTGGCGCACTGGCGCAGCTCCATGTGCGTTGTGGATCTCTCATTTTATGGAACGAACGTACCACCGGTATGCTGTTAGCTTGTTGCTAACGGGACCCTGTTAGCAACAAGTCTCTCTCTCTCTCTCTCTCAGACGTTCTCTCTAACACGTCTCTCTCTCTCCCTCTCTCTCTCTCTCTCTCGCGCGCGCGCGCGCGCGCGCGCGTTAGAGAGAGACGCTCTCTCTCTAACACGTCTTTCTTTCTCTCTCTCTCTCTCTCTCTCTCTCTCTCTCTCTCTCCCTCCCTCCCATTGAAGCACTGTAGTGTTGCACTGTTCTGATGTGATATTACCGGTATATGAAATAGCCTATCATACATTTTATTTTTATGTTATTATTTGCATCTGAACTTGTCAGTAGCCTAACTGTAGGCCTTTACCACAGTACTGTGGTAGTCTACTGTGGAAGAGGATGTTACACTATTTATTCATTACATGTCTTAAATTGACATTGAGCTTTTTTGTTAAACATTTGACCTCTTTTATATCATTTTGGAACCGAAATAGGGAACCGTTAAGAACCGGAATCGATAAGCAGAACCGGAATCGGTACCGGACTCGAAAAAATCCTAACGATACCCATCCCTGGTTACCACTAAACCTCATGCAGCTCTCATTGACTGAGAGTGCGTGGATGTCACTAGCACGCTTCGCAGTTGTCAGTGCGACCAGCAGCGTGGTCTTCAGCGAGAGAAACCTCAAATCCACTGTCTCCAGTGGTTCGAATGGCTCCTTCGTAAGCGCGTCCAATACCACCGTCAGATCCCAGGCTGGGACCAGGGACCTGGCAACCGGTCTAAGGTGTAGGACACCCTTCATGAACTGACGGATCAGCGGGTGCTCACTCAACGGTCCGTTGTTCACACCTAAGTGGGAGGCGGATATCGCCGCCAGGTTGACCTTAACCGAGGACAAGCCTAGACCTCTGTCCAGGAATTCCTGCAGGTAGGTCAGGATGAGCCCCACCGAGGCCTGGAAAGGAAGGACCCCACCAGGCCTGGTCGAGCACCAACGTTCAAACAGCTGCTAAGCCGTGTTGTACCGGCGTCTGGTGGAGACTGCTCTAGCACTCAGAATAGTCTCTATGACATTCTGTGGCAGATCTGCTACTGCGAGCGGTGCCCCCTCACAGGCCAAACCCAAAGGTCCAAGTCCTGGGGGCGCGGGTGGAATATCTCGCCGTTGGCCTGCGTTAGCAGGTCGACCCTCAGAGGGAGTCGCCAAGGGTCGCGATAGAGGAGGGAAGCGATGTCCTGTCTCCAGGACCCCCAGGCCGGAGCCACCAGTAGTAGCTCCGAGCCCAAAACTCTCACCCTGGCTAGAACTTGTGGGATCAGTTCCAGCGGTGGGAAGGCGTAGAGTAGGCCCTGAGGCCACTGATGCGCTAAGGCATCCAGACCCAGAGGCGGCCTGCCTGTGAGGGAGAAGAACGGAGGGGACTTCGTGTTCTCCCCCGTGGCAAAGAGGTCCACCACCGGAACTCCAAAGCTGTGCCACATTTGGCCCACCACCCATGGATGGAGGGACCATTCGCTGTAGCGGAGTGGGCCTCTCGATAGGAGGTCCGCAGCTGAGATCTGGAGTCCTGGGACGTGACAGGCCGTGAGGGAGAGGAACCGGCCGTCGCACCAGACCAGCAGTCTGTGAGCTAGTGAGCACAGACGCAGGGATTTGATCCCTCCTTGTCTGTTGATGTAGGCCATCGTCGTGGTGTTGTCCGTACGGACCAACACGTGATGTCCCCCGAGGAACGGCTCGAACTCCTTCAAGGCGAGGAAAACCGCCAGAAGTTCTAGATAGTTGATGTGAGCGGATCCCTTTAGGGAACCGTTCCACACCCCTCTGGCCGTCCTGCCCTCGTGAGCGGCCCCCCAGCCCGAAAGACTGGCGTCTGTGGTGACCACCCTTCTGGACAGGGGCAACCCCAGCGGTACCCCTTCCGTCAGGTTGCGTCTGTCGGACCACCATTTCAAGGCCAATACACAGTCCGGGGAGACTCTCACCCGGCGTCGTGTGAACTTGGGAGGCAGGTGTAGAGACTTCAACCATCGTTGGAAAGGTCTCATGTACAGCCTGCCCAGGTGTGCCAGAGATATGGCTGAGGCCATGAGGCCTGCCATGCGCAGGCACACCCCGAGTTGAAGTGTGTGGCCTGTCCTGAACTGTGCGACACACTTCAGTAGGTCGTCCACCCGGTCGGCGTTCAGTTTCGCAGTGTATGCGACTGAGTCCAACGTGATGCCTATGAAGTCCATGGACTGCGTCGGCGTCAACCTTGAAACCTAGGGAGGTCACGTCTGTGCAGCTTCCTGCTCCGAGGCCGCGCTCAGAAGCCAGTATTCGATGTAGCTTGCAACCTGGAGACCCTGTTGTCGTAACGGGAGAGCAGTTTCCGTACATCGAACAAAGACCCTGGGACTCAAGGACATCCCAAAGGGGAGAAGTATATACTCGTACACTCTCCCCTGAAACCCGAACCTCAGGAACCTCCTGTGGGGTGGGTAGATAGGGATGTGAAAATAGGCGTCTTTTAGATCTATGGACGTGAACCAATCGCCTGGGCGTATGGAACGTGCCAGAGACTTGGCCGTCAGCATCTTGAACTTGAAAGTTTTGAGATGTCTGTTGAGTGCTCGAAGGTCCAGGATAGGACGGAGCCCCCCCCCCCCCCCCCTTTTTTCTTGACCAGGAAGTAGCGGGAGTAGAAACCGCTGCGGCTCTGGCTGAGGGGCACCTCTCTGACGGCCTTCTTCTCCACTACAGTCATTATCTCCTGTTGGAGTATATGGCCAGCTTGACCCGTGCTTCAGTGAAGATGACCTCGCCGAACGTGGGGGGTCTCATAGCGAACTGGAGTCTGTAACCCTTCGCTATGGTGCGCAGAACCCATGGTGACGCGCCGTGGCGTTCCCACTGTGCAATGCGCCTGGTTAAAGGGTGGTCCACCCCCAGACCAGAGAAATGTTCGGCATGACCCGTCTCCCCAGTGGCGTTTGAGCACGCCACCGGCTTCATGCCCCACCTCTCTGCAGTGGGCAGCCCGTGGGTTACCCCTGACAGAGGGTTCATGGTCCCCCGAGTAGAAACCGCTGCGGCTCTGGCTGAGGGTCACCACTCTGACGGCCTTCTTCTCCACTAGAGTTATTATCTCCTGTTGGAGTATATGGCCAGCTTGACCCCGTGCTTCGGTGAAGATGACCTCGCCGAACGCGGGGGGTCTCATAGCGAACTGGAGTCTGTAACCCTTCGCTAAGGTGCGCAGAACCCATGGTGACGCGCCGTGGCGTTCCCACTGTGCAATGCGCCTGCAATGCGCCGTTAAGGGGTGGTCCACCCCTAGACCAGAGAGATTTTCAGCATGACCCGTCTCCCCAGTGGCGTTTGAGCACGCCACCGGCTTCATGCACCACCTCTCTGCAGTGGGCAGCCCGTGGGTTGCCCCTGACAGAGGGTTCATGGTCCCCCGACATTGGTGTTCTTGTTTTCTTTTTGTTTTGGGCAGTGCCCTTATTACAGAGAAACATACAGAATCATGTGCATTTAGTGCAGACTTAAATGGCTTGGTCACGGGCCCGTACGTGGCGGGAACCCGTGCCATGAGCCTCAACCTCTTGTGGGGCGGCTCGGGAGTGCAGTCCGAGACTACTACGCCCAGCGCAAGCCCTGAGGCGGGGGGGATGGGGGAAGACGTCAGGGTGCGTCCCCACCGGGAGGCAGGAAGTGTCACTTCTTCTGCTGAGCCTTGCCCGACTTGGGGGGGGGGGGCCTTCTTAGCGCCGGCCGCGGCTGCTGGAGGGCGGCGCTGTTGGTCAGTGGGGCGTGGGGGACGTTTGTCCCTCATGTCCGCGGAGGAAGCTCTTGGAGGAGCTCGTTGTCCGTCGTCCACCTTGAAAACAGCCTATCTAGAATGCTAAGCATGCTAGGGTGGCATCGGCCATCCAACAAGGTTGCTACTCCCGACCTCGAAAAGGTTAGCTAAACAGCTAAACAAACCTAGCTTCACAATGTACATACCTGTAATGTTGAGGGAAGCAGTCGGTAGTCGAGGAGGTGTCGACCAGGGACCTGTCTTGGTGACTCTTGACGCGTGAGATGCGTCAGTCTCTCTCCCTGTCTGCAAAGTAGAAGCAGCAGGGGCAGAGACCAGGGGTCTCGAAAGCCTGGCGAGCATGCTCTAGACCCATGCTCTAGACCCCCGGTGGCGTTCCTCCTCGGGGAACCCGGGAGGGCTGTTATCACCCCTGCAGGCCATCTTGGGTGTTGGTGTAGCTTGAAGAAGGAACCAGCAGTCCTAGACATTGTAGAAGCACTTCTCTTTTAAGTTATAATATAATATCATTATATAATAATAATAAATAATATAACAAAAATGTTGTGAGGAAAACTGTCTGTAACTCACAAAACAGGGTAAAAGAAGAAAAGTGGTGGTGGAGTAGAAGAGTAGGACTCGTGGTGCTCCACTGAAGATCAGCCGTCTAAACAGAGAAAACCACGTTGTGAAACTGTGGTGACGAGAGAAGCTGTTTAGTTTGTGTGAAAGAAAAAGGCGCCGGACTACGGGAAGGCCGCAAAGCCTGGGGCTGACGGCTGGAAACTAGCTAGTGTCTAGCGGAGCTAAAAGGCTATAGCTGTGTTAGCGGGAGCTAGCTAACCTAGGAAGGCTAGCGAAGCTGCGGCTGGAAGCAAGCTAGCGTTGTAACCCGGCTACGGTGGTTGCTTGTTGTTGTTGGTGGGGACGCTAAAATCAACGCCTAGCGGCTGAGGATTAGCTAGAAAACACCGGTAGCAAGCGAATCAGCGTTGCAGCCTGCTGTAGTGGCTGATTAGTATGATGATTGTTGTAGCCGGGCCGCGGTCGTTGGAAGATAGCGGTAGTGACGCTAAATCAACGCCTAACGGCTGAAGATAGCTTGGAAGGTAGCTGTGTAGCTAGCGAGGCTGTAGCTAGTTAGCACGACGCCGGTAGGCTGAAGGCTAACAGCGGGACGTAGCGTGTAGCTACGGGCCGCGGGTGTCTAGCTAGTAGCTGGTTAGCGCAACACCGGTAGGCCGAGGGCTAACAGCGGGGCAGATAGCGTAGACGACGGGGAAAGGGTGCCTGACGGCTACGCCTTAAGCAGCTGAAAGCTATTAGCACTAGGGAGGCTAAGCTAGCAGGGCGAGCAGTAACCCTGAACGTGGCAGCTAACAGTGGACCAAGCGAAGCAGTAAGCTAGCTGAGGCGCAAAGCTAGAAGAAGAGAAGGACTAAACAACAAGTCGCGTGACTGCACACTTGTGTTTTATTGTCCGTGTAAGGACTTACTGCTGGAGAGAACTTTTCTGCAACGTTCGTGAGTGTGAAAGCACCTCGCAGGGGCTGCGAATTTCCAGGTACAAGTATAAAAACTTGTCCGTTCTAGGGAAAACATTTTCAACAGCCGGTGGTGAATTCTTTGTCAGAGCGATGTGGCATCTGCGGCAGAAAGGTAGAGGAATGACGCTCACGGGACCAACCCCCGGTTTTATACCGAGTGGGTGGGGTTGGGGATGTCACCGTGAGCGACACTTTCACGATCCAATGGAATAGTTCGTGAGTACATGCAGAGTTTCTGTGCTTTTGCGCCACCAGGTGGCGGCACCCCATATGACTCTCTTCGAGAGAGGAACTTAAGACAACAATAGCACAGTACAGTACAGAGTACACATGCACACATACACACACAGCCTGCACCGCTCAGTTCACAATTCACATGGGTGTGATATTTAAAATGTAACTTCCTTCCACAGACATGACATGTGGTCTCCATAATGCACCCGTACATCGGAGCTACGCTACAACCTACTTTTCATCAAAATGAGTCGTCTGTCCTCCGAGCTGGAAAAATAACATTGGTATTTATGTACAGACGTGTAGCTCTTACTATTAACCTACTAAAGAGACGTTCATGTTTTGTTTCACTTATGAGCAATTCATATTTGACCTGTGAATATTTCAAACTCAAACACTAGCAGAATTAAACTGTTAATTACTGTATCTCTCTCCATACACCTCGGAAAGAAGAGGGGGAGCTCCATGCATCGACATCATCAACACATCCACTCACTGAATGTAAATTCAACGGACTATCACCAGGTGCATTCAGACATAGAGCAGTTTGAGCCAAATCTGAGCCAAATGACTTAAGTCAAGGCTCTGGCCCGCAAATAATGTTTGATCGTACTGATCCGGAATGTTGCGTTCATACATACAGTCCCTCCATTTGAACTCTGGAAAACTTAAATGCAATGGAAATCATGAGTAGAGGCACATGTATAAGCAAGTTTCATGACTTTAGGCCAAACAAGGCATGACTTCTGCCAAAGTTTACATTCCCAAACGATTGCAATAGCGCCACTTTGGCCCATTGGAGTAAAAATTTGTTTCAATGCTATTTGACATGACTCTCTACCATACTCCAAAGTTTCATAAAAATGTGACTCTGCATTAAGTAGTAATTTTCCTAAAACTCCATTATTCATTGCCTTCATTTTTTACAAACTTCTCTCCAAGAGGAGAGAAGTTTCTCTCCAAGAGGGTCCTACACATTATTGGCATGGCCAGATATAGGCCGAGTTGATATTTTCAATATCGGTATTGGTCCAGAAGTTCCAGGTGCATTATCCTTTTCTTTGACTATTACCAGCAATGCTAAGATGGTACCACATTCTCAGAAATAAAGAGTACCAGGGGGGAAACTTTACAGATGACCCAGAAAGACTTTCGTTCCAAAAAGATGTTAGTCTTCTAAAACACAACCTTAACCTTTAACTTTAAAAAGCCAGAGAAACACTGAAGCAAAGATCCTATAGGGACAGCCAAAGGGCTTCCCAGCCATCCATCCACCCAGTTCCCAGCCCCTCTAGCACCATGGGAAAGCCAGCCAAGTAGTATGGGTCAGGTCAAGCTTGTCTCCTCGCCTGACTGTCAAAATAACAGTACCTTTCCCTCAGGCTTCCAGTACTGTCCATCAGTCAGAGCCAGCTGCTGAGAGCTGTGGCACTGAGGGGTGGAAAAGCAATTAAATAAAACATGGGTGAGTAGCTGCAGGACAAATGCCTGGTCAGCATTTTTAAGAAAGAGAAAAGCTGGTGGGGTTTTTTTTGTGGAAAGAGGGGTATTGAGAGAAAAAGAGCATTGAAAGTTAGAAAGAAAACCCTCCACCAAAAGGGGGCTATGACATTTTGTGTCACCATCCTGGGCGACCAATGCAAGATGTAGGGAAGCAAGGGGTAAGAAGAGACATTGGCCCGATTCAGAGCCTATTTCTTTGCCAAGCGATGGCCAAAAACTTGGGGTCAGACACATAGTCTGACCCATGACCCTGTGGTTCACATCTCCTGGTAATTACCTTTGCACATCAGCCTTGGGGCCACCCCCACCCAAAGACAATGTAACAATTTGTCTTTTCAATTGTCTGTCACTCACTCTCTCACAGGCCTTTTCAGTGGGCGTATATGGTTTCTTTTTCCATTTGTATTTATTTATTTATCTTGCTTGGAGAGGTGGGGGGTTGTCTGGCCCCAGAAACAGGGAGTCTTTGTTTGGCTGGGTTTCACATGGATATAACCACCTCCTCCACTGCAGCTCCCCATTTTCAGACCCTCTTTTCCCTGGGTCTGTTTCAGGGCCAGAGAGTGGCTGAACTCAGGGTCATTGTACATGGCATTTCCATAACCATAGACGAATCAATGAGACTTTTCTACTCCTCAGGGAGCCGGTGGGGGAGGGGGGTTCTTGGATGCAACTTCAAGGTATACATACTGTAAACCTGAACTTTTGTCTCCTTCCACTGAGTTCAGTTCCCCAAAAATATGATCCAAGCCTTGTTTAGCCTGCTTTCCAAAGTGCAGGGTGAGATGATTTGGTAAACAGCAGGTAACTGAATACTGTTGAGATATGGATTAATCAAAGAAATCATCATCTAGCTATAAATGCATCTGTGTGTACGTGTGTACGTCTGTAATCCACGTAACTCCAGAACCGTTCGCCCCACCTACTTCAAATTCGACACAAGCGTTCCACACCCCCACAGGGAGTGCAGTGCCCGGTATCGAGTCGGTTGGAACCACGGTTGTCCAGAACCGCCCCAAAAGGCCTCTGCCCAGGCTCTGGACAGGGTCCCTGCCCAGGGTCCATATATGGAGCTGGCCTTTTCTGACATCATTCTGACGTCTGCATAGACTCCATATTTGGGCATGCCTCACAAAGAACTCACATAATATCTGGGTGGGGCATGCATTTACAAATTGCATCGTTCCAAGTATAGGCCAGTGCCCAACAGGCACCGCTGTAGAGGCTCCAACGCATAATATCTGTGTGGGGCATGCATATCCAACTTGCATCGTTTCAAGTAGGCCAGTGTCCAACGGGCACTGCTGTAGAGGCTCTAGTTCTAAAAATGATGAAAGAAGGGGATGCATTAAGAAGGCGATGCATTAAGGGTGGTCCAAGTTGTGGCCATAGTGGCATGCTCCTGGTGGGTGCCTTATTCAGGTTGTCTGTTGTATGACCTACTTCTCTTCAGTCTGTATGTGGTCTGACTCACAGAGACAAGCCAGAGACAAGAAGCAAGAAGCCCTGTGTAGTAGTATGTCTCCCCCCACCGATCTCTCTCTCTCTCTCTCTCTCTCTCTCTCTCTCCTCTGTTCATGTTCATGTTCTCTTTTTGCATACAGGTCATTTCATGATTAACTGCCAAAGAGAGGAGCAGATTAAGTGATCTAAACAGGTGGCACTCCTACCAACCACAGCATTAATAGGATAGTTTTGGAAAAACTGCATCCAATCAGTGACTGAATTATGTTTTCCCCAATATCCACTTTGAACAGATCCATCACACTCCTGACTTTGATTAAATGGACTGGACATGTCCTCAAAATGCATGTTTGAACTTTTGATAAAAGAACTATTCGACAAAATAACAAAAGTTTGTTTAGCTTTATGATTGCAGCAACCAGCTTTTGTTGTGATCACAAAGTTACCAAAAACCAAAAATTCTTTGGTTAGATTTTTTTCAACACCCACTTCCTCATTTGGCAGAAGGCATTATGTTGTCACATGGAGTTGGTCAGGAAGTCCTTGGTTCCGATATTAAAAAGTGCTTTATTGTAATTCTAAAGTAGTTAAAAAGTACTTGCTGCTGTAGTACAACTGCACCAGTAATTAATCTCATAGTGCAGTGCAATAATTCACTGAATCACATCTGCGCATCAGTTCAAGGAATTTGGTTTCCAATAATAATTTCCTATCATTTAATATTTTGTTTGTACACAATTATTATCCACAACAACATACGTTGCATGTGTTTAAAATGTTGACCAGGACCTCGATCATTCTCCTGTCATTTGACTATGCCGCCAATCGGCAAAGCTTGCACCAAAACTAATATATTGAAAATCAAAGACATATACATATAGGCTACTAAATTCGAAAATACATTTTTGGTGATTTGATTTGGACATCCCTACTTGATATAACATTAATATGCCCAGCCAAAGTACAGAGAAGCCATTGATGGGCATGGCTGACTGTGCCATCTTGTGCTTATATGAATTTAGGATCAGGCTGCATGGTAAGGTCCCTATAGCATTAAAGACCAACCACGCCCATCAGTGATCAGAGCACAGATGAGCCAAATACATTTGGTACATACAGTACAACGTGGCCAATCAGGAATTGTGGGGTGCCCACACTACCATATGACCGGTCAACTAAATATGGAGAACATTCCTGATGTTGTCAGAAACTGCTAAAGTTGTGTTGACATACATGAGCATGCACAAATTCCACAAACGTGGGGCTCAACCACTTCATATATGGAGTATACGGGAGTACCTGGCTGATAACGTCCCATAGCTGGGGGTTACGAACATGTTCGTAGCAGAGAAAGAATTAAACGAAACAGGTCTTTCAGACTTTTGAGCAGCGCTAGCTGCTCCAATGCACATCTTTGTGTGTCTCATGGTGGTGCTATGAGAGGCGATTCGTATTTTTGAGGGGTGCTAGCCCCTCCTATATACAGGTTTAATGCTGGTCAACGCCATTGACAATGAAGCGATAATTTACGTCATCTTGTCCCTAACACAAACATTAAATGACATTAACAATAAAGAGAATTTAATATTTGTTTTGACACTATTTGTTTTACATCATCATTACATCATCTAATCATAGCAACATGAGACTTTAATATTAGTTAGATTAATAGAGGTTACACGTAAAACCTGTATGTATTAAGTTTGAGTTGTTGTATTGTCAGGGAAAAAAAAGATACCATAATGTGCCCTTTTTTCGCTATTGATGATATCTTGGGTGATCGGTGTAATGCGATCGAGTCGGTTGGGTATGTATGTCATGGTAAAAATAGTGGTCTCTTATTGGCTCCTCGATGTTGTAAGATGATAAGAGCGCCCCTCACTTCACACAGGTGTGATTTTTATAAATACATTCTCACTCCGTAAAGCAAAAGGAAAAACCTTTTCACATGCCTGTTATACTTTCACGCAAATCGGTACACATGATTTATATAGTCATGTGATCAAGACGGATCTGTTTGATTTTTCATATTCCGATTAACATCTAAGTTTGCAGGAACAAAATGCTGCAAATCATGAACGTAGTGTCCGATTGCGGTGAAACTTTGCATGCACATTTCCACCATGTTGAATACCACCCTTTTAACATTGCCTTATTATAGCTGTCCATGTGCAAACCCATAGCCTGTTTGGTAATCATTACGTGAAATGGCACTGAATAAACTATGCACCACAGTAATGCCACAGAAGGCATAGTGTTCTAATGAAATCCAGAGGGAGGGAAGACGATTCAATTTTGGACCTTGTAATCTAAGTGGTTTGAGAGGGATAAAGCCCCTTTTGGTTTGCACAAACCATTTATTTTCATCATCGTCTATCATGTTTCTTATGAACCACAACATTATGACAACGTCAGAAGGGAATGCCCCACAAAGGCTGTGGTTAGCTTTGATCAATATAATTTGTTCTTTGTGAGTAGTGAAAAAGACAGGAAACAAAGCAGTCTTAACAACATGACAAGAATTCAACCCTGGTGTTCTTTCATATAGTTGTGCAACAGATATGCAATGTTCACTGTCTTGGCTTAATCCTCAATGTCTTCTTCTTCATTGTTAGAAAGTCAGCACTATCCCGTACGTGGCTCTGTTGGAGGCGAGCCGTAGTAGAAACTGTCTGTCTGTTTGTGAGTCTGTTTGTCTGGGGCTAATCTCGCAAACCGCTGGACCGATCAGCATGACATTTCCTGTGTAACCTACTAGGCCAAGCAAATACTCTCACAAATCTTTTGTGCACGCTGCCAGTATAGGCCAAATAATTACCTTGTCCATATTTGGGGCAACAGTGGCCGGTATAGAACAGCCGGATGGGAACCGTGAGCCTGAGGTTCCCAGCTTGATCCCGGGCCCCCCCAGAGTCCTTGAGCAAGACACTGAACTTCCCGATGTGCCTTGCATGGTTTCCTCCACCATTGGTGTGAATGGATGAATGTAATCTATAAAGCGCTTTGGATAAAAGCGCTATATGAATGTGCCATTAATTTACCCATTTGTTGTGCACAGTAGGCCAAGGAAGTACCTTACCTCCACTGTCACATTTTTCTTCACATATACTGTATGTATTTCTTGATTTGGGTAAATATTAATTCGTCCATCCACTTATCCAGAGTCAGTTCCAGCAGAGAATCCCTTTTCTGGGCCACAGTATCTACATCTAACTGGCTCTGCCTGAGGCATTCCAAGGCCAGTGTGGAGATATACGGTAATCCCCACATTTGATCCTTATAGTCTGCCCCATGGCCTCCTTGCATGTCGCAGCTGGAGACGCACGTACCTAGGGAGAAGACCTATACGTAAAAGAGCAGCTGGTTGTCTCCACCAGGCCGAAGGCATGTGGGGAGAGTATGTTTTGCACTCCGTCCGTCCGTGTGTCCGTCCGTGTGTCCGTGTGTCCGTGTGTCCGTCCGTCCGTGAGGAGCTAATCTCGGCCACCGTTAACCCGGTCGATGCCAAATTTTGCACACACACTCCCTGGATGCCAACGATGAACCTCTGCCCCAAACTTTCCACAACGGCCTGTTATAGCGCCACCATGAGGCCGCTTTGTGCTAAACAAGTTTTTGCACAGTACACCTACAGATTTTGTCCAAACATCACGCAAATTGGTACACAGTCTCTCTACAGCCATTCAACCAAACCGGTCTTTCACATTTCTCAGACTCCATCCTGATTGGCTAAGATTGGCTTCCAAAGTTCACAGGAGTGCTCAGTTTCAAACAAAATGCTGCAAATCATGAACACATCGCGGGATTTCCGTGAAATTGTGCACCCACATTCCCACTAGGCCGAGGACGAAATGCCACATGAACAATTTCAACTCAGCCTCAAGGTGGCGCTATAACTGGCCGAAAAGTGTTTTTACCTCTAACTGCACGGATCTGTGGATAACTTTGTATGCCAACTCCCTAGAGGCCAAGGAAAAACCTTTGCCTGGAATTTTTCACATCTGCTCTTTATAGCGCCACCAGGAGGCCGACATATGTAAAACACATTTTCTATTATTACTCCTTCAGATTTTATCCAAATTTCACGCAAATCGGTACACATGATCTCCATAGTCATGTGATCAAGACAGGTTTGTTTGATTTCTCATATTCCATCCTGATTGGCTAAGATTGGCTTCCAAAGCTCACACGATTCGTCCATTTAGAAAAAAGCCCACAAATCACAAACACAGTGTGCAATTTCATTCATTTCATTATACACGCACATTTTCACTAGGCCGAGGATGACATGCCACAATTTATTCCTCAAAATCAGCCTCACGGTGGCGCTATAACAGGCCAATTCCTGTTTTTAGCTATAACTGCATCGATCTGTATACAACTTATGTATGCACACATGGAAAAACATTGTACCTGCATCCCTCCAATACGAACCTCCGGCCCAAATCTTCCTCAACAGCCTGTTATAGCGCCACCATGAGGCCACAACCTGACCTGCCCTGGTGGAGACCTGTGCCGATTGGCACTTTGTCTAGTTTATACTGTGAGTCACTTCCGGTGACTTTGATTCTAATATTTAACTTTGATACATTTATAATTATAATGGAAGTCAATGGCGGTCAGTTCAGTCTGAAACCTTGCCCAAATATGGAGTCGTACAGCACCGATACATCGTACCATTTTGCACAGGACGTTACTGTAAGTGAAACAAAATGATCATTCCCCCATCCCCACCATAACCAGAATCTATGGAAGGACAAAGTAATTAAATATTCTTTACATGTAAAGAATATTTATGGGGGGGAAATTATCATTTTGTTTCACTTACATTGTAAGGTGTTTACGTGCAAGACAGTGATCTCTTCTGTTTCTATTAATCTTATGCTAAATGTTAATAGAGTCATATTGTCAATTTATTTGATCTTTTATACAATAATAAATAACATTTGGTCACGCACGCACGCATGCATGCACGCACGCACACAGTGGTGAGTGGTGCTAACTGCTCCAACATGTGACTTTGTGTGTTTGGGTGTCTATTAGTCGGTAGCAGCACAGTTATTGTGGTTACCGTCATGTAAGATCATGTGGGACTATACATCATCATCATGATAAAAAGGCACCGTTCGCTTCACATGGGTGTGATTTGTCATGTATGAGAATATGTACAATGTTTCAGTCTAAGAATACAATATTGAAGTGGGTATTGGTCAAAATGTTTTGGCCAACTGGTACTATATGAGGGAACATTTGTTGGCCTTTGGTATTGTGAAGGAATGCCCAACTATAAACATTTCTGCTTGTTAAGTTGGACGTTTGGGCACATAGGTCTTGAATGCGCAGTGGAGCTATGCAGGTTATAAGCACACACACAAGGCTATAAAACTGTCTCGATTTAACGGGATGATTAACGCCTCTCAGACATTGGTTAAACGAAATATGAGGTAATCCGACTCCTCAATCCCAGTCAAAACATGCCCGATATGAGGGCAACCCACATCCTGCTTCACGGAATAGGGGGCTTTGGCTATAACCTGTTTCTATTTGCGCAAAGAATGGCACTCAAGATTGGTAAGTGCTCCAATTTTGGTGACCAAATAATACAATGTTCTAGTATATTCAGTATAAATTAGGCTTAAATTATTCTTTGTGTGCATCCCTGTCAAAACATCTCAACCAATTTGGTCCCAACCCAGTGATTGGGAAACACCAGCCACACTCTGAGCATGTTCCCGCAGTTGAATGGGATGACTTGGAGAGGGGGAGGCAGGGGAGGATTGGTACCTACAGGAAATGGTGAAATAACCAGGAAACATCAATCTGATAAAAGCCACTCTAAACAGGATATTAAACAGCTAATAAACGTTTAGAGAAGTGTGTTTCCCTTTAAATACTTTCCAGGCAGTGTGGGGAAAAGACACTCTTTGAATTTCCACAATGTAGGCCTATTGACTGAATGCTGTCTACCACATTTGACGCAGTGACTCACAAGGAAGCTGAGGTAATAATGGCATGTCATTATGGTACTCATTAGGGCTGACATAGGGAACTCCCGAGTGGCACACGCAAAGCACATTAAAGTCACACTTACAGTTGCATGACGTTGTCAAATTCCAGGATAAATCTTTCATCAAACTGAACTGGCAAATTCACAAATAAATATTTGTCATTTCATAACGCAGAATTATTAAATTTGTCAGGTTATTACGTTATCCATTTGGCATCATCTGACAAAATGAAAATGTCTGTCTGTCTCTTGAGTCCTTTAAACTCAAATGGAGGCATGTCCCTGAGGTCAGGACTGATGTCATGGCCTCCAAGGGTAACCGAAAAACATTTCGTGGACCGCTCACCCCAAGTGGTTCTTGTATAATTTGTTTTTACTGAGGATAAGGTTAGGAATATGTGGGGTAGGCATAGTTTGACTGAGGTTGCATTTAGGAATACCTGGTGGTGACCGTTCCGAGGTTGTCGGATTTGACCCGGGCCGGGGTTCTTGTATTCCCTCCAAGTACTATGATAATCTGACAACGTGGTTTACTCTAACACTGGGTAGTCTAACAACAGATACAACAGGTATGACCGAGCATAACCGGAGGGACATGCGTTCCCAACAGGCTTTGTTCCTGATGGTCATCGGCATGGTCAAATTAAAGTTAAAATACAAATTTCAAAAATATAAAACACATGTGGAAGAAATTGTAGAGAGTTACTTTATTGGCCTACTGGCAGCATGCACACGATAAATTTGGCACTGATCGGTGCAGCCGTTCACGAGATTAGCCGCAGACTGATAGACTCATACACAGCCAGACTCAGACTCTCTCTTCTAATCTATAAGGATCGATCGCCCCATACAGTGAAATGCTGTACAATTGTAGGATAGCTAAAACAGCATTTGCATTGCATTTGTCATGTCATGGGGAAGAGGTTGGCACTGAGAGGACAATGAGGGCTATCATACAAGCATTTAAATTGATTTCAGCTTTACCAGCAGCAGATGTAACAGCTTGTATATCTGTTGTAGGAAGAATGTGGCAGTTGTGTCTTGATGTCTTCTGTTATTATTCTCAGGACTGTACATCTCTGTTTAAAATTAAACAGCTTGTATCACAACTCCTGGGTGTGTGGACAACATGCCAAAATAAGACAGGCTCCCAGCCAAGCTCTGGATATCTTCAGAAATGATAATAACCACTATGGGTCCAAATGTGTGTGTGTGTGTGTGTGTGTGTGTGTGTGTGTGTGTGTGTGTGTGTGTGTGTGTGTGTGTGTGTGTAAATCAGTAAACAAGCACAGGGTGGGTGGTGCATGGATAATTTGGATCAGTCACCACTCAAACCTCTACTGAACACTAATGTCTGTTGTGTAATTGAGACTGTAAAAGGTACAGTATGTATTCTGAAGTTCTCTCAGTTCATCTCAGATATATGTATTGTCCTGCAGACTGAATCTGTTTTGTAGAATCTGTGATAAAAACACATACCAAAATCACTACTGTACACATAAAGAGCCACTCCGCCACAGAAAGAGCTGATAAGACCAGATCTTGGAAGGTTAGTGAGTGAGAAATAAGAATCCCAACACTAGTAATCATTCGCACCTGCCCTCCGAAAAATGACATGAGGCCCAAATCATTCTATTCAGTGGCTAATGGCATTGTGGCGACTGTTGGCTCAGGAGGTAGAGCAGGTCGTCCAATGATCCATGGGTCCTCCTGTCTACATGTCGAAGTGTCCTTGGGCAAGACACTGAACCCCAAATTGCTCCCGATGTGCTGGTTGGTACCTTGCATGGCTTCTGCCGCAATCGGTGTATGAATGGGTGAATGTAATGCACAATCTATGTAAAGCGCCTTGGATAAAGGCGCTATATAAATGCACCATTTACATTATCTTCACAATATCCCTTTCAGGGGGTATTAGAACTATATGGCAATAACCTTCACAGCCTTGCAGGAGCTGGTGTTCAATTTGCTGATGTGAGTGACTTGGCTGCGAATAGTGTGTTTTCACGGCCATCCTGTGCATCACAAGGGCCTGGACTGGCTTTAAGGAGGCAATTAGTGTGGATCAGTATAAATGTAGGGGGGGGGAATCCCTCTATTGGTCCTGGTTTTGTTTGTCTCCTGGCAAGGAGACCAGGCCTTTAAAGCCCTCTCCCTCCTCTGATGGCCAGCCTGGGAGAGCCCACTAATGAAGACCATTTGGGCCCCTCATTTACAACACATGCTGGTTAATAGCCAACGACAATAAGTTTTACTGCTGCTCAGGCCATCTCATGCTAAAGTGGGTTTCTAATGGAAACACTATGCATCCTCACGAGACTAGAATGACCACTGTTGCCCCCAATCTGATGCATCGAGTTGGTGACTGATTGCAACCCGACTGCAACTTGACTGCTCACTGCAGTAAATATAAAAGGTTTCGGCATTTACAGCAGGGGTGCCACACTTTTTGGACTTGAGAGCTACTTTTAAAATGACCAGCTCAACATGATCTAACCCACCGTTGAATAAAATCCATTTCTAAATAAAAACTGAGGGTGGTTTGGAATAGCGGCGCTAAGACAAACACACTTAGCCCATTCTGACCTGAGATCAGATTCATACAAGGTTTCCGCCGGACACACACTGGTCTGATGAACCCATTCTGACCTGAGATCAGATTCTAAAAATGTCAGTCGTTCTTCGATTTCTTTCAAAAATAGCAGACCTACAAGCTCGTATCGCGCCACTCGGTGGCGCGATATGAGCTTGTAGATCTGCTATTTTTCAATAGCTAAAGCATAACATGATGCCGACACCAAAATGGGTGCCCGTTCAGAATGGGTTAGAAAGTGAAATAGTGGGGGGCCTTTCTCCCATTCTGTATGGAAGTGGTAGGTTTTCGGGTTCTTTATAATGCTATACTGACTCTGTAAAACAAAGCATTTCCCTATACATTTAGAAGCCGTGAAGGGATCCCGACAGGCCCTTCTTGTCAATCAATCAAGTCACCTTCAGTGGCAGATGCCAAAAATATGGGTTTTGTTTTATATTTTAATTATAATTATTTTGGGGCATGTCATGTGATCTACCTGCACAGCCTTTGTGATCAACTGGTAGATCACAATCTACCGTCTGCATGGGAACCCCTGATTTACAGTATCTGTATCTTCTTGTACAAAACTATGTGAGAAAGGAAACTTCTTTTACATCTTTCCTTGAGTGTAGAGAATAACCAAGTATGCAAATGTGGTTGGTCATTAAAATGAACTTTACCACTAATTGGTCATGGTCAGACTGACTTTCAAAAGGCTGCTTCACACTGGCCAATCGCCATGCAGCTCACTGGTCTTCTCTGCTCCCGGCGCTCCGGTGTCCCCAACTTATTAAAAAACTAAAAAACAATTTGCAACTGAATGGCTGGGAAATGGAAATTAAGAGTTTACATAGTACACAGTGCATTAATAAAATTTCCTTAATGATTAGATCTGGTTTCAGTATTAATTTATGATATATTTTCTCTAATATTAAGGTTATTTTTGCAGTCAGTTTTTATTGGGGGCGGGGAAGGGGGGCAGGGTGGGGGTCGCGAGACATGGCCAAAGCATTTCCGGGGGTCCCCAGCAAAAAACGTTGAGAACTCCTGGTCTAAGGAGCATATAAGGCTAGCTTTATCAAAAAGGAAGGTTTTGAGCCTATACTCTTAAACGTAAAGACGGTGTCTGCCTCCCGGACTAAAACTGGAAAGGAAAGGAGCTTATTGTTGAAGACTCTACATATCTATATCTGTATATCTCGTTTTCTACTTTTTGAGATTCTAACCACTACTAACCTACATACTGTTTAGTTGAATACTGGATAACTCACCCGGTGAGATGTCTTCACTTTCTGACATGTCGGGGTGAGATGTCTCTACGGTGAGTTGGTAAAGGGGTGAGTTATAGTATTCCCAAGAGACGGACAGCTCGCACAAGAGACGCTGCTTGGGACAGCTCACCTTATGATTTATACCGACCACATATGACCCACATATGACCGACCGACCAGTATAAATGACTATAAGACATTGATTGTAAAATAAGCTGTGATTGCCTCTTTCTCTAGAATTGTTCATCAGGGGAGTTCGAAACGTTGGCAATTTGAGTGGAAGTACTCAAATTGTTAAGTACTCAACAACTACCCTCCCTCTCTCTCTCTCCCCTCATTGGGGGGACTGTATTAACTCCCCTCATTGTTAAACATCTGCATTACTTAAGTTAATTTACAATAAGTCTACACAATTATAGAATGTTTCTATTTTAATGTTTCATCATCTATGTATGATTACTGTAGTTACATGTACATGCCAGCAGGGCATGCAGAATGAATAGTCAAAGATAGTGTGTGGAGTAGTCCCCCATTACTTTGTGATGTTTCCATGTCCATAAAGTGATTTTTATGTGCACAAGAGACATGGCACTTTAATTAATATGACTTGATTGATTGACATCAAATAGTTCTATAACTCACAGAGAGAGACATCTCACCCTGGGCGACATGTCCGGACTTTCGGTAGCTCTGGTCCATAGCTCTAATGCGTCGCATTTAGAGTTACTCTGGACTTCCGCCGCTCGCATGAATGCAGACCAGCCTCTCGTCTTTAGCATAAATAAAAAGAACGTTTTTGCTACTCACCAAAACAAAGGCTGTGTCATTAGAAAGCCTACTTTCCTTAGTGGGAGCACTCTGAGCCCCCCACCAGTGCCACCACACGTATAAACGGTACTTTTTGGCCAAAAGGGGATTTTGTTAAAAAAAAATACTTTTAGTTACTCCACTGCACCTTCTACCGATATTGGCCAGAGAATTGCCTCATCGAGAATATTTTTCCTCCGGTTAAAAAAAATCCCTTTCTGGCCAAAAAGTACCGTTTATACGTGTGGTGGGGGGCTCAGAGTGCTTCCACTAAGGAAAGTAGGCTTTCTAATGACACAACCCACCTTTGTTTTGGTGAGTAGCAAAAACGTTATTTTTTGGTCTGCATTCATGTGAGCGGCAGAAGTCGAGAGTAACATAGCTCTAAATGCAATGCAAGCTAGACTTTCGGTTTCCGGTGACGTGACCGGTGCTCGAGTTGTCCCGACTTTCGGGGTGAGATATCCGCACTTATGACTCTGAGGTGGAAAAGGGGTGAGTTATCCAGTTACCGTTTAGAATATAGTGGGTGCTTTATATATTATTTATATTATTCCACCACAACTTCAAAAATAGTTTTTTGTTTTGGATTTCAAAAATAAATTTGTACCCTATTAAATATGGTACAATTAATTATTTTTTATCCTCCTAGTAGGCTAATAGTATATAGGCTTTTTTTCTGGGTTAAAGGGAACCAGTGCAGCTATGGGCTAAGGAATAAAATAACTTTTGTTCAAGCATCAAAACTCCATGACTCCATAAATAGGACTTGAACAGTTCACCTCTGTAAATGGTACAGATTATTACGTTATCTGCGTAAATTACTCCAAAAATATGATATACCCGGAACCTATGATTACAACAACTTGTTAATGTTTACCCCGGATGAATATCTCAGCAGTACCAGGGTCCCACTATCGGAAAATAAACAGAAATCTGTCAACATGGCAGAGGTGAGTTACGATTGAATTACTAGTAGTGAACCAATTATAATTTAAAATATATAGTTGGACAACAAACAAGGCAACAATTGACTCTATACACTAATGTGGAAGCTTGTTTACAGCATGCATTTTCCATAGATTCCAAAGATCGAACAGGTCCGAACGAAAGATGACGATAGTAGCTCACCAGCTAAGTTGGCCAACGTTACAAAAGACATTGTTACTAATAATATTAAAATACGTACTTGTCATAGTAGACCGTACCGTCGTTATTGCATTAATGTGAAGACTTTCCATATTCTGCAAGAAGCTTAGATGGTAGGTTGGGTTTATTCTAAATAAAATAACAAGCTTGCCATGCTAACTTAGTGTTCTAATGTTTGCTTTAGTATTTCCCTCAAGTGACAGAAGTAGGAGCCTCGGAAACCACAGGCGTTTTGTTTCAGAACTAGCAGTAAACCACTTTTGCGCGAATATAGTGCTATAACAGTGTGAAAGAACACGCCACAAAGCCTTGTATTTTCGTTTAGTACAGCCTTAAATCAAGACTCTCGTAGATGTATTTGATCGATGTTGACATTTGCTACATTTAGTATAGCTCCGTTTGGAATTCCAAACTATCTACTTTTTTTGATTGAAATATTTATTAACTGTTTTTTGCAGAATTACAGTACATTTAAAGTACAACTCGATACAAAAACTGTTTGACACCATAAAGCATTACACTTGTTTACAATAGGGCCCGCCGCCCACCCAGCCTAAGTTTTAGACTCTCGTAGACATATTTATCGATTCTGACATCATCACTCTCTGTACTTGCCCCATGGGTTGCTGTCTGAAAAGCTTTGCCTCAATAACAAAAAATACATTGCATGAATGCACCTGGGACGTATCCTCAGTGATGTATCCTGAGGTCAACAGGGTTTCAGATCTACCAATATCATACCCCTCACTCAGGCGACCCAGCCGAGGTTGATCAAATCCCAATTTACGTCCCAGTAGCTACCCTCGATCAGTCCATCAGGGAAAGACCAAGGCCACACAATCTGTTGCTTCGGAACTACTCTGCCGGGACTGGGAGAACCACATTCTGGCGCATGGAAGGACTAGGCTCTGTGGGTTGACTCCTGTCCGGGGCCGGGCCCCTCCTACGTCTCACCAGGTCCACTCCTGCTCTCACCAGGCCCAGGACCTGTGCGTTGCACCAGACTCCCAGCACCTGGCACTTCATTCAAGAGTGGTGGATTACAATGGCCCTCCTAAATGCCTTGGGCTTCCTCCTCACGGAGGACACAGGCTGGGGCGCTAACCCATACCCGCGTGGGGTGCCGTCTACATTCCGGCTGTCACCCGTCTCTCCGGTGGTCACCAGACTATACCCGGTTGTCACATAGTCTATTCCTATGAGTCACTATTCCTAGTCTATTCCTCAGAATAGACTAGACTGTTGCGCATTTACAATGGAGGGAAATCCAAGATGGATGCCAGATTCCGAGACGGAGTGAATTCAAATACTTTTTTAATTGAAAACTATGGGGGTACGGGTTGTAATTGCTTAGCGTACACCAATCGGACAAGTGGGGCAGCAGGGAAAGCAGTGAAGCACCTTAGATTTTGCATTTGTACACATTAAGAGTTACTCTGAGGCAAAGCTTTTCAGACAGCAACCCATGGGGCAAGTACCCTTAGACTCTCGTAGAGAGAGTGATATCAGAATCGATAAATACGTCTACGAGAGTCTAAATCTTAGGCTAGGGCCTAGGGCATTTTCAATTAATCAAAACATTTAGAGACGTACGAATATACGGTACACTTCTATATAGCCAAAAACAGGTTAGTGTAGCAGCGTAGATATTGAGGTTCCAAACGGAGCTACACTTAGTATCTAGGCCGCCACCTACTACATTTCTTTTTACATGGGATTACCAGTACAAATTAAAACATAACAAAATCAAATAATATTTGCTAAAAGTTGCATTGCATGTGCACTTCTATGCTAAACACAATCCATGCCCGTACATTACAATAGAAAATCAGACCAGGTGCCAGCGTTTCTATTTTTTTTTAAGATGCAAAATTACGTCTTGGCACAGGGGGTTATAGTGCTTAAAACGTAACCTGTCGTTCCTTGGCTTGGATTGGGTTAACTTGCCACTTGGGTATTTCATAAAATTGTAGAGCCTGTCGCTATGTAGGCTAGTATATTTCAAAACCACAATTTTACCCTGGAGAACTTTGATTCCAATCTGCTTGCCAGCACAAAGCTATAATCAAACAATAGTGAAATGGGCTCTTAATAACTTTCAGCTCCAGCAAGAGACAACAATATCTTGAACTCGCACTAATCGTTTAAAATGCAGCCTGAAGGCTGTCACAGTGTAGTGATCATTGTGTTCTCATAATTCCAAAGGATATGGGTTTTGTCTGTTTATTCTAACATCAGTGATTGTTGAATTTCTTTAACCCAAAACACTACCCCTGATTTATGTTTAAAACAGTAACAGCTGTTGCTGATAGTCTGATACTGTATGACATATGCTGCACTCTAGACCTGTGTCAAGTGAGCTGAGGAAATTTTCAGTAAAAAGTAAGGAAAGAAAGGAGAAAAAAATCCATGGTGGCTGATTGATGCCAGTGTAAAAGAAAATTATTGTGAAATAAGCTCCACTGTTTTATATTGTGTGTCAATGTTTTGATCGAGGAATCGGGAATTACTGATGTAGATCTCTTGATGGAAATGTTGACACGCAATACAACGATGAAACCTCATTTTCTCGTGTTTTGATCAAGAGAAGAAGAAGAAGATCGCAACATTGACACGCAATAAAGCAGTGGAGCTCATTTCACTTATTATCTTTTATGTGAACTTTCGCTCGTTCTACACCTGGGAACTTGGATGTGCGTGCGCAGTGCGCACAGCACACTACCCTTTTCATGATTGATGGCTGCCAGCCCCATTTTATTCCAGGACCTCTGAATAATAGCTATCTAACTGCCAAAGACCATCTTATGGCTGGTATTGAATATTGATATCTTTCCCTGAACATAATTATGTATTATTTTGCATGTCAAACATTTAAATAAAATAAGCAATAGTTCAATACACATGTGTAACTATAAAGGGACAATTTGAAACTCTTCTTATCCTATTAAATGGAGACTATTTGTTACAGACTCACAGCCTGCAGGACATGAGGCAGCAGGCAACGGTTGCTGCTAAAGTTTTCATCCAGAGGGACTACACCAATGGCACTGTCTGCCAGTTCCAGATTAAGTTCCCCGCTGACCTGGAGACCAGAGTAAGATATCTATCTATCTGTCTGTCTGTTTCTGTAACCAGAGTAAGATATCTATCTATCTATCTACGTATCTATCTATCTATCTATCTATCTATCTATCTATCTATCTATCTATCTATCTATCTATCTATCTATCTATCTATCTATCTATCTATCTATCTATCTATCTATCTATCTATCTATCTATCTATCTATCTATCTATCTATCTATCTATCTATCTATCTGTTTCTGTGTGTGTGCCATCGATCATTAGATACAGACATCATGCATGCACAGACACATACATGATAGCATACTACAGAGTACAGACTTGTGAATTGAAGTGAAAAATCCTGCACACTGCTCTGCTCATGAGGGGCACGACAACACGAGCGTAAAAAAAAAAGCTCAACACAATCCAGGTCTAGTTAGTCACGGGCGTGTGCAAGAAAAGAGCCCGCGGGCGACAATTTCACAGGACCGCGCCCATGTAAATTCGCTTGCGTTGTCGCCCCTTGACTTCTCTGCCGAACAAAAAACCCTTATTGAAAATGAATTACTAGGTGCGTTAATTGCTGCTCATCTGAAAGGACCTTTGTTTATTTAGACATTTGAATAAACTTCAGCCGGGTCTCTAGACCTGTTCTGTGTGTGTGTGTGTGTGTGTGTGTGTGTGTGCGAGAGAGAAACACGGAGCGCTATGATCACGTTCAAGACGAATATCTCGCGTTGTGTTTATAACGAAGTAAAGACGGTTGTATCCCCACTCAAAATGCACACCTGCCCGATCGGGCAACCCGGTGGCAAACTTCACCTGCCTGTCTTGCCCGACCATATTTCTTACCTGCCCTGGGCAGGCGTTAGTGTCATCCCCTGGGGTTTGGTGAGGTCAGATCATCATATGGAATGTCAGGATAGGTCAGCTCCATATATGGAGATCTAAGGGTGGCAGCGGGGGCAGTGTCTTGAGTGTACAGGGTTCGATGAGGTCTGGCCATATATGGAGCGTGTCTTGAGTGTACAGGGACTTCCTCCTGGGGGATCCCGAGACGTTCCAATACCAGTGAGTCCATATATTTCCTCCAACTGTGCCCCTAGGGAGACGCCCGAGAGGCATCCTAACCAGATGGCCGAACCACCTAAGCTGGCTCCTTTCCAGGCGAAGAAGCAGCAACTCTACTCCTGAGTCTCTCTCGTGTGACTGAATTCTCACCCTATCTCTAAGGGAGATGCCAGCCACCCGTCGAAGAAAACTCATTTCGGCCGCTTGTATTCGCGACCTTATTCTTTCAGTCATGACCCACACAACATCACGATTTTGCTTATTCCTTCTAAATCTCTGTATATAAAATATGGCTAACTCGTCGAATCTCTTAGTTACATCAATATTGTTCTTATAAAATTGTTTGTTTGTGCTTAACCCATTCTGACCGGGCACCCATTTTGGTGTTAGCATCATGTCGTGCTTTAGCTATTGAAAAATAGCAGATCTACAAGCTCATATCGCGCCACCGAGTGGCGCGATACGAGCTTGTAGGTCTGCTATTTTTGAAAAAAATCGAAGAACGACTGACATTTTTTTTGAATCTGATCTCAGGTCAGAATGGGTTAAGTACAATTTGTGCCCAAGACGTCCACAGACGTCCTAGGAATGATCCCATGCAGTGCCCAGGACGTCTGTACACTTTTTTTTCTTTTTGCGAAATCAGATGGGCACCCCACGTCGCTATTTTGAAAGAATGAAAGGGCACATAATGTGTTAAGATTATAAAGATCGCTTTTGTCATTTTGACTGTCAGGGACTTTCCCATTCACTTCCCATGAGATCACGGTGGTTTGATTCATATGGATATAAAGAATCGACTGACTGAGAGAAAACTGCCGTTAAAATTATTACAAATTTCGGAGACAGTTTATTTACAGTCGTGACGACACAGAGACAACTCCCTGACAATATCGCTGAGACAGTTTATTCATTTTTGAACCACAATGCTTATATGAGACAATTTAAAATGTAAAACTTCTATGACAGTGCTGACATAATGAAGTGTCTCAGCCCTGTGGTCGCTCGTTGCAAAGCGGGTGCTCGTTGCCTATATTAAGGCGTCTTACTGGTGTTAAATTCTGTCAATGCGGCTAGCTCTCGTCTGTGACCCATTGTAGTGCTTTGGAAACACAGCTGTATGTCTCTGTGTTCTGCTTCCGTTTCTCGCTTCAGCTCCTGTTTCTCGCTTCACAACAGCAGGGAACACAACTAACCTACAAGCCTACAGCGCATTGCATTAATTGTAGCATCAAATTGCTACAAAACCTGTACATATCCATTTGGGGCATAAGCAATAAGTTGACGGATCAAATTAAGTCTGATAATGATGCACCATGCACGTTCACATTATATTACCATTTTTCAAATATTTCCTTTTTTTTCTTCTTTTTTTTTTTTTTTTTTTTTTACATTTTGGACAAAATAGGCAGCCAAACGTTGAGGTGCCCAGATGTCCTATCCAGATGTCCTATCCCACTGCCCACCTATCCTGTATCCAATTTAGTTGCCAAACCAGTGGGTTGTCTCTCATGACTTTTGTTCTCACTTGCAACCTAGGTGTATAATGGACTACTAAAGGCTACATGCCTCTGGATTTTTTTACTTTAACACACTGCTGCTATGCACCATGTGGCTGTAAAGTCACCTACCTACAGTAATAATTTCAAGATATGAGTATTTTAATTAATTGGCCAGACTAGTAGCAATTTAATACAACAGAACTTCAAAAGCTGCTTCTATAAAATGAAGCTTGGATTGGCACACACAATCAGTAAAGGCAACTTTAGGAAAACACCATTTACCACCCCAAAATTTGGTGTGCGCTGCCATGTTATTTATTTATGATTTATTTTTCTCTTACACAGACTTTTATCTGTGTCTACGACAAGGTTGGGGTTCCCCTTTCACAACGTTTTACAAATCACATTTTAGGACATAAGAAATGTCAGTTTTGGGATTTTTGGATTTTTGGTAGTTGATAGCTGATAAACTATTTGACTAGTCAACTATTATCCCTGTCCCTAATTTTTGTATTATTGAAGTCAGCTTTGCCAAACCAAAGTGATAGAGAACGTATGTCAGTGCCGACATGTCAGAGGTTTGCATTTGGAGGAGAGCCAATCCTGGTGTAATGAGTTTGGTCCAAGGAGATGGTCTGCCCTGCTGTATTCTTAAGTGCACTAAAGAGTGCCATTAAGTAGACTCAGAGCACCGTGATGTTGTATATTCTTTGTGGATTTGTCCCAGTGAGTCTGTCATCCTCTGTGCATCCAAACTGCCAATTTATGGTACCAATAACACAGGATAAGAAGTAACTATAGTCCGTTACAGATGTTGATGTTATGGTGTTAGGTGTTGTGTAGTTCGCTGATGACATCTCTAGATTGCAATAAGAAGAAGTCACAGAAGTGTGTCTTTGATGCACATTTAAAACCGCCAGGATGAATTAATCTATCTTTATTTTGAAGAGCCAAATATCCATAACCGGGTGTTACGATGACATAATGCTGTGTGTGGTGTCTTGACCGGTTGTTGTTCTCTCACTCTGTGCAGAAAAAAATGACCGAGTATCACAGCGCCTGCTATTGGCCGTTGGAAAAACCTTGTTTTCACCAGAAAAGACATTCATTGCGCCGATTTGGAGATAAAGGCCATTGAAAGCAGCACATAGAGTGCAATTGGATGCGCGCGCATGGCCGCGGCCGCTGTCCCACTTACACTGTGATGCTAACGAGCGGCAGCTATCGATTGATCCAAAACATGGATTAATCCTATAAAACGTAGGCTACGGTCCGGCGGGCGGCCAGACAAAAGTAATTCTACGCTTTCTACGCTTCTGGCGGGCTCTGTATTAAGTTCTTCTGGCCCAGCGTTTACTTTGTTGCGCAATGATAGGCCTCCACAACTAGAATACTACAGCACAAACAAACAAATATACATTTCAAATGAACTCGGTTTCTTTAAAAGAGCACAAGTGAGTTTCAATAAAGTAAAATTACAATAAAGTGTGCGCAGAAGAATTCTGGTGCTACAATTTACACTAGCATCGAAACAAGGAGCATAGATGTGGAAAGCAAATTTATCCCACTGCCGTTTCGAAAGATGCCGATCTGAGAGAAAAATACTGCTGGACTGTGTCCTCATATGACTGCGAGCAGACGGGCGCTTCAGTAATGATCATGGGGGATAGAAGAGCAGGTCGCTGAGACTGAACAGAGTCTGTGCCACATGGAAGTCCATGGTGGGTGATCGGTTCAGAGTTCATCGAACAAAAAGCAGCAGCAGCTTTTGCAACCCATATAGCCACATGAAATGATCAGTTTAGCAGCACTTAAGCCTAGTGGTTTAATGGCGCTTCCCTCTAGATTGGGTGGTCTTTGTCTGGTTTTTCTTGTAGGATATACTTTGTGTAGAAGACGCACATGCCAAATGGCTGGAGAAATACAGTGGGCTTCTCCTAACCCATTCTGACCGGGCACCCATTTTGGTGTCGGCATCATGTCATGCTTTAGCTATTTAAAAATAGCAGATCTACAAGCTCATATCGCGCCACCGAGTGGCGCGATACGAGCTTGTAGGTCTGCTATTTTTGAAAAATCGAAGACACTTTTAGAATCTGATCTCAGGTCAGAATGGGTTAATAATGAAACTGTCAGGATGTAATAGACATTTTTAGAATCTGATCTCAGGTCAGAATGGGCTAAAGGGAGGCAACTGCCTCAGTGCCATATATAATACAAAAGTGTTTCCAACATATATTTTTATTATTTGCTGCAAACTATCAGATATGCAGCGGCAGCACTTTGCCAAGCTATTAAGCTTTTTTTTTACTGACCTGTTATTTATGTCACCTCATTTGGACTATTGCTAATCTTTAATGGCTAACATTTAGTTCAATCTGTTTCTACTTATCTTTCATTGCAAAAGTTTTCATATTGTAAAAGCACATTCTTGCATAGCATTATTTGGGGCGGTTGATGTATTATTGTTGGTAGTGCTTTTCTGTTTTAATATTTGGATGGAGAATAATCCCAAATAACTGGGAAAGCACTCGTGTTTGGCAGCTTCTTTGCCAGACAAGCTAAGATAGCTGAGACAGAATTTTGTTACTCAGAGTTACTAGACGGACAGTAATTTGTCTTGATGACGTTGGTGTGGAACAATACGAGTTGTGTAACACATACTGGACCTCACATTCAGTGCAAGGGAACTATGCAGGCCAATTCAACTGAGGTTGAGTGTATATCCTTATTTTTTTTTTACATTGAGAATATGCAGGGGAGTGTCTTATTTACATTGGTAGAACGAAGGCCATATCCCAAGGTTAGGTGATATAATGGAATGCTGAGAGGATGAAGTCTTGGGTGGGGTTCGGCCATCCATCCCCCTGCTTGTATCTCAGGATAGCATCGTACCAATGACACTTGTGTATGGACATAATTGAGAACAGAATAGATACTCACAGATGTTTTTGTAGCCTTTTTTGTAGCCTTTTTCACTAAATGGGAAATAAGCTGTAGAACAAAAGCTCCTAGCGTATAATGTCAACTCCTGAGTGTTCATTTAACTCTGAGAGTGTACAAATGGGACCCAATTGGTTCCATTCCAGTAAAATCTCTAGCGTTAAATTGACACTGTTGCGTAGGCAGGCATCAAAACACTATTTCAGACCACTTGGCTGGAGCATGTTGATGCGGCTGCATTCTTCCAGCACATGGGGGTCAGGCCGCGTTAGAGGCATTCAGAGATCCAGGAGTCCAAAGGTTTGGCAAAGTCCTGGCTGCTGGTGAGCTCTACAGTCTTTGTAAGGTAGACAATGTGCCTGTGTTCCTATAACTGAATAAACAGAAACGTACATTCTTTATTAACGGGCGCAACCACTTTATTAGAGGGCTCTTTATCTGTGCTTCAGGCTCCAGCCAAAGGCTAACCTCCTCTCCTCTTATCTCTTATGTTCTGAGTGGGTCTCAGTGAGTGCACTGTGGAGAGCATAGTGGAGACTAGCGTTGATAACCTAGTCAAAACAACGGCAGTTGTCCAGCAGCAGTCCTTAGGCCCTGAAACATCCATGGAGCATGCCTCCATGTGAGGAATGCTTGAGAAAGGCTGCTTCTGTTGTTACCCAGCCCATTTTCATAACCGTGTTCTTGATGCTATCAGAAGTCTTGATATACCCGGATATAGGGTTGAGTTAATAAAAGGTGAATCCTTGTCAGGAGATAAGGTCACAGTGAATCTCAATACTGGATATTTAGTTGTGTGTTTGTCCAGCTAAGTAAATGAAAGAACACAGAGATCAATACAGCTGAGGCATTCTCATTTCAGAGTTGTTTTGCCATTTCTGGAAAGAGGTGCAGCTCTGCCTCGATGAATTACATGTCTGGGAAAATTCACCCACTCATTGGTCCAGAGACAGAGCAGAGGGGGAAAAAAAGTGATCTGGGGTTTGTTAGAGGACTTTCCATTGTTAGAGCATTTTCCATTTGATCTTCAGAATAATTTTCCATTTGATCTTTAGAATAAAATCACAGCGCTTCATTTACTGATTGATCCAAAGACTCCAAAAGACTCGAACGGTGAAGATTTAAGATTTGAACAGTGCTTTCTATGGCACCGGCCATCAAAGCACCAACATAAAAATGAATTGGTGATACTGAAAGCTTATAATCAGAATAACATTGATTTATGATAGTTGATTCTTTGTGTGTGTGTGTGTGTGTGTGTGTGTGTGTGTGTGTGTGTGTGTGTGTGTGTGTGTGTGTGTGTGTGTGTGTGTGTGTGTGTGTGTGTGTGTGTGTGTGTGTGCGTGTGCGTGTGTGTGTGCGCGCGCAGCAGAATGCTTTCACAGCCACCAATGGATATAAACGTGTTAACTTTAGTTGGACAATACTAGAATAGATGCATTACAGCTCAGAATGAGTACACAATATGGAGCACTATACAATATTTATACAATGTGACAGTCACAGCATGTCTATCCATCCATCTTCAACTGCTTATCCGGAGTCGGGTCGCAGGGGCAACAGTAGAGATTTCCAGCCTTCCCTCTCTAGAGCAACATTAGCAGCTTCCTCCTTGGCGATCCCGAGGCGTTTCTAGGCCAGTGTGGAGATGTAATCCCCCCCATCTGGTCCTTGGTCTGCCCTGGGGTCTCCTCCCAGCGACAGCGAGGACCTCCCTAGGGAGATGCTCGGGAGCCATCCGTACTAGATGCCCAAACCACTTATGCTGGCTCCTTTCCAAGCGAAGAAGCAGCGGCTCTACTCTTGAGTCTCTCTCCTGTGACTGAACTTCTCATCTCTAAGAGAAATGCCAGTCACCCGTCTGAGAAAACTAATTTCGGCCGCTTTTATCCGCAACCTTATTCTTTTGGTCATGACCCACACTTTTTTTGATGCCCAGCTTTGTGTGTTTGTGTGTACCAAATTTGAGATGATTGATTGGCTGAGCACGGAATGTGATGTATGATTGCGAACGCACTGAGCACTAACTATGAGACCCTGCAGATCATGTCTGTCTGTCTGTGTGTCTGTGTGTGTGTCTGTCCCGCTGTGACACCACCCACCCGCCCGCCACCAGAGGGCACAGCTGTATCACACAAAACACACACACGCACGCACGCACACACGCACTCACACACACACACACACACACACACACACACTCACACACACACACACACACACAACTTAACTTAAAAAAAAAACTTAACTTAAAAAAAACTTTAAAAACACTTAACTTCAAAAAACTTAACTTAAAAATAAAATCTTAAAAACTTAAAAAAAAAAAAAAAAAAATTAACTTCAATTTTTTTTAAACACAACTTCAAAAAACTTAACTCAAAAATAAAATCTTAAAAAAACACAAAAAAGAGAACTTTAAAAAGAACCTTAAAAAAAGTATGTAATTCATTCTAATTGTTGTTATTGCCATTTACGAGCTGCGTTCGCTTCCCGCGTTTGCGCGTCTTACTTGTGATAAGAGCGCCACACAAGTGTGATTTGTATTTTTTACACCAATACTTGTCTCTTAGGTATAGATACAGTATAAACTAGAACTGCACTCTGTCGAGTGCATACTTGCTTGTTGCACACTAGTAGGCCATAAATGGCCTACTAGTGCGCAAGCAGAGCGCGCAAGTACTTTCGACCGCTACAAACTGTCAAATCTCAGTAATGACTACTTGTGCCTGATATGGCAGTGGTACCAGAATGAAACAATGGTAATTGTTTTTATACACTTCAGAAACATAATGTTGTAATGAATACGTAAGTGACGACTTTGGATGGTGACGTATATGTCAATCAGTGCCTCCCAAGACTAAAACATATCGTCATTACGTCACCATCGAAAACCAATTATACTCTGGCATTGGGTCCTTTAATCCACATATTTCTTACGTCATCATTGAGAGCTATACATATATACTATGTATATATGTATGTAATTTGTAAGTTGATTAGCGGTATACTGTGGTTACTTTGCACCCTATGCACGTCCCAGCCAACACGCCAGTTTTGATGCGTATGCACCGTCCCAGCAAATTGTGCCTGATACGGCAGTGGTGCCAGATTACATACATGTATACACAGGAGCATTACCTTTAATCCTCCCAACACTAAAACATATCGTCATTACTTCACAATCGAAAACCAATTACACTCTGGCATTGGGTCCTTTAATCCACATATTTCTTACGTCATCATTGAGAGCTATACATATATACTATGTATATATGTACAGTATATGTAATTTGTAAGTTGATTAGCGGTTTATACTGTGGTTACTTTGCGCCGTACGCAGTCCCAGCCAACCCGCCACTTTTGATGCGTATGCACCGTCCCAGCAAACTTTGCCTGATACGGCAGTGGTGCCAGATTACATACATGTATACACAGGAGCATTACCTTTAATCCTCCCAACACTAAAACATATCGTCATTATGTCACCATCGAAAACCAATTACACTCTGGCATTGGGTCCTTTAATCCACATATTTCTTACGTCATCATTGAGAGCTATACATATATACTATGTATATGTATATGTAATTTGTAAGTTGATTAGCGGTATACTGTGGTTATTTTGCGCCGTACGCAGTCCCAGCCAACCCGCCACTTTTGATGCGTATGCACCGTCCAAGCAAACTGTGCCTGATACGGCAGTGGTCCAGGTTACATACATGTATACACAGGAGCATTACCTTTAATCCTCCCATCACTAAAACATATCGTCATTACGTCACCATCGAAAACCAATTACACTCTGGCATTGGGTCCTTTAATCCACATATTTCTTACGTCATCATTGAGAGCTAGTTATACATATACACACCATGTAATCTGGTCCCAGCAAATCAGGCACAATTTGCTGGGACGGTGCATACGCATCAAAAGTGGCGGGTTGGCTGGGACGGTGCATACGAGCCGGGCGAAACTATTACTTGCACGCTCTGCTTGCGCAAGTAATAACAGTTTGTGTTGTCAAAATGAATATTAATACATTATAAGCAAAACAATCACTATACGATTACATTTTTAATTGATCAGATCAGAATTAGATTTCTTTAAAGTCAACAAGGGTGTAATCTATTAAAAAATGCATAGGAAAAAGTACTGCCCAGATGTGGGAACGAAAAGACACTTTTTCATGGTTCACCTTATGGCATATATATAAATATATATAAATCATCCTTTTTACCAAATCATCCTTTTTCATCCTTTTTACCAAATCATCCTTATTTCATCCTTTTTACCAAATCTACCTTTTTACCAAAGCATCCTTTTTACCGAATCATGCTTTTTTTCATATTTTATACCAAATCATCCTTTTTTGATGCACACACACACACACACACACACACACACACACACACACACACACACACACACACACACACACACACACACACACACACACACACACACACACACACACACACACACACACACACACAATAACTGTATATATGATGATTTCGGGTGTGACAGTACATTGACAGTACAGTACAGTAGAGGGACCCCCACACGGTAACTCTGTCTTTTCTCAACCGTTTCGGACGCGGGGCAGCTCGCCAGAACCGGCCCGGCCCCCTAACGGCACGTATTTGTGCTGGGACCACAACACTGCACTCGATGTCATTTCCCTGGATCAATAGTGCTGTAGGTCCGCCTGACTACGAGACCACTGCAATTTTTACGTCAAAATATTTTCCACACTTTTTTATAGTTCCATTTTCAGCCACTGGGTTGCCACGGTTTAGTTTGTGATCCATGATCGCATCATTAGCACAAATCCAACAACAAAACTTGCACCCCCTGGTGGTCGGGAAGATTTCTCGTACCACAGAGGAGGTCCTTTGTACCACTAGTGGTAATAGTACCACAGGTTGAGAATCACTTCCCTTTCCATCTACCCCTTATGTACCCCACAGTCCCCGTGCTCTTATCTTGTCGTCTGTCATTGTTTAATTCTGCTCATTTAAAATGTTGTTTATTTGTTTTACTTTTAGGTCAAAGTTTTAAGCGAAAGTCACTTTTTCATGGTTCACCTTTATGGCATATATATAAATCCAATATATAAAGAATAAAAGTCGGAGGAGTGCCGTGGGTGGGTGGGTGGGTCTGTACGTGTGTGTATTTTATGCATGCCCACCCAGCCACATCCTAGGACAGGGGTCAGCAACCCAAGATGTTGAAAGAGCCATTTTCGACCAAAAATAAATTCAAAATCTATCTGGAGCCGCAAAGAAAATGACGCATTATAATGCAGCTTGCCAAGCTTTATTATCTCCCGGGTTGCAACGAAACTAGCAGAATTTAGCATGCTTTCCCTGGAAATGTCGTTCAACATTACTTTTTTTGTTGTTTGATAGCTTCTCACTGCAGATTAAACATACAGGCAGTCAATCTGCATTGGCTGTGAAGGCAAAAGCCTCTGTCCACGAACTGTTAAATCCTCTGTTTTTCGTCGGCTATCTTTATTTCTCTCCCTGTAGAAGCCATAGCGTAGCAGGCAGCAGCCTCACACACCCACCGGTTTGTTTATAATAGACACCTGGCTGGCACGGCACTGAGTGTGTCGCATGCTATGACGCAAATTTTAGTTTAGTTAAGTTTTCTAATTTTGTAAAAATGTGTAGAATAAATATTAATAATGCTTGTCACGTTTTGGCCTCCTACAGAAACCATAAATGAAAAATAATTTATTGCTACTTTTAATGCTACAGGGAGCCACTAGGGGTGTGCTCTAGAGCCGCCTGTTGCAGACCCCTGTCCTAGGACATTGTTTCTCAACATACCATTGTTCCAAGGGATTCTATTGGGGATTTCAGGGAATGTTTCAGGTTCTTTAGACATATCCAGTCTTGTGATTGGCAGTTGTTGGCTTTGGTATATGTACGTGCTGAGCCAGGCCATTTTGAAGTTAACCCATTCTGATCTGAGATCAGATTCATACGAGGTTTCCGCCGGACACACACTGGTCTGATGAACACATTCTGACCTGAGATCAGATTCTAAAAATGTCAGTCGTTCTTCGATTTTTTTCAAAAATAGCAGACCTACAAGCTCGTATCGCGCCACTCGGTGGCGCGATATGAGCTTGTAGATCTGCTATTTTTAAATAGGTAAAGCATAACATGATGCTGACACCAAAATGGGTGCCCGTTCAGAATGGGTTAATTGGAGATGACTGAGATGTCAACCAGCAGCTGTATCTGTCAGTTTTGATAAGCTTGGTCCACAGAAGATTTAGTAGCAATCGGTCAAAATCTTTTTTTTTCTCTAAATAGTGGAAACTAGAACTGCACTCTGTCGAGTGCCTACTTGCTTGTTGCACGCCTACTAGCGCGCAAGTACTGTCGACCGTTACAAACTGTCAAATTTCAGCTATGTATATATGTAAGTTGATTAGCGGTATAATGTGGTTACTTTGCGTATGCCCCGTTTGATGCGTATATGTATCGTAGCAGCATATGGCGTCGGGGTATAACTGGTATAACTAGCTCTCAATGATGACGTGATAAAGATGTGGATTAAAGAAACCAATGACAGGGTGTAATTGGTTTTCGATGGTGACGATATGTTTTAGTGTCGGGAGGATTAACCCATTCTGACCTGAGATCAGATTCTAAAAGTGTCTTCAATTTTTCAAAAATAGCAGACCTACAAGCTCGTATCGCGCCACTCGGTGGCGCGATATGAGCTTGTAGATCTGCTATTTTTCAATAGCTAAAGCATAACATGATGCTAACACCAAAATGGGTTCCCGTTCAGAATGGGTTAAAGGTATACTGTACATGTATGTAATCTGACACCACTGCCATATCAAGCACAAGTAGTCATTACGTCATATTCTGGCACGGCGCATACGCATCAAACGGCGACATACGCATCGAAGCGCTGGATGAAAACTATTACTTGCGCTCTCTGCTTGCGCAAGTACATATAGCCAGACAGACCTTTGTAGTTCTTGAGGCAAATTTGTAGTGTGAGGATAGAGGGATGTCTGTAGCAAGCAAAAACATTTTTTTATATACAGCCCAAACCGATGAAATCATTAAACAAAGCCGGGAAAGTCGGTGTAGATTTTAGCTATAGTATATAGCATCAAATGTTTTTCAGAAAACTCTTAGGATTTGTGTTCTAATGTTTGGAAATGTTTGATCTGAGAAGATACTGATTTAGAAGGCATTTGTAGAATCGACCTCGGTCTTAATGGGTTAAATCAAAGGATTGGGTTCATATTTGTGAATTCTCACAGAGGAATTGGCAAATTCATTACAGAAGGAGAACAATGAATACAAAAACAATAACATTTCACTCAGCCCTTTGGGGATGAACCTCTAATAAGTAGCAGATAACATAAAATCTAAAGTGTGTGTGTGTGTGCGCGCGCACTTTCACAGCCTCCATATAAACGATGTGTAACCTTTAGTTGCACCATTCTGACCGATGTAATATCGGGAAGCTAGCTGCGTGTGTGGGATGACGAAGACATTACCGTGTTAATGAATGACCTGGGTTGCTTTTATATTCAGATTGCATTTCTTGTGTGTGTTTTCAGATTGACAAGCAGCAGTTTGAGGAGACGCTGAGGACACTGAACAACCTGTATGCTGAAGCTGAAAAGCTCGGTGGTCAGTCATATTTGGAGGGCTGCCTGGCCTGTCTCACTGCCTACACAATCTTCCTCTGTATGGAGACCCATTATGAGAAGGTGGGAGATTGCATGGCTCAATAGATGCTTTTATTAATAAGTTCTGCTCATGATACATGGCTTTTAATGATGTAGGCTTCATGCATTTCTTTCAATAATTCCATCCTCACTTAAAAATGTGGTCTCCTTTTCTCCTTCTCTCTTTCGGTCTCTATCCATCCATTCTTATCGTCCTCCTGTCTTTCACTCACTTGCATACTCGTCGTTCTCTCTCCCCAGTGGCCTAAACACAGTGTCTCTCTCCCCACTGTCCTAAACACAGATACATACTCGTCGTTCTCTCTCCCCAGTGGCCTAAACACAGTGTCTCTCTCCCCAGTGTCCTAAACACAGATACATACTTGTCGTTCTCTCTCCCAAGTGTCCTAAACACAGATACATACTCGTCATTCTCTCTCCCAGGGTCCTAAACACAGACGCACACAAAAAAGGCTATTGTGAATTGATTACATTTATACATAAACCCATCAACAAATGTGTATACAAGCCACATTGGAGATTATTGAAGTGGCTTCAAACCCTAAGAAGCCATGTTGTTGCTGAGTGGATCCTTGCAGCTTGGCCATAAATCAACAGCTTTATGATCCTCTGTAAAAGCTTGCAAAATGTGTATGATTTATATACCTCCTCAACCTCTGGCAAACCCCCTCTTTAAGCCCAACCCACACGGAATGTAAATGAATCAGTATGTCAGTATAGGCTTCTCCTGTCCAGGGGATTTGTATTGGAGTGGACAGGAGTAATCGAGGATGAAAAACAGTTTGGCTTGGTTCGCGGTTTTACGAGACCCTTATAAAGACTGGTGATTTGAATTAGCTGGTCTTTGCCAAGCCAAAGATTCGCTGGATTCGACTATTCAGCTCCTGGCAAAAAGGGAGAGAAAAAAAATCAAGAATGCAGCAGGCTGGCTGGTTGTTTTATGGACTATTTAGCCAATAGTATGCAAGTTCCATCCCAGGTATGAAGAGTTCCCAGAACCTCCCACTGCTGCAAAATGAAGACTAGCTAACGTGCTATATATTAGTGTAATTTTGTTTGTCCGTCTGTGTGAAAGTATGTCAAAGCCGTATGCTGCACAGAGCCAGACGAGGATCAAAAAGCATTTGTAAATAATTCTTAGTATTTGTATTGTATTATGCAAGCTTGCAAAGTCGGAAAACACAGACCAGGACTCAAGGCGAGGCGCGCAGACCCAATGCGGGAAGCATGTGCTCCTCTTCAGTATCCAGCTGAGCCTTAGAGCCTCCTGATAGTATTTTTAAAACATACGTTTATTTACGTTGTAATATTTGTCACTGTTATTCCTCCGTTTTTTCAGGTTTTGAAGAAAATTGCAAAGTACATTCAGGAGCAGAACGACAAGATCTACGCCCCACGAGGTCTCCTGCTCACTGATCCCATTGAAAGAGGACTCCGAGTTGTATCCTTACCATGTGTGTTTTGTAGCCAGGAAAACCTTTTTCTTTAATAAGGAAAATCTGTTTCACTTCTCGCAACAGCATCAAGGTGTGTTGAAAGAGTTGGAGTTTTCCCTCTAGCTTTAACTATAATGCTTTTCCAAAGCTGATTTTGTTCTAACTGCTAACAGTAACATCTTAAATGACTTGTGGTTGATGTGCTGACAGTATCATTCACGTCTAAAGTGTTAACGACGCATGAGGAGAAGCTGAAATCATATATACTCAACATTACAAGCAGCCAACAATGAAGTGTGATGGTCTGTGTCCCTTTTTATGCCCATATATGAAGTTAATTGTCAGGCATGCTCAAATATGGAGTATGCAGATGTCAGAACATCATTGTGATGTCAACACACTAACAGGCAAGCTCGTACGTGCACACACACACACACACACACACACACACACACACACACTTTATTTGAATCCACAAATTACAATTAATTTTACAAGGAAACAAATATAACGGGGTTGACGGTTCATGTTCACTTAAGGATACACATCGCACCTCCTTCTCCACACAGACAAACTGCCTATAACAGCCGAAACAGAACTGTATTTGGCAAGTTGTTTGGCTTTGCTTTTTGTCATGCCAGCTATTCTTAGGCCACTCATGGTCAGTTTATGCACATGGCCCAGGCTTCCGAATATCAGTATGGTAAATCTACAGCGATACCCCAAGTATCACACACACACACACACCCCACTCACTCACACACACACACACACACACACACACACACACACACACACACACACACACACACACACACACACACACACACACACACACTTGGTGCATTTATAGATAGATGATAAGCTAGGAGAAGCCGTTTGTAGGAATTTTCTAAAACATCTAAGAAATGGTTTAACAGTTAACACCCCCATCGCCCAGTTCTTTGTCTTTTCTATTAGTAACGCCCAAGACGAAGTTTTATCCAAAAGACAAAGTTTATTGATATGAAAACGGATCACATCGCTCCACAGCCTGGGAGCGCCTGTTTCGCAATCCTCTATGTTGCGCAACAGTGAGACGTCATCGAAAATGTTCCCCCCCTGTTTAGCCGACGACAACGAAAATCTTAAAACTCGCGATCTAAATCATCCTGTCTAATTATAAAAAAGAGCCTGTGTTAAGCGTTATTCATAGTCTGGATTCTCGGTGGTGAGGTGACCACCGGAGCTGAAATAACGTTGAGCGGTGGTGAGTAAAAACAGAGAGAAGGGCTGGGTTTGCTCTTCACCGCGGCTCGTGACGTCATGTTGTAGTTCGGTGGTCACCCCACCACCGAAAATCCAGACTATGATTAACGCTTAAGACGGCCCTCCACTGTCCAGTCGCTAGTCGCGATAGATTTATTCTTACCTCCCATTGTTGTCGATCGCATCGAGAGTGGTTTGGCTACATCTAGCTGCTACAGCCACATCCGGAACAACATCTGGTCCGTCGGTAAAAGTGCTTCGTTGCTATAAATCGACTGGGCGCTATAATTTTATGGATTAAATAACCCTGGGCAATTAAGGTGTTTTGACCAGGATAATTTTTTGGTAAAAAAAAACATTCAATATATTTATATTATATCAATTATATTGAATGTTTCCCTTCAATGTCAATGGCGCTTAATGTTTTGATGTTTAATTTACGTAATATTTAGCGGAATTATCAGCTCTTATCATCGCACATCTCATACTGGCCATTTTCTGGCCATTGGCCAATCAGAATGCCTGTTGCCTGTGATTGGTTGGCTCATTTTGCTCGTTTACATATGACGTACATTTTCCCTTCAATGTCAATGGCGTTTAATGTTTTGATGTTTAATTTACATCATATTCAGCGGAATTCCGACGTCATTTCTCCGTTCATAGTCAATGGCAAAACTAGAGACGGGCGGGGACAAAATTTAGCGGACATTTGACCGGAATTCTCTTACAGTAGTCAATGGCAAATCTTGAGACGTGTGGGGACAAAAGCTGTTTATAGAAGGGGCTAAAATTGGAATTTGGGGGCGATGGGCCAGGGGACCTTTTCTAACCAATATTCACATCTGTCCCTCTGACAGCCTGACTTACAGGATGACTTACAGGATGCTATTGATGCCAGTAATGGGAAATATGTACACATCTAGCACAGAGTTGCACTGTTGCAGAGCGCGTTTCAGTGGCCCTGATGCCTAACAAATCAAATGGGCCATGGAGCTTATTGCAACTATCCACACTACTAAACAGACATTTGCATGCTGTAGTAATACTACTACTAAACAGACATTTTACATGCTGTAGTACCGATACTACTAAACAGACATTTGCATGCTGTAGTACTAAACAGACATTTGCATGCTGTAGTACTAAACAGACATTTGCATGCTGTAGTACTAAACAGACATTTGCATGCTGTAGTACTAAACAGACATTTGCATGCTGTAGTACTAAACAGACATTTGCATGCTGTAGTACTAAACAGACATTTGCATGCTGTACTACTAAACAGACATTTGCATGCTGTAGTACTAAACAGACATTTGCATGCTGTAGTACTAAACAGACATTTGCATGCTGTAGTACTAAACAGACATTTGCATGCTGTAGTACTAAACAGACATTTGCATGCTGTAGTACTAAACAGACATTTGCATGCTGTAGTACTAAACAGACATTTGCATGCTGTAGTACTAAACAGACATTTGCATGCTGTACTACTAAACAGACATTTGCATGCTGTACTACTAAACAGACATTTGCATGCTGTAGTACTAAACAGACATTTGCATGCTGTAGTACTAAACAGACATTTGCATGCTGTAGTACTAAACAGACATTTGCATGCTGTAGTACTAAACAGACATTTGCATGCTGTAGTACTAAACAGACATTTGCATGCTGTAATACTAAACAGACATGTGCATGCACATAGGGCTGCCAAAGTTCTTTTGTTGTTTTTCTAGTTTTTTCGCCCCCCCCTCTCTTGGAAGTTAGACTGGGCCAGCTCTAAACTGACTGGGCCACGGCCCGCATGGCCCAATGGACCCTACGCCGGTGCACATAGCATAGCCCCTCTATTGCATCTTCTGGACCTGCTGGCAGTAAATGGGAAGCAGCATTGTTGGTCAGTTTACAGGAAATGTAGGGATACACTATAATAACCACCAGATAAAAGTTGTGTATGTAATCCATAGCATCTGTGTAAAATCAGCAGGCGTGCAAAACAGCTCGGTTTTTCCAAGAGTCTGTGGGGGAGGGTCACGGGTGACTCAACATTCTAATTAATTGTAACTGGTGGATTAGAAATGGTGAAAAAAAAATGAATAAAATCGTTTGCAGCTGAGGGCCATTCTCTCTATTGGAGTATTATGGTTTTCATTTGCACAACTGACCTGGATTATGTCTTTGACACCGCCAAGCTGTTGCTCTGCTGACTTTGGCATGAGAGGAAGTTCGGGGTGGGGGGGGGGGGGGGGGGCAGGGGTGGTTGCAGAGATTGACAAGAATGTCACACTTGTGCTGTTGTTTAGCCTCAACCACAACACACACACACACACCTCCCCTGTTGATTCAAGTCTGACCGATGACTGTATTTCTATGATAATGTGATCCCTTATAACCACCACCATCTGTTATGGAACTGGTCTGAGAGACTAAATCAGGCCCGGCGCCAGGATGAAATGACGGAGGGGGCAATTGCAATTTTTGAGGGGGCACAAAAAACTTTTTTTTAAATATGTCAATAATAAAATATAAAACGACGAACAATCATTTGATCTATAAAGAACTACACACATCAAATGCTGCAACTTATCAATCAATGGCACTGCCAAAATTGCCAAATATAAAAACAACACAAAGTAAAATTATATTTTATTATTAACATTTTTACAAACAAATAAATAGGCTAGTTACAATAGCTAAGCTGCCCACTTAACCCTTGGCCTACAATTAACGAAAAAAAACGGAATTAATCTAAAAATCGAAACCTCCCGTTAACGGAATAAACGGAATGACAATCAATATCAGTTATCGGGGTGTCAAAAGAGCAAAAATTAATATTCTTTCGCTAATATTAATATTTTTGGATGTAATTTACCAAAAAACGGCCGAAATCCGCGTGATCGTGCGCTATCGTGCACGCGCGCCGTCTATGTGCGTCGCTGTAAAAAATGTGATATTTTGCGATCTTTTGGGGTTGATTTGAGGTAAATTTGACTTAGTTATGAAAAATATAGCATTAGCTTAGCAATCCGGACCAGCCAAGCTATTGACTAGGGTCAAAATACTACAGGATGTTGTTGATCGTTGAACCGGAAGTGACTTAGGAAGATTCGTCTATTTTGGCCAAAATCAGCGTAATGGTGCTTTCCCGCCATCTGGTGGCGAATCGAGAGAATACACTATCAATGAAAAAAAAATGAAAAAACATCTTTTCCAACCACCAGATCTTTCTTGTATGTTAAAACGATGAATTAAAAATATGCCAATTTGTTACCCAAACAAAAAAATTGGGACTGGCAGTCCATGGGTTAAGCACCCTGACCACACCCAGCACAATGACATTATAGCACCCCTCCCCATCATCATTGACATTTTTACAAACAAATAAATAGGCTAGGTACAGTAGCTGCCCACTTAAGCACCCTGACCACTGCAACAATGACATTTGCATCCCTCCCCACCCCAAGGATGGCCTATAGGTGAGGAATGTTGTTTTTCCAGTTCTAGATGGGAGATCATTAAGATGCTACTGCATCCTGTATTAAGATGCATCCTTACTTCCCTCCTTTCAAGCAATGGAATTTAATTGAATGCCTGGAAATGTACCATTGTTTTGTCTGTAACTAAAAAAAAATCGACTTTTGATCTAAGGGGCAAAAAGGTTGATTTAAGGGGGCAAACACCCCCCTTTGCCCCCCCGTGGCGCCGGGCCTGGACTAAATGTAAATTCATTTTCTGTTTACATTTGAAGCTATTTATTCTGTAAAAACCCAGATCTTTCCATGATGCAAAACCCTTCCCATGAATTGATTGAATTAAGAGAATCGTCCCAATCATGTTTCAGATGTTATTCCTTAACTAGATGTTTATGAAGATTGAGATCACGGTCTTTGAAGACAGGAGTTTGGGAAGATAAAAGCCACAGTGGTGAGTTTAATCACTTATGGAAGTATTTTTAATCATCTTTCAGGTTGAAAGTAATCTGACAGGAAATGGGGAGAGAGATGGTGGGGAAGACATGCGGAAAAGGCCGTAGGGATCGGGAGTCGAACCCGCGGCACGCCGTGAGGCTGGCTCAGCAGCCTAGGTGCCCAGACGGTTGAGCTAACCGTCCGGCAGGCATTTTTAATAAAGGAATATAATTCTTTGCCAGGCCGGATTGCCGAATAGGCCAGAGACAGTCAGTGTGTTTGTGAGAAACTAATCTCCAGTTTTGTACAAAATGTCCGAAATCATGAATGCAGCGGTGCAATTGCCGTGAAACCTTGCCTGGGAATAACATCTACCATGGATCCACAATGGTGGCACTATCACAGCCCACTTCATGTTTTGGCCTCTAACTCTTGACAGTCCGTAGGTCATACAATCAAAAACATTTCCTCCTGGATTCCTTGGATTACAACGCTCCTCCCCATATTGTGCCTGTCCAGAATGTATGCCATTTCACGTTTTCTTCAAAACACCTTTTGCTACTACTACAATCTTTCTCGCACAAATTGGAACACATTATCACATAGGAGTCTTGTGATCAGTCAGATCTTCCAGATTCCATTCCAATTGGCTACAATTGCCTTCTAGACTTTGTAGGCACTGGGTAGGCAACCCGGCCTGGTGGAGACCTGCACTCAGAGGAGCGCACTTTTCTAGTTGTTCCTTTTTTTATCTGAGATATTTTGCACACATATATAAAATTGAGATATCTTGCTAATTTGTGTAAGTTTAGAAAAAGTCCATAACATTTTAAAACATTGATTGTATTTGATTCATACATATTGTAGTGTTTTCAGTTGTTGACTGTGATCCACCACTTGATGTGTGAACTGCTATTAAGGGCCTTTCTCGGCCCCACCTCTCTCACTGTGTTTTAGGATCCAAGATGGCCGCAGCACCAGGAGGGGGTGGCCTTACTGGGTTGCGTTCACAAATTCAAGACACCTGTCTTGCGTTTGTCTTGTGTCTGTGTTTAATGGCCACCCAATGCATTTCCAATGGAAGCCCATATGGTTTGACCAAACATTTTGTTTGATGGGGTGGAGGGGGGGCAGAACACATCCATCAAAGCTGTGTTCAGACACAAGTCAGGTGTCAGACACAAGGCAGTTGTCTTGAATGCAGCCCAGTAAGGTCATATGTCGACCCCGCCCGCTCACCTCTGCCCCACCCCCTCCCGGTGCTGCGGCCATCTTGGAGCCTAAAACACAGGGAGAGAGGTGGGGCCGAGAAAGGCCCTTAATGTCGCTGACAACTCATAGAAAAAAAATGTTATTTTGGTTTTGAGTCAGTTGGTGACAGTCCATGCATAAACATGGACTGTCATTAATATTTGCAATACGTGAAGCTCTGCTCCACAGCTGTCTCAGAAAGGGATTGATTGAGATGCATCTGCCAAAATGTAATGATAGGGAATAGACCTATACAAGACAAATTGAGTTTCACATATTTTTGTATTTGTTTTTGGTCAACTCAGTCCAAGAACGCTTCCTTGCTGTATTAAAGCTATTGATAAAGCACTGGGAACACATCACATTTATTTACTTTTCCTGCTGTATTCCTTTCATTAGCTCGTTAAAATAATTTGATTCTGCCCAAGGCAACAACTCAACCATGGCTGAATTTCATACATTGAAGATTCCCTTAAAAATAAATTCCATGGCAGACAGATTAAAGTTTTAGCCTCTGGAGCACCACACATCCTTCCATAAATCCTTTCACTGCTGTTGAATCTCATCTTTTCCACGTGTGTAACTCATTTAATGTGACAAAGAACATAATTTTCCCATTAAAACCTCCGGATATGCTCTCCTGCTTGTGTATGTATTAGACTAGAGACTGTGCAGGTGTTGAAAAAATATATACTTAGACACGTGATGAGCTCTGCATCATAGCACAGTCACTACAGCTAATGCCAAAGTAAGTATTCTATCCATATATATTTTACCAATGGGGAATGCAATGTTTGGCCAACATTTTTAAGACCCCTGCAGACGGATAAGACATGGGAGCCGTCTATCGAACAAGCAGATTTCCTCATTTGAAATTCCTGCCCAGTGCCTCTACATATACATTTCTCAGTGAGGAATGTAAACCATCTCTTTTTATAAGTAACTGTTGAGACAGTAGTGCTTTGGAACATGGCCATGGTCAGAAGAAGGCTAAACTGCAGTGGGCAGGCAGTGTATGTGCATGCATACAGTTGCTATAGTTGCTATAGCTACTTTGTGCCGCTAGCTAGGCTAGCCCATCTCCTTGTTCTTAACTTTCCCCCTTCCCTCACCTCTGTGCCATGAAGGCTTGGCTGAAGGCCCTTTTGGCTCGGAGGACTGTTCCGTTTGTGTAGAAGTCTCCTAGGACCAAGGGCTGAAGAGTGTGATGGATCAGCCGCCAGACAGACAGCTCTGTGGGGGGAAAACAGACCTGATCTGTTTATTTGAGGCAGCGACAAGCAGGGTATCCCAAGTGTTTAGAGAGATTGTCCCATTATGGAAAGATCACAGGTCTGAATATTAACAGCACAGGGCCAGGGCTTCAAGGTCACAAGAAAAACTGATGTATAATTTGCGCACCACAAGTTTTTCCAAAGAACAGAAATCATCTGATTTCCTGAACAGGCAACGTGTGAACAGCCAACATTTTTCCTTTCTTTCTGAAATGCAAGACTCTGTGAGCCTCTACCCGCTGCTAACTAATTTCAGATATTCATGATGAACGTAATGTCCCAAAGGGAAATGGAAATTGCATGGGCAAGATCATACAATGTCAATGCTTTGGATTCCTCTGTGCTAAATCTAATCCACCACTACTTGCCGGTGTGGAAATCAAAATAGACTACACACTGACAAATGTCTTCTGTCAGTTGCAGAAAAGTGTATGCAGAATGTAATCGGCAGTTAATTTACATATAGATCAAGTCTTTTTGCCGTCTGGCAACTTACTATGCATGTTTGTATGAGATATTGGGAGCTAAACTATTCAGCTACTGTGCTATGTTATGGTTTCTTTGCCAACATTTGTCTGCCCCAACTTTTAAAGAGGGCCAAATGGAATTTTTTACTATGTTTTTATGTCAACATTTTGGATAACGCGCACACTGGCACATTGATTGATTGAAATATTTATTAACAGTTTGTAGAATTTACAGTACATTTTAAGCACAAACTCAATACAAAGACTGTTAACTGTGAGTGGACGACCCAATTAAGCATTACACTTGTTTACAACAGGGTCCACATTGTTCAATTCATCAAAACATTTAGAGACATACAAATAGACACTTCTATGTAGCTAAAGAACAGAACAGGAATTCATCATATAGGAAGCAAAAAGGGAAAAGATACATATACAGTGAGGGGAAATGGGGCGGCGGTGGGGGGGATTCATATTTTACAGAGGCCAGTTTCGAATTGCAGCCGTCCGTAGGTGCCCTTTGAGAGCGGTTTTGAAGGAGTCAAGGGATTCACATGTCTTAATGACTGTTGGTAGGGCGTTCCACATTTTGGTGGCATAGGAGCGAAAATAATTTAGTCCCTTGTTTGTGCCGAATCTGGGTTGTACATGGTTTGTTGCACTCCCTCTGGTGTTGTGGGTGTGGACTTCGTTTACATTAAGGAAGTATTTAGACAGGTACATGGGTATCTTGGTGGTGTATCGAATCTTGTGGACCAGACCCATTGCAAGATGCTGTACTCTGTCGTCGACCCTAAGCCATTCCAGCCTGTCAAAGTGGGCAGGGGTGAGGTGGGTTCGGGGGGTGAGGCCAAGTACACAGAGGTTCATTCCTGCAGTTGTAGCCCACCTGATTGATATAGCAGGCTTCTAAAACCGCTGTCAACACCAGGGGTTGGCAACTTTTATGATGGAGAGGGCCACTATATTTCCAAACTCATTTCAGAGGGGTCACATTGCATATTGTTGCTGTCAACCTCTTATCTCCATATTTAACTTTTTTGTAAATGAATGCCATACTTCATCATTCTTGCACTGTGACAACATTTGAGCTTGTAGATGAGCTATTTTTGCTATTCTTGAATTGGAATCTAGAATTTAGAAATTGGAAAACCTGAAGTATTTTTTTAAATTTAAATTTCAAATGTATTTAATTAGGTTTGGAATTGGAACAACTGAAATCAATATATCAGTATACCGATATTAACCTGTGGGCCGCATAAAGTGAAGGTGGAGGCTGCATGTGACCCCCAGGCTGCCAGTTGCCCATCTATGGTCTACTCTACACTGCGTATATCTTTTCTACGTCCGAGCATAGACATGGTAACGCCCCGCCTGCCTCTGATTGGCCTACCGACACTGCCCGTCTTTGACTGTCCTCCGAGATGCAAGGGTACTCCGTGGTGGGAAATAATACAAGTACAAGAGAATGGCAACACGCGACAGTAACTTTAATTTTTGTAGAAGAGGCAAACTAATATTGTTTGTGCTTTTTGCTTTGATTGAATAATTGATTGAACACGTCGGCCTATATACTATGATTTGATTTGGCTGTGTTCTAATACTATTATACTAAAAAAAGATAAAGATCAAAGGAAAAGAGACCTTTTTACAAGTTCACACATGTATACAAATAAACAGGCCAACGGCATAAACTATATTAGTTTGCCTCTTCTACAAAAATAAAAGTTACTGTCGCGCGTGACAAGCTGTCATGTATTATATCGTATTATTTATTTCCCACCACGGAGTAACCTCGCTATCCAGCATGAATCTTCCACCTCGACGACACCGGCTGTGTCGGTAGGCCAATCAGAGGTAGGCAGTTTGTAGAATTTACAGTACATTTTAAGCACAAACTCAATACAAAGACTGTTAACTGTGAGTGGACGACCCAATTAAGCATTACACTTGTTTACAACAGGGTCCACATTGTTCAATTCATCAAAAAACAGGTCTTATGGTCGCAGGCAACGCATTTCCTGTAGGCGGAGACGACATATCTGCAGTTTCCCCGCACCACCTCCTACTACAGTGAATGGAAAAGTGACTGATGTTAGTCTGCCTCAAACGTTACGGGACCCTTTTCTTCTCTCTAGTAAAAAGCAGGTAAAAGAGTAACATTTGAGGCAGACTAACATCACTTTTCCATTCACTGTAGTAGAAGGAGGTGCGGGGAAACTGCAGATATGTCGTCTCCGCCTACAGGAAATATGTTGCCTGCGACCATGAGACCCGTTTCTGAATCGGTCTATACGCGAGCACTACACCCCTGTTGCCTAGTAGTGTGTCCATCACTTTCCCAGCAATGTGATGGACTTTGTGTCAACCAGTCAGAGCAGCATTTGGAGCATACTTTATCTCCCATCGCTGGAGTGGACTTTGCCAATAAATCAAACGCAGTGAAGTAAAGTTTCCAATGCAATGCAAATATAGTGATATAGTGTTAAAGTGTAAACCGAGGCAGGAACAAGAACAGGAACATTTTCAAAAATAGCACTTTTACATAGTTAGCCTGCTGTAACTGAAATTTCAATCCGGTTTGTTGGTGATGGCTAAAGTGTGATCCTTGTATTATAAAATGCTCACTACATCATGTTTCCTCAGCAGGTGCCAGTCTTTAGCAGAGGGGCTTCAGGCCGGGGATATACTATTTGGTCAGTGTGACCCTCCTTCCCCAGAAGACAAAGATCCAAAATCCTTACAACTGCGTCTCAAACAATCCTCCCCCAAATATGCCCGCTCACCCCAGCTAATTCATGTATGTACAGTATAATTGTTTTCTTTGTTATGTATTAACTTAAATATATTTGTATTAACTTAAGTCTTTGTATTTTGCATGTTATATGCTCTTCAGATAGGTTTACTTAGCTGTGACATGCATAGTGTTTGGTGACTACTGGTCTTTGATTGAACCATGTTTTCTACACATTTACTGTATATATCATTCATACTGTAGGATACATTTGACTGAAGAATATAAAAAAAAGTGCTCTTGTTAGTTGATACTAGTGCCTGTGTTGGCTTGGAACATTGCCTTTGTTAAAAGGATCCCTTTATTTATTTTATAAATAAATAATCTTTCACTCAATAGGAACTGCTCCTTTCGCAAGTTGATGATGTCATATGTCCATATGGTCTAGCCCAGTGGTTCCCAAACTGTGGTGCGTGCACCCCTTGTGGTGCGCGAGTGCCTTCTACGGGGTGCGCGACATGAAAAGTCTAATGGTGGTGCTAAATATTAACATACAATATATGGCAAGTAATGCAGAATATAGCCTATGCTGCATATATTATGCTATATTCAGGTTCATATATGTGGCTAAAAAGGAAATATATGTCTCTATATAGCTATGTGGGGGGTGCATCAGCTAGGTCGGGAGGTAACATGGGGTGCATGGCCAAAAAGGTTTGGGAACCGCTTGTCTAGCCCTATGGAATGCATATGCTAATAAAAAACAACTTCATACTTCCTAAGGTTTTTTTTTTTTTCTTTTTTAATTTTTATCCCACGATTTTGTAACCCAGTTTTCTTTTCACCCAGTGCCAATTATCTAATGTAATCCTGGACGCTACACTTCCTCTGCCAACCTGGGGGGGCAGCGGACTGACCTCGTGCCTCCTTCTATGCATGAGGAGTCCAAGCTGCTTCTTTTCACCTGTCAGAGGGGAATTTCCCCGGCCGGACGTAGCGCGTGGAAGGGACACGTTATTCCGACCAGTTCCTTTCCCCTCCATCAGGCGCCCCAGCTGGCCAGGGGGAGGTAGTTTTAGAGACCAGGATTACGGCATGTTTTTGTGAGGGTATCTACCCTAGGGGACACGGGGAGAACATGCAAACTCCACACAGAAAGGCCCTATCGCCAACCCCGCCTCGGGTATGGGCACTGATGACGCGGAGGAGGGAACACGCCGCCAGTGCCCACAGCGTCCCCAGCGGGAATCGAACCCAGGACCTTCTAGCTGTGAGGCGACAGCACCACCAACTGTGCCACCGTGCCCTTCCTAAGGTTAATATGAGCATCAAAGCAATATTTTAAATACTTATTAGCACGTGCATTCCATACATTCCATAGGGCTGGACCACACGCGAGTGACTAATTCTCGCACCAGTTGCCGTGCAATCCGCCATCCCCCTCCCCTGCGCCCACCAGCCTCCCCGGCCTCGACAGGATGACAGCGCGAGCAGAGAGAGAAGAACATGAATCCGCAGCATGACGGGCAACGCTGAATATAGATGATGATGATAATTATAATATAGGTATAGGTCCAGTGCTGGTTGATGTGTTTACAAAGCTGTATCGTTTACGATAGTCAGTCAGTAGTCATTCATATTTGATAGTCTGTCACGATATATATCTGATAGTCTGGTCACGGCCAGAGGAGTGGGTGGGCGGGGGGAGCCCACGGGAATTAGTCACTCATGGACATATGACATCATCAACAAGAGCAGTTCCTATTGAGTGAAACATTCTATTTTTTATGAAATAAATACAATATTTTAAGGTTTTATAATTTTAAACTTTTAGTTATATAGGACAAGTATAATGTTTTATGGCATATTTGTCTTATTAGCCAGGGATCCTTTTAAGTCTCCAAGTGGATTCATGGTATGATATTCTGTTGAGTCAAACAACAAAATCTGAAAATGAGGATTTTCTTGACTTCCCTCACTGTAAGATGTTGGTTGACGGTATTATAAAGAATCGGGTACACTTTACCTTGGAGTACCTTGTCCTTAACCTGAGTATCAACCTTCAGATTAGTCTACATCAGAAGTATTTAACGGGGAGAAATGTATAAGATCTTGATTAAAAAAATGAAAAAAAGGACACCAGGGAAACTAGACCACCAAAGCAATGTGCTCTGTAAAAGTGTTATTGCTCTGTTATTGAGCCATTCGCTAATTATAAATCACCCTGGACAAATGTTATCTAGTAAATTACTAAAACATAATGGACAAGGCTGTGAGCGCAAATATAAGTGGTAAGAAAAAAAGTACACCCTGCTAATAACGATAGCATTAAGCACAAATAAATTCATTAGGTTCTTGCATAAGTATTATTATAAAACATATTACAAATATGACTTTCCAACAGGGTAGTTGCTCTGGTTAAACTCTAGAACGCCATAGTAAAGTGTGGCCAAAGCACCTGACTTTGAGAACCTCAGTTTGATGTTGAATCTTCCCAGCATTTTCAACATGGTAAATTATAGAATTAGCTGGATCCTCATCTGAATGTGCTCTGTTAAACGTTTATTTTTATTTATTTTTAAATGTTCATTACTGACTATGTTCCAAATATATATTCCATGGAATGTTTGTTTTTTGAACACTAGAGTAAAAACTTAAGTTTTAATTATGTAAATATGTATATTTTCCCCTTTATTTGTTTCATTCCATTTTTATTTTTATTTAGAATTTAGGATTTTTATTTGCTTTGGACACTTTTATGTTTATTTTTTATGTTTAGTTTTCCATTGGGTTTGATAATTTATGGTAACTTTTCTATGTTTTTCTTCTTTTTTTATCGCAAACTTTAAATTGTTCCGTAATAAAACAAATGTGTACATATTTTACATCATGGCTGCTTTTCCTTGTTTAAGTGTTTGGAATGTGTATGACTCATGTGTCAGGATTTCATGGGTAAATTGTGAATTTCAGATTTTAGCAGTGTTCCTTCTCACGCTCATACAAGACGCACAAGCCACGATTTCTACCGTTCTTAGTTATTGCGTGACCTGGAGGAAAAAAGGAGTATGATCATCCCCGGATTTCCCTATGGAGTTTGGCTGCCATTAACGATCAGTAATTGCTCTTTCCTTTTGAGTGGTGCAACCACTCCCTTACAGAGCTGTGTGTGGCTGGCTGGGTAGCTGGGTGGGCCTGGGTGGGTATGACCACGAAAACAGCATGGTTGAGGGACCCCCACACGGTAACTCTGTCATTTCTCAACCGTTTCAGACGCGGGGCGGCACGCCGGAACCGGGCCGTCACCCTGGGTGCGTTCCTGTAGGTCTGGAACTCCCAACACGGAGTTGCACCACTCACTTCACACAGGTGTGATTTTTAGGAGTTATATGGACCAGACATGAGTCCACCTTAACACCAATATTTCTCACTTGAGGTGAATCTTATGTTATATAAAATATGTACTGTATTCAATATACTGCTGGTAGTAGGGAGGTTTGTTTCTGTGTGTAAGCAAGCAAGGATGCATGCAAGAAAACGTTCAGATCACATTATACTTCTCCGTTTACTAAATTCTTAGGTGGATTTTGATGTTCCAACAGTTATTTTCTTAATCCTTGAAGGGTGTATTTTAAGATTCTGCCAGGTGCCAAACTGAAATAATGTTCCTAGGGGTTCATTTTTAACCCTTTTTTTTACACAATCCTCCTACACAAATCCAAAAATGGGAAAAAAGAGAAAACAGCTTAACTATTGATATAAACAACCTACAGGCACAGATTAACACATGTTTCCATACAATTAGGACCAAAGGAATACGTAGAAATGGTTATTATTAAGATTCAAGCACATCCTGACTATTACAGGACAAAAACACCCAAAACATTGCTGAAAATGTTCAGATCACATCTATACTTGTGTTTCAATAGCTTTTTCATGATTTTTGAGGATTTGAAAAACATGTAAATCACGAAAAAAACGACATACTATATATAGTTCATGGTTTCGGACGGCATACTACAGTATATAGTATGTCATTTTTGAGGATTTGAAAAAAAGATGAAAATCACGGAAAAAAACTGCATACTATAGTTCATGGTTTCGGATGACATAATATGCCGTCCGAGACCATGGGCTATAGGACATGGTCTCGGAGTGATTTTCATTTATTTATTTTTTATCCTCAAAAATGATGAAAAACGGCATGCCGTGCCCATGGTCCTTGAATGATTTTTGTCTTTTTTTCAAATCCTCAGAAATGTAGAAAACCTGCATGCTATAGTATGCCAACCGAGGCCATGCAGGGCTGAACTTGAACCCACGACCTGTGGCTCACATAGACAGCAACTTATCACAGAGAGCCACTATGCTCCCTGAGAATCTCCTCAGCTTTCCATCTCTTTCCACTGTTCTTCTGGGTGCATCTCCAAAACATGCAGTGAAAGTAAGAGGAACTCAGCTGGATTTGAACTCACAACCTCTGACTCACATGTATGCCATCTTAAAGGTATATTCAGTGATTTCACTTAATTCAAATATCACTTATTTTTTTTGTTTTGTTGTGATAATCCTCCCTACTATAGAGTGTGCTGGCCATATAAGGAGTTCTTCCCTGTCCCCAGTTAACCCCTGGGGGTCAAAAAACCTTAGGTTTCGTTTTTGACTCTCTATCCTGATTGGACGAAAGGCTGGGTCCCAAAGCCAAAAACGAAACCTAAGGGTTTTTGAGTGAAATCACTGAATATACCTTTAACAAGGGTGCCACTGAGCCCTCTGTGATTTTAAGTTTTAAGTTGTTCTTCTTGGTGTCACTTTTCAAATGGGGCCTTGGGATCATGTACAGAGCATTTTAATGGTGTTTGCTGTGCGTCAAATGTGTCTTTAGTGCTTTTAAGTGTTATTATGGATGTTAATCAGAAGAAATACAGACGATAAACCATGACATGATGCAGACCGCCTGGTAGCTCAATGTGTTAAGTGGCTGTCCACGTGATCCAGAAGTTGTGGTTTCAAATCTATGGCAATAGCACAAACTTTGGCATGCTACTAGTCCTACATACTTACACCTAGAAACCCCATTCAAACCTATTTAGGTTCATCTTGCGGTGGACATGTTTGCCCGAAAAGGAATCTTTGAAATGTTTCATCGTTTTAGAAATATAGTGCTTTCAAATTTGAGAAATTTACAATGGGGCTCAATGGCAGGTTATGGCACGTCAAAAAAACACTTTCACCTAGAAACTCCATTCGCACTTTTTCTAATTAGTGTAGTTGCCCTGAGGGCAACTATACTATTGTTCTAGTGCCCTGTTTATTTTGTCCCGTTATACCTCCCACAGTTTTTGTCGCACGCACTCGAGCCATATGTCAAAACGACGGGCTACATCGGGAATCGTGTGCTTGTATTTTGCTAAGACATTTGTTGGATAATTTAATTGATATGAATTAATTAGTGCATTAGTGCATTTCCCCATAGACATGAATGGGAAAATGCAAAAACTCACTTTCAAGTATTTTTTCCTCTGAGACCGTAAGGGCTATACTTACAAGACTTGGAGGAGAGATTCATCATAATTATTAAAATTAATTACCTTAGAAGTATATCGTTCGGCCTCATGGTGGCGCTATAACAGCCAACTTTACCTTTTGGGGTATAACTCTTGAACCGTAGGTCGTAAAATCAAAAAGTTTTTTTCCCTGGATTCCTTGGGTCATGACGCATCTCCCCATATAGGCCACGCCCATTTGCGTCTAGATAGATTTCCCGCCATTTTGAATTTTGTTCAAAACACACTTTTGGATCCTCCACCTACAGATGTTGTCCAAATCTCACAAAAATCGGCACACATGATCTCCGGACCTATCTGATTAAAACAGCACAGTCAGAATTTAGATCTTCTGTATCGTTCGGCCGTAATCGTCTTCCGAATTTAGTGGGAGGGGCCTATTTTACAAAACACGCCACAATTCACGCACGGAATGTCCAATCCTCCCCAAATTTGAATCACATGTTTAGGATGGCCTAATCAACACAGAGCCAAAAGCAATTCAATTTCCATCCATAGGGGGCGCTACAATTGCAAAAACAATTACACGTTTGTTGCAAAAACACGATTTTGGGGGGGAAATCCCCTTTGAATGACTTACGCATGATCACAAAGGGTGACTTGACATTGTAATTGCCTGGCAAAATTACTGGGAGGGGCCTATACCCCTTTGTTACAAAAACATGATTTTGGGGGGGAAATCCTCTTTGAATGACTTATGCATGATCACAAAGGATGACTTGACATTGTAATTGGCTGGTATAATTACTGGGAGGGGCCTATATCAGCCAACCTATCCGATTAAAACAGCACAGTCAGAATTTAGATCTTCTGTATCGTTCGGTCGTAATCGTCTTCCCAAGTTAGTGGGAGGGGCCTATTTTACAAAAAACGCCACAATTCACGCACGGAATGTCCAATCCATCCCAAATCTGAATCACATGTCGAAGGTGGTTTCATCAACGCAGAGCCAAAAGCAATTCCATTTTCGACGGGTGCGATGTGGGCAACTACACTTTGCAATTTCCCAGAATTGCCTCTTTCTAGTTCAGCTTACTGTGGAGACACATGCTGGAACTCTTTACTTTGAAATGTTTTGTAGTTTCTGAGTTATTGAACTTAAACGCCCAATGCATTCTCAATGGCAATAGCACAAACTTTGGCATGCTACTAGTCCTACATACACCCCATTCAAACCTATTTAGGTTCATCTTACGGTGGACATGTTTACCCGAAAAGGAATCTTTGAAATGTTTCATAGTTTTAGAAATATAGTGCTTTCAAATTTGAGAAATGTACAATGATCCGTTTGGGCCCAGCTGGTCATTGGCTGGCCCAGACAACGAGGTGGGACTTCCCCCCTTCTTCTTCGTTGGTTTTTATTTTGAGCGGGGGGGTGGTCCCGATCATAGACTGCAACGGTAGCCACACCCCTCAGAACATACTCGACGGTCATTTTTTTAAATAAATGGCACCATCATTTTCCAAAAATAATATTATGACATGAGAAATGAGACTTTAAACTAGTGACTGGAAGCAGAAAGTATTCATGACCATGTTTATTAAGGTGCGCCAGTCTAGGTGAAGTTGGGCCCAAATACATGGACCTCTATGGAGCTATGGGTTTTTTTGGGCCCAATGACAGCGCCACAACAGGCCATTATATGAACTTTCAGGAAGTCAGGATTTCCTACTGGCTTCAGACACTATTGGCTTCACTGCCCCCCTGGTGGAGACACATGCTGGAACTTTTTACTTTTAAATGTTTTGTAGTTTCTGAGTTATTTTCGTCTTTTTTTCAAATCCTCAAAAATGATGAAAAACGTCATGCTATAGTCTGCCGTTTCCGTTGTCTCCTATAGCTCCTATATGCTTCTTTTGAAACATCTAACCCCCATCAAAAAACCGCAGCACGACCATTTCCGAACGTATGTATGTCTGTCTCTAAGTAATCTGAGTTCTCCTCTGACGTAATCAACAAGGTTTGATACCAACTTTTTACGAGCAAGGATGGTTCCACCAGCATCCTCGTATTTCTTGTATAGACTAATTGAGGTATGCATGTTTGATCTCTTTTGAACAAGAAATGTGATGACATGAAATAAATGCTGTGACTTTTGGTTCTGTGCTATTCAGTGTTAACGTTTGCCGAATTGCAGCTTAAATATTTCTTGAACACATGAATTTGGCTTTACCTTATGCCTGCAGAATGTAGGTCAAAAGGAACAACTGCAGTGCAAGTCTGATGTGGATTGTGTTTGCTTTCATTATTGACCATGTTGCAGACACCTACGATAGTAAGATGTTTAGGATCTTTCTTTGTTTCACAATTATCACCACAAAACAGACCATGTTGGTGAGCAATGAACTTGGATTGTTCTGATCGTCACTCTCTTTGGCTCAACAACTGGAGGACCAACCCTATCCCTCTCTATTCTTTTTGGGTGAGAGTATTTCTCTACACACTTGCGGTGAACAGGTACAGTTATGTTTCCACGTAACTCAACTTGTTGCACTTCCAATTCCTTGTGTTTACCATCACCATACTATTCTGACTAATTAATTGAAAATGTTGGCTTTAAATTGGATAATTATACATATTTCTTGAGAGTTGGTATTTTTTTTGTTGCAACAATTTTAAATTTTCACCCACTAGGCATATGGATTACATTTCAATAATAAAAGTTGTAGAAAACTACATTTCAGAGGCCAAGAAAATTCCTGTAGTGTATTTTGTAATACAGAGGTATGGTCACATATAAACCCCTATAAATAAATATGTATACATAATTTATGTAGACAATATTTTAGGCCAATAAAAAAGACTATAAATTATACCAAATTTCCCGCTTTAAACAAAAGAAGCCTGTCGGCTGCCGGACTATCTCTGATCTTCTTCCTCTCTGACGTCGTCTCTGAAACATCTCCACCATGTTCATAGTGTCCACCTCTGTTTCCTGCCCCCATCTCCTCCATCTTCTGCAGCAGCTCTGTGACCTGAGTGTCATCTGTCTCCTGATTGTTGAAGACATGGTACCTGTTCAAGTGAGGCTGTTCCCACATGTGTCAACAAGCCAGCGGAGGTCTTCTCCTTCAGCCTCGATGTGCTGCTCGATGCTTCTGTCTCCCAGAAGGTCTCCATGGGTGAACAGGACTATAGCATGACTCCACACGCTCTGTGACAGAAGGGTCATGTGTTCCGCTACTGCTACTCTCTGTGCTTTGGTGAATGCTGTACGAAGGGCAGAAGAACAGCATGTGGTCCAGGAGGACAGAGAGACACACTGTCCTGGATCTCCAGTCTGTCCATCTCTGAGGTGTCCTGTAGTGGATGGTTGTCGAACCAGCCTGGTTCACATGTCTCCCTGCTACGCTACCCTGTCTCACCTCACACTGCACTGACCTCAGTTCAGTTTGAAAACCACTGCCTCCTAGAAGTGTTTCCTGCTGAATTATCCCTTCCCAAGAGCAGAATCCTGAGGTCAGTCCTGTCATAGCCTCGATACCCAGGCTTTCATTTCGTCTGTGCGAAAGATGAAAGTCCTGTCAGAGAAAACATTGTTCACTTTCACTTTGACAGTTTTCTTATTTAAAAACTGGAGACATATAATTATTATGGTGTTGGCATCATGTTATGCTTTATCTATTGAAAAATAGCAGATCTACAAGCTCATATCGCGCCACCGAGTGGCGCGATACGAGCTTGTAGGTCTGCTATTTTTTGAAAAATCGAAGAACGACTGACATTTCTAGAATCTGATCTCAGGTCAGAATGGGTTAATCAGACCAGTGTGTGTCCAGCGGAAACCTCGCATGAATCTGATCTCAGGTCAGAATGGGATAACCGGACGTGCATCCAGTGTGCGTCACACTAAAACAAAGTATAGTTCCAGGTCGGCAGTCAAGCGTTGGCACTTGCGTCCACCAGGTGGCAGTGATGGTGTCATGGTGTTAACCCATTCTGACCTGAGATCAGATTCATACGAGGTTTCCGCCGGACAAACACTGGGTCTGATGAACCCATTCTGACCTGAGATCAGATTCTAAAAAGTCAGTCGTTCTTCGAATTTTCAAAAAATAGCAGACCTACAAGCTCGTATCGCGCCACTCGGTGGCGCGATACGAGCTTGTAGATCTGCTATTTTTCAATAGCTAAAGCATAACATGATGCCGACACCAAAATGGTCAGAATGGGTCAGAATGGGTTAAATATAACAATATGAAATAAATTCTGTGTGTTATATTTTATGAAATAAAATGCTATTATAAGATTTAGGCTAGTATGTAGTTTTTTTTTCCCTTCATTGTCAATGGCGTTTACAAAACAAACATTGAACTAAAGACAAACATTAAACATGTGTAGGTAGGCCTATCGGAGGGGCTGGCACCCTTCAAAAATGATGTAAATCATGAAAACAAACAACGTACTATAGTTCATGGTGTCGCTTTTCATGATTTTAGAGGTTTTGGACAGGAACCAAATTTGGGCAGTGTCTTGCCCAAGGACACTTTGACATGTAGACAGGAGGAGCGGGGATTCAAACCACCAACCCATGGATCATTGGATGACCTGCTCTACCTCCTGAGCCACAGCCGCTCAGGAGGTAGAGCTTTGAGACCCACTGGTGTAGCAGTGTGTTTCCAGGGAGCCAACATGTTTTCATTTCTTTTTAATAATAATTTTTTGATTTATTTTTAGTCTCTTCCATCCTCCTCTCGCAATGTAGAAATAAAAGTCCGGAATTCAAAATGTATTTGAGTAAAAGTACAAAAATATTGGCCTAGTTCTTTTTAATATAAATTTTTATCCCACGATTTTGTAACCCATTTTTTCACCCAGTGTCAATTATCTAATGTAATCCTGTGAGCTACACTTCCTCTGCCAACCTGGGTGTGACCTCATGCTTCCCTCTATGCATGAGGAGTCCAAGTTGATTCTTTTCACCTGACAGGGTTTCCCTGGTAGGACGTAGCGCGTGGAAGGAACACGTTATTCCGACCAGTTCTGTTCCCCTCCATCAGACACCCCGGCTGGCCAGGGGGAGGTAGTTTTGAGACCAGGATTACTGTATGTATTTTGTGAAGGTACCTACCAGGGGGGCAGTCAGACAGATATTTTGTGAAGCCACTAAGGAAATTGGGATTTCCTGAAAATTCATATAATGGCCTGTTGTGGTGCTGTCATTGGGCTCCAAAAAAAACCCATAGCTCCATAGAGATCCATGTATTTGGGCCCAACTTCACCTAGACTGTATTACCTTAATAAACATGGTCATGAATACTTTCTGCTTCCAGTCACTAGTTTAAAGTCTCATTTCTAATGTCATAATATTCTTTTTGGAAAATTATGGTCCCATTTATTAAAAAAATGACCATAAAGTCGCGTATGTTCTGATGGGCGTGGCTACCGTTACAGTCTATGAACGGGAGCCCACTCGGAACCCACTTGAGTAAAAAAAAACAACGAAGAAGAAGGGGGGAAGTCCCGCCTCGTTGTCTGGGCCAGCCAATGGCTCAGCTGGGCCCAAACGGATCTAGAAAGATGGCGATTTACAATTCAAGGTCCCATGATGGGACCTGGGATGATGGTTCATCTAGGCTGAGTGACAGCTGTCAAGATGGTGCCGTCTAGGGCTGCTGTGGTGTTGGCGTGTGCTGTGTTTTGTCTGTCCTGTGCCGTTTACGTGTCTTGTTTAACTTCTTACACAAAAGAAGAACTTCTGCACATTGGGTGTTCAACCCCATCGGGCATTTTACCAACATTACTCACCCGATCCACGGATATATTGGATATCCTGGTGCGAGGGACGGCGTTCTTCGCCAGTGCCGTGCGTTGGTCTAGGAGGCAACGGGGAAGAAGAGGAGGTTGCCTGGCTCGTCTACGCCGGAGAGGATCGCGTCCACCGCTCCCAGGTATATTCCTTGGAAACGTGAACTCTCTACCCAATAAAATGGATGAACTCCGGTTGTTGGTCTCAAGGAATAATGACTTTCACTCCACGGCTGTCTTCGCGTTAGTAGAGACCCATCTAACGCCGGCAGTCCCAGACGAGTCTGTTCAGCTGGAGGGCTTTTCCGCGTTTCGAGCTGACAGAGACTTCGAGGCGGTTGGCAAGTCGCGTGGAGGCGGATTAATGTTTTTTGTGAACAATCGCTGGTGTTCTGATGTGACAGTGATTCATCAACACTGTTCTACTGCACTTGAATCCCTCTTCATCCTCTGTCGTCCATTCTATTCCCCACAAGAGTTTAATGCGTTCATCCTCGTGTGTGTTTACATTCCTCCGGATACTGATGTCACAGCAGCAGTAGACACACTAGCCGAACAGCTGTCGGGGGTGGAACGTAATTACCCGGACAGTTTTGCTGTAATTTTGGGGGACTTCAACCAGGCTCATTTGAGCCGGGCTCTCCCCAAATACAGACAGCAGGTCACATGCCCAACTAGGGGTGTGAACACTCTGGATCACTGCTACTGTACCATCAAGCAAGCATACCACTCTGTCCCCCGTGCTGCGCTGGGCAAAGGTGATCACCATCTCATCCATCTGATTCCTCACTACAGGCAGAGATTAAAAATCTCTAAACCTGTAGTGTGGAGCTACAGAGTATGGTCCAGTGACGCATGTGAGCGACTCCGTGCCTGGCTGGAGAGCGCTGGCTGTGACCAGGACTTTGTCGAGTGGGCGGGGCCTGAGGCTGGAAACAACCTGGATGAATACACAGACACTGTGACATCATTTATCAGCCTCGGTGAGGAGGTGTGTGTCCCACTCCGCTCCAGGATGGTTTACAACAATGACAAGCCCTGGTTCTCAGCCCAACTCAGGAGGCTAAGGACGGAGAAGGAGGTGGCCAGGCGCAACGGAGACGTGGTTCTGTTCAGGCAAGCTAAGTACAGCTTTGCCAAAGCGGTGAAGGAGGCGAAACATCGCTTCTCAGAGAAACTGCGGCAGCAGCTCTCTGAGGGGAATTCCTCCTCCGTCTGGAAAGGTCTCAAGACCATAACTAACTACAAGCCAAAGTCCCCACAGGCAACTGACAACCTCCCCCTTGCAAACGAGCTCAATGAGTTCTACTGTAGGTTTGAAAAAGAGTCGTTCCCCCCCACCCTCTTCCCCCACAACCACCATCCCCACACCCCCCCCCCCCCCTCTCTGTCACGGAAAGAGAGGTAAAACTGCTGCTGAGGAGCCAGAATCCCCTTATTGTCTCTCCCTCCGTCGTGAAGCACTGCGCTGACCAGCTCGCCCCGGTGTTCACCAACATCTTCAATGCCTCGCTGGAGCAGTGTCACGTCCCAGCATGCTTCAAGGTCTCGACCATCATCCCCGTCCCCAAGAAGGCCAAGGTGTCAGGCCTTAATGACTACAGACCCGTCGCCCTGACCTCTGTGGTCATGAAGGTCCTGGAGCGCCTTGTCCTGGCTCACCTGAAGAGCATCACAGATCCTGTACTGGACCCACTGCAGTTCGCGTACAGAGCCAACAGATCCACGGAGGATGCCGTGAACATGGCTCTGCACTACACCCTACAACATTTGGACACTGCAGGCGACTACGCCAGGATCCTGTTCGTGGACTTCAGCTCGGCCTTCAACACCATCCTGCCATCCATCCTGGAGCACCAGCTGTCCCTGCTGCAAGTGCCGGACTCCACTCGGAAGTGGATTACGAGCTTCCTCACCAACAGGTCGCAGCGGGTGAAGCTGGGGAAGAGCATTTCCAGCTCTAGGTCCACCAACACCGGTTCCCCGCAGGGCTGTGTCCTGTCCCCACTCCTGTTCTCCCTGTACACCAACAGCTGTGTTTCCCTCCACCCATCCGTCAAGCTCCTGAAGTTTGCTAGTGGGCCTCATCTCCAAAGGGGATGAGTCGGCCTACAGGAGGGAGATCGAGCGGCTGCGGAGTTGGTGCAGCAACTGAACAACTTAGAGCTTAACGCTCTAAAGACAGTGGAGATGGTGGTGGACTTCAGGAGGAACACAGCCCCGCCCCCTCCCATCATGCTGGGAGGCACCCAGGTGACCCCAGTAGAGTCATGTCGGTTCCTGGGCATAATTCTCTCTCGGGACCTGAAGTGGGAACTAAACATCCTGGCCCTCCTGAAGAAGGCCCAGAAGAGGCTGTACTTCCTCAGGCAGCTGAGGAAGTTCAGACTTTCAAGGACCATGATGGCTCAGTTTTACACAGCCATCATTGAGTCCATTCTCACTCTCTCCATCATCACCTGGTTCCCCGCTGCAGTTGCAAAAGATCTCGCCAAGCTGCAACGGGTGATACGCTCTTTAGAGAGGGTGATTGGCCGTCCTCTGTCCTCCCTCAAGTCCCTGCACGACTCCAGGGCATTGAAGAGAGGAAGGAAAATCATGGCCGACCCCTCCCACCCTGGCCACGGCCTCCTCACCCTGCTCCCCTCTGGGAGACGGTTGCGGCTGCTGAAGGCTACAAAAGTCCACCACAGACTGAGCTTCTTCCCCTCAGCCGCCAGGCTGCTAAATGACTCTGGTTTCCCTCCCACCCCTGCCCCCTAGGGAGTGTCACCGGACATGTTTTGCACTATTCCATAAACTCTGCACTTTATATTTATACTTCCTGCACGGTGTTGTATTTGTGTTGTTGTTGTTTTTTCGTTATATGTGAAAAAAGGAAAAGAAATGCACACATGTCAAATGTCAAAGCAAATTCCTATATGTGTTTTACACAATGGCTAATAAAGTTATCTCAATCTGAATTATCTGAATCTTCAAGGACTGACCGACTATGTATGCTCAGTGGTGTTCAACCAGTGGTCCAGGGACCACCTGTGGGCCTTGAGGCGGTCCCAAGTGGTCCCCCCCCCCCCCCCCCCAACTGGTCCATTTGGTTCCATTTGGTACGCTCTTCTATAAAGGATGGAGAGCTGGTAACCATTTGGTCTCATTTTAGGCTCTCAAGAGGTATAATTCATTATTGTTAAACATCTGCATTACTTAATTTGCACGAAATTTACCCATTTAGAGACATCATCACAGCATGGAATTGTAGACAACATCTTATCCAACGACAACTCATTCGTACTTATTCATATGTGTTGGTGGCCTGTGATTGATAGATTGATTGAAGTATTTATTAACTGTTACATTTACAGAACATTTCAAGCACAACTCAATACAAAATGTGAGTGGACGACCAATAAAGCACTAGACTTGTTTACCTTGTTCAATTCATCATAACATTTAGAGACATACAAATATACACATATACAGAGAGAGAGAGAGAGAGAGAGAGCAGGTGAAACTACATGTTTAAAGCATAGACTGTAAAAAAATATGGACAAAGCGTTCCCCGGGTCTGATATGGACGTAAGATGAAGCCAGTCAGTCCTTGAATTGTAAATCGCCATCTTTCTAGATCCGTTTGGGCCCAGCTGGCCATTGGCTGGCCTAGACAACGAGACTGGACTAACCCCCTTCTTCTTTGTTGGTTTTTATTTTGACTCGAACGGGGGGTGGCTCGATCCCGATCATAGACTGTAACGGTAGCCACGCCCCTCAGAACATACGCGACTTTATGGTCATTCTTTTAATAAATGGGACCATAATTTTCCAAAAATAATATTATGACATGAGAAATGAGACTTTAAACTAGTGACTGGAAGCAGAAAGTATTCATGACCATGTTTATTAAGGTAATACAGTCTAGGTGATGTTCGGCCCAAATACATGGACCTCTATGGAGATATGGGTTTTTTTGGGCCCAATGACAGCGCCACAACAGGCCATTATATGAACTTTCAGGAAGTCCCGATTTCCTTAGTGGCTTCACAAAATATCGGTCTGACTGCCCCCCTGGTTTAAAGTCGTTTGTCATGGACAGACTGGGAAACGTTTTGCTGCCATCTAGTGTTCACCAGCAGACACTGCATGTGTCTGAAGATTATTATGGATGCAGCAGTTCTTGACAATGACAAACCTTTTCATATTATATCATTTGTGGGTCCGACCGTCCTTGTCGTCTGTCTGTCTGTCTGTCGTGCGTGCGTGCGTGCGTGTGTGTGCGCGCGCATGCGTGCGGCTTGTAAATCCACACAGCTGTGATCAATTCACTTTCACTATGACGGACCAATGACCGACGGTCTAGATCCGGATGCAGTAGGCGGGGCATATGATTTAAAATGGAGCCGCAAGCGATGCATAGCAGAGTGTTGAAGGTAAGATTGATTGGAAGATTGGAAGCTGTTGAAAGGTAAGATTTGTTTGAGAACGGCATGGTTTTTAGGCAGCCAACATTAACTCTGTTATTGTTTAAACATTAGTGTTAGAAGGACTTTTGGTTGTTTATTGTGACTCTAAAAGGACAACAATATGAGGAATGTGTTGGTACTTTTTCAGACACAAACAAATAAACTAAAACAGGTGGAAAGTAAATAATTACATCTACTGAAGTACTATGGATAATATATTCTATTATTTGGACACTTTACTAGTTTTGTAGATTTGGATTATTAAAAAAAAAAAAATCATTTTGGCTACATTGCAATTTACCACTGGGCTACAACCACATTTTGGCCATTTGGAAGTAGCTGATCTACAATCTCACAATGATTTTTTTTTTCTTTCAAACATTTGAAATGGGACATTCTGTGTAATGAGTACATTTGGTCATTTTTTTTAAAGTACATTTTGATGCCATACCCTTTTACTTTAGTACATAATGGTAACACAAGTTGTAACTGTGGCTCAGACGCATTCATAAGATTAAACTAAATGTCTCTCTGCTGGATGTACAAACTTCTCAGAATTCAAAGCCCATTTCTACCATACAGAGCAACTTGATTCAACTTTAAAGGGCCACTTCACCCCTTTTGCAACTAGATATTTGTCTCCACCAGGCCGAAGGCATGGGGGGAGAGTATGTTTTGCACTGCGTCCGTCCGTGTGTCCGTCCGTCTGTGTGTCCGTCCGTCCGTGAGCAGCTAATCTCGGCCACCGTTAACCCGGTCGATGCCAAATTTTGCACACACACTCCCTGGATGCCAACGATGAACCTCTGCCCCAAACTTTCCAGAACGGCCTGTTATAGCGCCACCAGGAGGCCGCTTTGTGCAAAACAAGTTTTTGCACAGTACACCTACACATTTTGTCCAAACATCACGCAAATTGGTACACAGTCTCTCTAGAGCCATTCAATGAAACCGGTCTTTCAGATTTCTCAGACTCCATCCTGATTGGTTAAGATTGGCTTCCAAAGTTCACAGGAGTGCTCCGTTTCAAACAAAATGCTGCAAATCATCAACACATCGCGTGATTTCTGTGAAATTGTGCACCTACATTCCCACTAGGCCCAGGACAAAATGCCACATGAACAATTTCAACTCAGCCTCAAGGTGGCGCTATAACTGGCCGAAAAGTGTTTTTACCTCTAACTGCACGGATCTGTGGATAACCTGGTGGAGACCTGTGCCCAGAAGGGCACTTTTTCTAGTCTTTAATGATTTTTGAGACAAACACTGTGTCCATGGACTCCATGATGTTGCTCGCTTCCTTCCTGAACTACAATTCCCACAATGCTTTGGTCCGCTGCTCCTCCTTGTGGATGGGGCGAGGGCTGTCTAAAGCCCGACACACAGTCTGCGACCGCCGCGGCACAGTATTGCCGCGCGCCATAGCCACACGGCAACACCAACAGGACGCGGCGCGCTACGGTGCGGCTGGGGAAGGTTAGGCTAACCCTTTAAGGTACAGACCCCAGCCACGCCCACGGATACCCGGATGGAGGCCGCGCGGCAACGCCTGGAAAATAGAACAGCGGTGCATCGGCGCGGCAGGCGAGGCGTGACCGCGTCGGACGCAGCCGGTGTGCGATAGGTTCATTGAAAATAATGGAGGCGGCTGTGGCTGCCGCATGGAGACGCAGCCGGTGTGTGGTGGGCTTTACTGAGACAACATCCAGGAAGGAAGTGAGCCCAGTGTCCATGACATCATGGAGTCCATGGACGCTTTGAAATACTGAAATATCTAAACCCCAGGAAAGTGTTTTTTGTCTATCAAACATTAAAATAAGATCTGGTTGCAAAAGAAAAATGCAAGAATTTCCTAAAGATGTATTTTCTACAATGTATAAAATCTGGATAAAGAGTAATGTTGGCGTATGTTTGTGTCTTACAGGTTGATCATGTGACCTTGGTGTCATGCGGTGACCTTGGATGCAGTCATCAGGAGTTAGCTGGTATTGGTAATAGAGTGTCTACTCGGCTGGGCTGAAACGTATAACGGTGTCAACGAATGCTCTTCCTGAGATTACGAGGCGTACAACCTACGTGGCTCTATTAATACCGGCCATCTTCAACCGAGCGACGGAAGCCCCCCCCCCCCATGGTATGTACCTGGATTACATGTGGCTGTAGTAGAAACTAGGGCTGTGTCACCATTACAACATGTTAAGTTGACCATTCATTGTCATGCAAAGGATTGCGAAACACTGTTTTAATTTTAATTTCTTTATAGCTTTTAGGCTTCATAAAATAAATGGTTGCACAAGGCAGATTATAGCCCTAGATTGTCTGTTCCATACATTGCAGTATTTCACATACCAGAGCCATAGATCACTGCTGTAGACTTGAGGTTGCAGTATTTCACATACCAGAGCCATAGATCACTGCCGTAGACTTGAGGTTGCAGTGGCAGAACGGTGGCATAAATGTGGTCGGTACTCCATGTGTACTCTCTCAATAAATAATTCCAAAGACTTGGGAGTCAGATATGGTCTAGTTTCACATCCATGTGAAAGTCATTAAGTTAAAATGTTTGTTTAGTCAAATATCTCCACTTTTTCACGAGCTGCACCCGGACAGCTTTCTCTCCGGGCAAAGGCGCTCGGAATGACAGCTGGACTTTATCAAAACTTCCTTTGATCATCACAAACGTCATCAGGGAAACGCAAGTTTGGGGCACAATTGGCAGGTGATGTGATTAATTAATTACCCAGCACCTATCGCAACTCACCTGCCGATTGTGTGCTTCCCTGGTCAATTGGTGATGACGTGTGTGGTGATAAGGAAGTTTTGGTAAATTCAGTCCAACCGTCATTCCGGACCCCTTTGCCCGGAGTGAAAGGTGTCTGTGCGAATGCTGTGGAGATATTTGACTAAATACACTTTGTGCTGGAACTTTCACATGGATATGAAACTAGGACAATATCTCACTCTACGTCTTTGGAATTATTTAATGGGCGAGTACAAACTGAGCATTTATTGCATTTATCACATTTATGCCGTGCATGTTGCGCCGCAACCAGAAGCAATGCGGGCCGGGGTGTTCTATATCTGTGTATACAGGAATGTATGATATGAATGATCAGACATTCTACTGCTAGACTAATTATATGCATTTCCAAAAATGCATTAAAGTGACACTTTACCCCTTTTCCAAACAGATCTTATTTTAATGAGGTTTGGGAGATCAAAAACGCTTTCCTAGTGATTTTTATGTGGGCAATATGAGTTTAGATATTTTGGTATTTTAAAGTGTCCAGGGTGTCATGGACACAAGTGGAAAAAACATATTGTACACATAAAACCCCAGGAAAGTGTGTAATAATGGTGACACAGCCCTGACAGTGACTGTTATGACTTCCAAAATGTCATCCTGTAGGCCGACAACTAATTTTCTTTTACCCTGCCATTTCAGAAAGTGAAGCTGACTGGAGGTGTGAACTCTATGCTGTTGCCACTGCTGGGTGCTGTTAACAGTGAAGGTTAGTTAACCGTCTGATTCCTGCTGCTTGTTTAAGTGGGCTACATGCTACCATACCGTAGGTTGTCTTTCGCGCCATGTATAGTTTCACTTAATTTGTGTATAATGCCAGTCCACATCACCGTTATGTGATGTTTGTGGAGGCATGTGATTTATTTATCGTGTAACATAATTTACGGGTAAAGTCTGTCCACATCACATATGTATGTTCTCTTGTCTCCTTTCTCTTTATTCTTTGGATTTAATAGTTATTAAATTTTTGTTGTCTTAGTTTTAATCGCATTCTGCTTTATTTTATTTAAGTAATTTATTTCTTGCCTATCTATTGCCTGTCTTGTGTCATTATGGTAGCATGTAGCCCCTTAACACTGTGTTTACAGCTTACTATGCTGTAGGTCTGTGCAAACTAACAAGAGGAAGCAAATGATGGCCGCTGTGTCATTTGCTTCCTTGGTTGGTGTGTGTGTGTTTTGAGTTTACTGGCTGATATTGAAGGTAAGTGAGTAGTTTATTATCCTTGGCTGTCGGGCAGAAACCTTGTATCTCCATAGTTCAACCTTCTTTTGTAAATTAATTCCCTTACTTGGTCATGCTACACTGTCACACACTAAAGTAGCAAATGGCCAATCTCACGAGGCAACAATAATCCATTATTGAATATTTTGATTTTGTGACTGAGCTTGTGACTAAATAATAACATTGGAACACAGATTATTATATTAATAATATTGCATTGTTTTTTTTGTCCAGAAAAGTAACCGTTTTGGACGTACAAGGTTTCTACCAAACCATCTTTTCTCTCTTCTATTCTTTGCTTTAATAAAGTTATTGGTTTTTGTGGTCTCAGAGTTTTTAATCGCATTTTGCTTATTTTTTAGTAATTTCTTTCTTATCTATGACACTTGTTCTTCACTAGTGTATGTGTGATTCGGGACGTGTCTCGCGTACAGTTTCTCATTTGGAGCTGTTTCATGTAATTTACCAGTAAAGCGTCATCACGTCAGTTCACATCAGATATAAACACAGGCCCAGTATGTGATGTGCATTTATGTGAGTTTCTTTAAAGGTGATATTTCACAGCAATTGCAGATAGCTAGCTCGTCATTCACGTCTGTCAGCATTGTTCACGCGATACGAATTGTGTTTATTGCTGTTGTATGTTGTGTACTAATGTTCGTAGTATTGCTGACAAATACTGGGGCGCAAAGAATGCTGCTACCTCGTATAATTTGTCAATCGGCCACAAATGGTATAAATTGTACAGTCTTGCCCCATGTTTCCTACAAAAATACTTGCGCCACGAAAACCTAAGCCAACTGCTTGGGCAGAGACCAAGAAAATCTATTTTGTTCATGTTCATAAAGTGATAAGTGCAGCAGCAAACATCTAGGTGATAAGACTATTGTCGGTGCTATATCAGATTTAATTTGTGAGTAAAGCTTCATTATGTAAGCCCACATCACATATGAATAAAGGCCCGGATATGTGATGTGTGTTTATGTCTCGTATCATTTCACATTTGTGAGTAAGGCTTCATCATGTCATCCCACATCACATAATGAACATAGGGTTAGGTATGTGATGTTGGTTGATGTGATGTATGTCTTTTATAATGTGCGAGTGAAGCTTCATCGCGTCAGTTAACATCACATTGTGTATTGATGTGATTTATTTATGCTGCCATCTGCAGCTAAAACGTAATCATCCATGCCGGTCAGTAGGTGAGGCATTGACGATGGGCCTATGACCCAAACGTTTTCTGCTGCACTTTTCACTTTTAGCACTTGAGCATGACAGAATATTTTCTTAGTTTATGTCTGAGGAGTTTTCCTTAAGGTATTTGTGGAGTGAGTCTTCCGGTTTTCAATTGTTTAAAGACATAATCATGGCTATCATTTATAGTCATGATTCAAATTGAGTGTGTAGGTTATCTTGCCGCAGGAGGTCGGCAAGAGTAAGTTTAAAACATATTTATCAAAATTTAAACTAATGACTGATTTGGACCTGTAAATTATAAAACAAAAACTAAGGCACTGGTGTGGTACTACTGGTTTACCAGAACGGGGTTCAACTCCCTGCGGTGCCCTCAATTTGTTTTTACATGGTTTATTATATTTACTACAATCTTTATTAAAGTAAATACTTTAGAATGAGGCAAAACGGTAAACTATAACAAGACATTTCATATATGCAAAGCACTTAAACACAATTAAACTCCCTTCACATAATAACTTTTCTCTATAAAATACTAGCCTCTATTACGTGTACACAATGTATAAAACAGTGTTTGGTTGTGCAATTAACTCGCCCTGGCGGCGTGACCACGCCGAGGGGTGGAGGGGTTCTCTTCTCACCCTTTTTACTTGTCGGGTGACCTTTGTCATAGAGGTTTTTAATCTAGTCTTGACTGCAGTGCGTGTCACCCCCGAGGACAGATGCCGGGAGAAGGTGCCTGGGACTTAAAGGTTTTATGACATTCATTTTCTTTTTCTTTTTTTTTCTTAGGTTTTATGACCTCAATTACACCCAAAAAAACCTGAACTTTGAACATTCAGTGGATTTTCTGTGGTCTGAAGTTTTCTTTGGGGTTTGGAAGCCTTTTGAGCTACAATGAAAACAGGCAAAACAGTGACATCTGCTGGCAAATCCAATTGACATATATGGGATTTGCAGGATCTTACATCACAAACGGCAGGAAAATCAGAGCACCTGTTTGAGCCAGAAAACCCCAGATCACAGAAAATCTACTGAATGTTAAAAGTTCATGTTTTTTGGGCGCAATTGAGATTAGAAAACCTAAAAAAAATAAGAACAATTCCAAAACCTTTTTTTTTTTATGTCACAATCCCTTTAAACGCCCTGCCTCCTATTGTAACTTTTGATATTCAGGACTAAACATTTTTGTAAACTATGAACACACTGTTCTGTTAAGATTGTAGGGATCGATGAGTTCTTTGATATTGTGGTGCCTGACCATTGTGAGCTTTATAGGTGAGGAGGATTTTGAACTGTATTCTGTATTTAACCGGGAGCCAGTGTAGAGAGGCCAGTGATGGTTCTGATCACATGGTTCTCGGACCCCTAGTATAGGGGTTCCTCGTTACTACAGAGGAGTTCCAAATCTTTGATTGCAGCTTTTTTCATATAATCATTCATTCGTTCATATCGTTAATGTAATAAATAAATCCAATTTTCATTTATGTATTTACTACATTAATTACATTAACCCTAGAATCACTATTCTGAGGGGAACATTAGCAAAAAAATCTACAAGCTCATGATTTAAGAGGTTTTGAAAAAAGAGCGTTGCAGTCCCGCCCCCTTTCATGACGATGCCAGGCCCAGGAAATGAATCTCAATGCATTTTTCCCATAGACATTTCAAAAAGTATTTATTTAAAGACCCAAGTGTCATACGAAGCCGAGTCGTGACATGACGACAAACACAATATTTTGGACCAAACAAATGATTACAAAGAAGAAAAACAGTGTTGTACCTGCCGTTTTTTTTCCTAATTCTTTGTTTGGCCCAAAACATTGTGTTGATTGTCATGATTTGTCACAACAAGAGTTGGCTTTGTCTGCGGCGTAAACTTCTTTAAATAAATACTTTCTGAAAAGTCTATGAGGAAAATTAATGGGGATTTCTTTTCCGGGTCTGCATGACGTTTTTCATGGTTTTGCAGGTTTTGAGAACAAGATGAAAATAATGGACCTGTAAATTACATCAAAACAAACTAAGGCACTGGTGTGGTACTCCTGGTTTACCAGAACAGGGTTCAAGTCCCTGCAGTGCTCTGCTCAATTTGTTGTATTTACATGGTTTATTTAAAATTTCTGCTCATTGTGTTGCCTTTTCATAGATGATAACTCCAAGATTCTCTACTGTGTTTGTACTCTCTACAGTTAGGTTCCCAAGTACTATTTATTCCATATGATTTCTGTTCACTAGACCCAGAACAAAATGAGCGTCTCTGAGTCTATGAGGAAAATGAACGGATTTATTTTCCGGGTCTCTCGAGGAGGTGGGACTGCAACGCTATAGTCTATAACCCAACAGAGTTGCAGCACTTCACACGGGTGTGATTTTCAAGGTTTTTGGAGGATTTGAAAAAAAGATGAATAACGAAAAAAAAGGTATACTATAGTCCATGGTTTCGGACTGCATGACTGTATTTCGGGGACTCATTTGTAGATCTGTTGTTTTGTGAATGAATTTACATGTTCCCAGTTAGCCCTATGACTTATATTTCATGTCACCCTGTTCCACTAAGTTTTCATCTCACTTCATGCCCTGTGTCCCACTGATATTCATATCATGGATGTCTCTGCACTGATGTATCATGGCTGTCTCTGCCCTGTGAGATATCGCCTGTATGCAACATTAAGTGACATCTTGCATTATCTGCCCCTCTGTGAACAACATGTTTTTGCCCTTGGTGTTTGACACGTTGGTCTGTGTGACGATTACAATATGCTATATTAACCGTGTCCATTTTGGACATGGTGAGAGATCTTTTCAACGCTGTCCGGACCTACCATTTTCTCTCCCGGTGTAATGGGTAATATATCTAATGGAAATTCCTTCTGGCTCTGCTTGTCTCACTTCTCTTCCTTGTGTCTGTCAAATTCATTCTAAGGTATTCTGGTTTACTCTGAAATGCTCTTACTTTTACTCATTTTAGTATTGTAGTTGTTCCTCTAAAGTATTTTTCCTTCAAATGTATTAATATCGGATTACATTATTAATATAGGATTACAAGTATAACATTAAGGATAAAGTTTAATATTCTCTTGTTTAAAAGATTTTACAGTCCTTTACATTAGGTATTTTCTGACTTGAGTACTTTTACTTTATTACATTCTCACAATTCTCCTGTACCAGGGTCTCCTCCAAGTCCCGACTATTTATTAGTGTTGGGATATTCATTTTCATAATTAGGGCTATGTATCCCTTAGAAATACATAACAATGACGTTTTTCATGGTTTTGCAGGGTTTGAGAACAAGATGAAAATAATGGACCTGTAAATTACAACAAAACAAACTAAGGCACTGGTGTGGTACTCCTGGTTTACCAGAACGGGGTTCAAGTCCCTGCAGTGCTCTGCTCAATTTGTTGTATTTACATGGTTTATTTAAATGTTCTGCTCATTGTGTTGCCTTTTCATATATGATAACTCCAAGGTTCTCTACTGTGTTTGTACTACCTATAGTTAGGTTCCCAAGTACTATTTATTCCATATGATTTCTGTTCACTAGTCCCAGAACCAAATGAGAACGTCTCTTATTTTAGTTTGAGAAAGTTTTCACACGTATATTTCTTCTGCAAAAATTGGTGATGAAGTGACGTTTTATGAGCAACACAAAACTGACTCATTATAGTTGGTTTGGGAACTTTATACATTGTGAGATACTTGAATGTGTTCTTATATTATCACTTTACCCAAATACAGCTCAATGTGTTCTTATCTTATCAACACTTTACCCAAATACAGCTATAGTCCATGGTCTCGGAGGGCATACTATAGTCTTATGAAGGTCATCTATATTGGTCAAGGTCATTGATACTGGTGACTGTCATTTATACTGCTCAAGGTCATTTATACTGTTCAAGGTCATTGAGTGGCGCGCTATAGTGAGTGATTCTTCATTGTTGAGGATTTGAAAAAAAGGTGAAAATCGCGGAAAAGCGAAAGGCTATAGTCCAACGCTTTTTACGATTTCGGAGGATTTGAAAAAAGGTGAAAATCGCGGAAAAGCGAAAGGCTATAGTCCAACGCTTTTTACGATTTTGGAGGATTTGAAAAAAGGTGAAAATAGAGGAAAAGCGAAAGGCTATAATCCATGGTGTCGGAGGGCACACTATGTCGTTTTTCACGATTTCGGAGGATTTGAAAAAAAGGTGAAAATCGCGGAAAAGCTGGTCAAGGTCATTTATACTGGTGAAGGTTATTTATACTGGTGAAGGTAATTTACACTGGTCAAGGTCATTTACAATTGTTAAGGTCATTTATACTGGTCAAGGTCATTTATACTTGTCAAGGTCATTTATACTGGTCAAGGTCATTTACTAGTCTTATGAAGGGCATTTATACTGCTCAAGGTCATTGATATTGGTCAAGGTCATTGAGCGGCGTGCTATAGTGCGCGATTCTTCGTCATTGTTGAGGATTTGAAAAAAGGTGAAAATCAAGAAAAGCAAAAGGCTATAGTCCATGGTCTCGGAGGGCATACTATGTCGTTTACATTTTTGACCATCCCACTGAGCAATAGCCGGCTATTAGACGTGCGTCTAAAAATGGGATAAAAAACGTCTAAAAATAGACGTCTAAAACACGTCTATTTTAGACGTGTTTTAGACGTCTATTTTTAGACGTTTTTGATCCCATTTTTAGACGCTCGTTTAATAGCCCATATCGTACGGCATACTGTAGCAAGCCGTTTTTCATCATTTTTGAGGATTTGAAAAAAATGAAGAAAAAAAAAAAACGATGGGTTATAGCCCATCATTTTTTGATTTTTTTTTTATCCTCGTTTTTCATAATTTTTGACCATCCCACTGAGCAATAGCCGGCTATTAGACGTGCGTCTAAAAATGGGATAAAAAACTTCAAAAATTAGACGTCTAAAACACGTCTAATTTTAGACGTGTTTTAGACGTCTATTTTTAGACGTTTTTTATCCCATTTTTAGACGCTCGTCTAATAACCCATATCGTACGGCATACTATAGCACGCCGTTTTTCATAATTTTTGAGGATTTGAAAAAAAAAAAAAAAAAAAAAAAAACATGGGTTATAGCCCATCGTTTTTTGAATTTTTGAAAAAAAGAATAACATCGTTTTTCATCATTTTTGACCATGGGCTATAGCCCATACCGTACGGCATACTATAGCACGCCGTTTTTCATCATTTTTGAGGATTTGAAAAAAAATAAAAAAAATAAATAAGAAAACATGGGTTATAGCCCATCGTTTTTTGAATTTTTGAAAAAAAGAATAACCTCGTTTTTCATCATTTTAGAACATGGGCTATAGCCCCTACCGTACGGCATACTATAGCACACCGTTTTTCATCATTTTTGAGGATTTAAAAAAAATGAAAAAAAAAAAAAACGATGGGTTATAGCCCATCGTTTTTAGATTTTTAGATTTTCTTTTTTATCCTCGTTTTTCATAATTTTTGACTATCCCACTGAGCAATAGCCGGCTATTAGACGTGCGTCTAAAAATGGGATAAAAAAACGTCTAAAAATAGACGTCTAAAACACGTCTAAAAATAGACGTGTTTTAGACGTCTATTTTCAGACGTTTTTTATCCCATTTTTAGACGCTCGTCTAATAGCCCATATCGTACGGCATACTATAGCACGCCGTTTTTCATCATTTTTGAGGATTTGAAAAGAATTCAAAATTTCAAAAAACGATGGGTTATAGCCCATCGTTTTTTGATTTTTGATTTTATTTTTTATCCTGGTTTTTCATCATTTTTGACAATGGGCTAGCCCATACCGTACGGCATACTATAGCAAGCCGTTTTTTATCATTTTTGAGGATTTGAAAGAAATGCAAAAAAAAAAAAAAAAGATGGGTTATAGCCCATCGTTTTTTTTTTTTTTTTTTTTTTTTATCCTCGTTTTTCATCATTTTTGACCATCCCACTGAGCAATAGCCGGCTATTAGACGTGCGTCTAAAAATGGGATAAAAAAACGTCTAAAAATAGACGTCTAAAACACGTCTAAAAATAGACGTGTTTTAGACGTCTATTTTCAGACGTTTTTTATCCCATTTTTAGACGCTCATTTAATAGACCATATCGTACGGCATACTGTAGCACGCCGTTTTTCATCATTTTTGAGGATTTGAAAAAAATTCAAAAATTCAAAAAACGATGGTACGGCATACTATAGCACGCCATTTTTCATCATTTTTGAGGATTTGAAAGAAATGAAAAAAATTAAAAAAACGATGAGTTATAGCCCATAGTTTTTTGATTTTATTTTTTATCCTGGTTTTTCATCATTTTTGACCATGGGCTATAGCCCATACTGTACGGCATACTATAGCACGCCGTTTTTCATCATTTTTGAGGATTTGAAAGAAATGAAATTAAAAAAAAAAAAAGATGGCCCATCGTTTTTTTGATTTTTTTATATATTTTTTTAATCCTCGTTTTTCATCATTTTTGACCATCCCACTGAGCAATAGCCGGTTATTAGAAGTGCGTCTAAAAATGGGATAAAAAAAGTCTAAAAATAGACGTCTAAAACACGTCTATTTTTAGACGGGTTTTAGACGTCTATTTTTTGACGTTTTTTATCCCATTTTTAGACGCTCGTCTAATAGCCCATATCGTACGGCATACTATAGCACGCCGTTTTTCATAATTTTTGAGGATTTGAAAAAAAATCAAAAATTAAAAAGACATTTTTTTTTTTTTTTTAATCCTCGTTTTTCATCATTTTTGACCATCCCACTGAGCAATAGCCGGCTATATCTAATAGCCCATATCGTACGGCATACTATAGCACGCCGTTTTTCATCATTTTTGAGGAATTGAAAAAAATGAAGAAAAAAAACCAAACGATGGGTTATAGCCCATCGTTTTTAGATTTTTAGATTTTTTTTTTATCCTCGTTTTTCATAATTTTTGACCATCTCACTGAGCAATAGCCGGCTATTAGACGTGCGTCTAAAAATGGGATAAAAAACGTCAAAAAATAGACGTCTAAAACACGTCTAATTTTAGACGTGTTTTAGACATCTATTTTTAGACGTTTTTTATCCCATTTTTAGACGCTCGTCTAATAGCCCATATCGTAGGCCTACGGCATACTATAGCACGCCGTTTTTCATAATTTTTGAGGATTTGAAAGAAATGAAAAAAAATTAAAAAACGATTGGTTATAGCCCATCGTTTTTTGATTTTATTTTTTATCCTGGTTTTTCATCATTTTTGACCATGGGCTATAGCCCATACTGTACGGCATACTATAGCACGCCGTTTTTCATCATTTTTGAGGATTTGAAAAAAATTGGGCGTTTAAGTTAAATAACTCATTAACTACAAAACATAAAAATAAAAAAAAGTTCCAGCATGTGTCTCCACAGTAAGCTGAATAATAAAAAGTGTGAATGGAGTTTCTAGGTGAAAGTGACTTTTGACGTGCCTATAGAGCTGCCATTGAGCCCCATGTTAAATGTCTCAAATTTGAAAGCACTATATTTCTAAAACTATGAAACATTTCAAAGATTCCTTTTCAGGCAAACATGTCCACCGTAAGATGAACCTAAGTAGGCTAGAATGGGGTTGCTAGGTGTAAGTATGTAGGACTAGTAGCATGCCAAATTTTGTGCTATTGCCATAGAGAATGCATTGGGCGTTTAAGTTAAATAACTCATAAACTACAAAACATAAAAATAAAAAAAAGTTCCAGCATGTGTCTCCACAGTAAGCTGAAATATAAAAAGTGTGAATGGAGTTTCTAGGTGAAAGTGACTTTTGACGTGCCTATAGAGCTGCCATAGAGCCCCATGTTAAATGTCTCAAATTTGAAAGCACTATATTTCTAAAACTATGAAACATTTCAAAGATTCCTTTTCAGGCAAACATGTCCACCGTAAGATGAACCTAAGTAGGCTAGAATGGGGTTGCTAGGTGTAAGTATGTAGGAATAGTAGCATTTCAAATTTTGTGCTATTGCCATAGAGAATGCATTGGGCGTTTAAGTTAAATAACTCATAAACTACAAAACATAAAAATAAAAAAAAGTTCCAGCATGTGTCTCCACAGTAAGCTGAATAATAAAAAGTGTGAATGGAGTTTCTAGGTGAAAGTGACTTTTGTCGTGCCTATAGAGCTGCCATTGAGCCCCATGTTAAATGTCTCAAATTTGAAAGCACTATATTTCTAAAACTATGAAACATTTCAAAGATTCCTTTTCAGGCAAACATGTCCACCGTAAGATGAACCTAAGTAGGCTAGAATGGGGTTGCTAGGTGTGAGTATGTAGGAATAGTAGCATTTCAAATTTTGTGCTATTGCCATAGAGAATGCATTGGGCGTTTAAGTTAAATAACTCATAAACTACAAAACATAAAAATAAAAAAAAGTTCCAGCATGTGTCTCCACAGTAAGCTGAATAATAAAAAGTGTGAATGGAGTTTCTAGGTGAAAGTGACTTTTGACGTGCCTATAGAGCTGCCATTGAGCCCCATGTTAAATGTCTCAAATTTGAAAGCACTATATTTCTAAAACTATGAATCATTTCAAAGATTCCTTTTCAGGCAAACATGTCCACCGTAAGATGAACCTAAGTAGGCTAGAATGGGGTTGCTAGGTGTGAGTATGTAGGAATAGTAGCATTTCAAATTTTGTGCTATTGCCATAGAGAATGCATTGGGCGTTTAAGTTAAATAACTCATAAACTACAAAACATAAAAATAAAAAAAAGTTCCAGCATGTGTCTCCACAGTAAGCTGAATAATAAAAAGTGTGAATGGAGTTTCTAGGTGAAAGTGACTTTTGACGTGCCTATAGAGCTGCCATTGAGCCCCATGTTAAATGTCTCAAATTTGAAAGCACTATATTTCTAAAACTATGAAACATTTCAAAGATTCCTTTTCAGGCAAACATGTCCACCGTAAGATGAACCTAAGTAGGCTAGAATGGGGTTGCTAGGTGTAAGTATGTAGGACTAGTAGCATGCCAAATTTTGTGCTATTGCCATAGAGAATGCATTGGGCGTTTAAGTTAAATAACTCATAAACTACAAAACATAAAAATAAAAAAAAGTTCCAGCATGTGTCTCCACAGTAAGCTGAATAATAAAAAGTGTGAATGGAGTTTCTAGGTGAAAGTGACTTTTGACGTGCCTATAGAGCTGCCATAGAGCCCCATGTTAAATGTCTCAAATTTGAAAGCACTATATTTCTAAAACTATGAAACATTTCAAAGATTCCTTTTCAGGCAAACATGTCCACCGTAAGATGAACCTAAGTAGGCTAGAATGGGGTTGCTAGGTGTAAGTATGTAGGAATAGTAGCATGCCAAATGTTGTGCTATTGCCATAGAGAATGCATTGGGCGTTTAAGTTAAATAACTCATAAACTACAAAACATAAAAATAAAAAAAAGTTCCAGCATGTGTCTCCACAGTAAGCTGAATAATAAAAAGTGTGAATGGAGTTTCTAGGTGAAAGTGACTTTTGACGTGCCTATAGAGCTGCCATTGAGCCCCATGTTAAATGTCTCAAATTTGAAAGCACTATATTTCTAAAACTATGAAACATTTCAAAGATTCCTTTTCAGGCAAACATGTCCACCGTAAGATGAACCTAAGTAGACTAGAATGGGGTTGCTAGGTGTAAGTATGTAGGACTATAGTAGCATGCCAAAGTTTGTGCTATTGCCATAGAGAATGCATTGTGTTGCGGAGGATGAGAGGAATGCTCTCATCCTCCGCAACACCCATTCTCATACACCGCTATACACCGCGAGGATATGGGCTATAGCCCATATCGTACGGCATACTATACTGTAGCACGCCGTTTTTCATCATTTTTGAGGATTTGGAAAAAATTTAAAAATTAAAAAAACGATGGGTTATAGCCCATTGTTTTTTTTTTTTTTTGAAAAAAATAATATCCTCGTTTTTCATCATTTTGGACCATGGGCTATAGCCCATATCGTACGGCATACTATAGCACGCCATTTTTCATCATTTTTGAGGATTTGAAAAAAATGAAAAAATGAAAAAAAAACGATGGGTTATAGCCCATCGTTTTTTGAATTTTGATTTTTTTTTTTTTTATCCTCGTTTTTCATCATTTTGGACCATGGGCTATAGCCCATTTCGTACGGCATACTATAGCACGCCGTTTTTCATCATTTTTGAGGATTTGAAAAAAATGAAAAAAACGATGGGTTATAGCCCATAGTTTTTTGAATTTTTGAATTTTTTTTTAATCCTCGTTTTACTATATTTCTAAAACTATGAAACATTTCAAAGATTCCTTTTCAGGCAAACATGTCCACCGTAAGATGAACCTAAGTAGGCTAGAATGGGGTTGCTAGGTGTAAGTATGTAGGACTAGTAGCATGCCAAATTTTGTGCTATTGCCATAGAGAATGCATTGGGCGTTTAAGTTAAATAACTCATAAACTACAAAACATAAAAATAAAAAAAAGTTACAGCATGTGTCTCCACAGTAAGCTGAATAATAAAAAGTGTGAATGGAGTTTCTAGGTGAAAGTGACTTTTGACGTACCTATAGAGCTGCCATTGAGCCCCATGTTAAATGTCTCAAATTTGAAAGCACTATATTTCTAAAACTATGAAACATTTCAAAGATTCCTTTTCAGGCAAACATGTCCACCGTAAGATGAACCTAAGTAGGCTAGAATGGGGTTGCTAGGTGTAAGTATGTAGGACTAGTAGCATGCCAAATTTTGTGCTATTGCCATAGAGAATGCATTGGGCGTTTAAGTTAAATAACTCATAAACTACAAAACATAGAAATAAAAAAAAGTTCCAGCATGTGTCTCCACAGTAAGCTGAATAATAAAAAGTGTGAATGAAGTTTCTAGGTGAAAGTGACTTTTGACGTGCCCATAGAGCTGCCATTGAGCCCCATGTTAAATGTCTCAAATTTGAAAGCACTATATTTCTAAAACTATGAAACATTTCAAAGATTCCTTTTCAGGCAAACATGTCCACCGTAAGATGAACCTAAGTAGGCTAGAATGGGGTTGCTAGGTGTAAGTATGTAGGAATAGTAGCATGCCAAAGTTTGTGCTATTGCCATAGAGAATGCATTGGGCGTTTAAGTTAAATAACTCATAAACTACAAAACATAAAAATAAAAAAAAGTTCCAGCATGTGTCTCCACAGTAAGCTGAATAATAAAAAGTGTGAATGGAGTTTCTAGGTGAAAGTGACTTTTGACGTGCCTATAGAGCTGCCATTGAGCCCCATGTTAAATGTCTCAAATTTGAAAGCACTATATTTCTAAAACTATGAAACATTTCAAAGATTCCTTTTCAGGCAAACATGTCCACCGTAAGATGAACCTAAGTAGACTAGAATGGGGTTGCTAGGTGTAAGTATGTAGGACTATAGTAGCATGCCAAAGTTTGTGCTATTGCCATAGAGAATGCATTGTGTTGCGGAGGATGAGAGGAATGCTCTCATCCTCCGCAACACCCATTCTCATACACCGCTATACACCGCGAGGATATGGGCTATAGCCCATATCGTACGGCATACTATACTGTAGCACGCCGTTTTTCATCATTTTTGAGGATTTGGAAAAAATTAAAAAATTAAAAAAACGATGGGTTATAGCCCATTGTTTTTTTTTTATTTTTGAAAAAAATAATATCCTCGTTTTTCATCATTTTGGACCATGGGCTATAGCCCATATCGTACGGCATACTATAGCACGCCATTTTTCATCATTTTTGAGGATTTGAAAAAAATGAAAAAATGAAAAAAAAAAACGATGGGTTATAGCCCATCGTTTTTTTAATTTTGATTTTTTTTTTTTTTATCCTCGTTTTTCATCATTTTGGACCATGGGCTATAGCCCATTTCGTACGGCATACTATAGCACGCCGTTTTTCATCATTTTTGAGGATTTGAAAAAAATGAAAAAAACGATGGGTTATAGCCCATCGTTTTTTGAATTTTTTTATTTTTTTTTTAATCCTCGTTTTACTATATTTCTAAAACTATGAAACATTTCAAAGATTCCTTTTCAGGCAAACATGTCCACCGTAAGATGAACCTAAGTAGGCTAGAATGGGGTTGCTAGGTGTAAGTATGTAGGACTAGTAGCATGCCAAATTTTGTGCTATTGCCATAGAGAATGCATTGGGCGTTTAAGTTAAATAACTCATAAACTACAAAACATAAAAATAAAAAAAAGTTACAGCATGTGTCTCCACAGTAAGCTGAATAATAAAAAGTGTGAATGGAGTTTCTAGGTGAAAGTGACTTTTGACGTACCTATAGAGCTGCCATTGAGCCCCATGTTAAATGTCTCAAATTTGAAAGCACTATATTTCTAAAACTATGAAACATTTCAAAGATTCCTTTTCAGGCAAACATGTCCACCGTAAGATGAACCTAAGTAGGCTAGAATGGGGTTGCTAGGTGTAAGTATGTAGGACTAGTAGCATGCCAAATTTTGTGCTATTGCCATAGAGAATGCATTGGGCGTTTAAGTTAAATAACTCATAAACTACAAAACATAGAAATAAAAAAAAGTTCCAGCATGTGTCTCCACAGTAAGCTGAATAATAAAAAGTGTGAATGAAGTTTCTAGGTGAAAGTGACTTTTGACGTGCCCATAGAGCTGCCATTGAGCCCCATGTTAAATGTCTCAAATTTGAAAGCACTATATTTCTAAAACTATGAAACATTTCAAAGATTCCTTTTCAGGCAAACATGTCCACCGTAAGATGAACCTAAGTAGGCTAGAATGGGGTTGCTAGGTGTAAGTATGTAGGAATAGTAGCATGCCAAAGTTTGTGCTATTGCCATAGAGAATGCATTGGGCGTTTAAGTTAAATAACTCATAAACTACAAAACATAAAAATAAAAAAAAGTTCCAGCATGTGTCTCCACAGTAAGCTGAATAATAAAAAGTGTGAATGGAGTTTCTAGGTGAAAGTGACTTTTGACGTGCCTATAGAGCTGCCATTGAGCCCCATGTTAAATGTCTCAAATTTGAAAGCACTATATTTCTAAAACTATGAAACATTTCAAAGATTCCTTTTCAGGCAAACATGTCCACCGTAAGATGAACCTAAGTAGACTAGAATGGGGTTGCTAGGTGTAAGTATGTAGGACTATAGTAGCATGCCAAAGTTTGTGCTATTGCCATAGAGAATGCATTGTGTTGCGGAGGATGAGAGGAATGCTCTCATCCTCCGCAACACCCATTCTCATACACCGCTATACACCGCGAGGATATGGGCTATAGCCCATATCGTACGGCATACTATACTGTAGCACGCCGTTTTTCATCATTTTTGAGGATTTGGAAAAAATTAAAAAATTAAAAAAACGATGGGTTATAGCCCATTGTTTTTTTTTATTTTTGAAAAAAATAATATCCTCGTTTTTCATCATTTTGGACCATGGGCTATAGCCCATATCGTACGGCATACTATAGCACGCCATTTTTCATCATTTTTGAGGATTTGAAAAAAATGAAAAAATGAAAAAAAAAACGATGGGTTATAGCCCATCGTTTTTTTAATTTTGATTTTTTTTTTTTTTATCCTCGTTTTTCATCATTTTGGACCATGGGCTATAGCCCATTTCGTACGGCATACTATAGCACGCCGTTTTTCATCATTTTTGAGGATTTGAAAAAAATGAAAAAAACGATGGGTTATAGCCCATCGTTTTTTGAATTTTTTAATTTTTTTTTTAATCCTCGTTTTACTATATTTCTAAAACTATGAAACATTTCAAAGATTCCTTTTCAGGCAAACATGTCCACCGTAAGATGAACCTAAGTAGGCTAGAATGGGGTTGCTAGGTGTAAGTATGTAGGACTAGTAGCATGCCAAATTTTGTGCTATTGCCATAGAGAATGCATTGGGCGTTTAAGTTAAATAACTCATAAACTACAAAACATAAAAATAAAAAAAAGTTACAGCATGTGTCTCCACAGTAAGCTGAATAATAAAAAGTGTGAATGGAGTTTCTAGGTGAAAGTGACTTTTGACGTGCCTATAGAGCTGCCATTGAGCCCCATGTTAAATGTCTCAAATTTGAAAGCACTATATTTCTAAAACTATGAAACATTTCAAAGATTCCTTTTCAGGCAAACATGTCCACCGTAAGATGAACCTAAGTAGGCTAGAATGGGGTTGCTAGGTGTGAGTATGTAGGAATAGTAGCATTTCAAATGTTGTGCTATTGCCATAGAGAATGCATTGGGCGTTTAAGTTAAATAACTCATAAACTACAAAACATAAAAATAAAAAAAAGTTCCAGCATGTGTCTCCACAGTAAGCTGAATAATAAAAAGTGTGAATGGAGTTTCTAGGTGAAAGTGACTTTTGACGTGCCTATAGAGCTGCCATAGAGCCCCATGTTAAATGTCTCAAATTTGAAAGCACTATATTTCTAAAACTATGAAACATTTCAAAGATTCCTTTTCAGGCAAACATGTCCACCGTAAGATGAACCTAAGTAGGCTAGAATGGGGTTGCTAGGTGTAAGTATGTAGGAATAGTAGCATGCCAAATTTTGTGCTATTGCCATAGAGAATGCATTGGGCGTTTAAGTTAAATAACTCATAAACTACAAAACATTAAAAAAAAAAAAGTTCCAGCATGTGTCTCCACAGTAAGCTGAATAATAAAAAGTGTGAATGGAGTTTCTAGGTGAAAGTGACTTTTGACGTGCCTATAGAGCTGCCATTGAGCCCCATGTTAAATGTCTCAAATTTGAAAGCACTATATTTCTAAAACTATGAAACATTTCAAAGATTCCTTTTCAGGCAAACATGTCCACCGTAAGATGAACCTAAGTAGGCTAGAATGGGGTTGCTAGGTGTAAGTATGTAGGAATAGTAGCATGCCAAATGTTGTGCTATTGCCATAGAGAATGCATTGGGCGTTTAAGTTAAATAACTCATAAACTACAAAACATAAAAATAAAAAAAAGTTCCAGCATGTGTCTCCACAGTAAGCTGAATAATAAAAAGTGTGAATGGAGTTTCTAGGTGAAAGTGACTTTTGACGTGCCTATAGAGCTGCCATTGAGCCCCATGTTAAATGTCTCAAATTTGAAAGCACTATATTTCTAAAACTATGAAACATTTCAAAGATTCCTTTTCAGGCAAACATGTCCACCGTAAGATGAACCTAAGTAGACTAGAATGGGGTTGCTAGGTGTAAGTATGTAGGACTATAGTAGCATGCCAAAGTTTGTGCTATTGCCATAGAGAATGCATTGTGTTGCGGAGGATGAGAGGAATGCTCTCATCCTCCGCAACACCCATTCTCATACACCGCTATACACCGCGAGGATATGGGCTATAGCCCATATCGTACGGCATACTATACTGTAGCACGCCGTTTTTCATCATTTTTGAGGATTTGGAAAAAATTAAAAAATTAAAAAAAACGATGGGTTATAGCCCATTGTTTTTTTTTATTTTTGAAAAAAATAATATCCTCGTTTTTCATCATTTTGGACCATGGGCTATAGCCCATATCGTACGGCATACTATAGCACGCCATTTTTCATCATTTTTGAGGATTTGGAAAAAATGAAAAAAAAACGATGGGTTATAGCCCATCGTTTTTTGAATTTTGATTTTTTTTTTTTTATCCTCGTTTTTCATCATTTTGGACCATGGGCTATAGCCCATTTCGTACGGCATACTATAGCACGCCGTTTTTCATCATTTTTGAGGATTTGAAAAAAATGAAAAAAACGATGGGTTATAGCCCATCGTTTTTTGAATTTTTGAATTGTTTTTTAATCCTCGTTTTACTATATTTCTAAAACTATGAAACATTTCAAAGATTCCTTTTCAGGCAAACATGTCCACCGTAAGATGAACCTAAGTAGGCTAGAATGGGGTTGCTAGGTGTAAGTATGTAGGACTAGTAGCATGCCAAATTTTGTGCTATTGCCATAGAGAATGCATTGGGCGTTTAAGTTAAATAACTCATAAACTACAAAACATAAAAATAAAGAAAAGTTACAGCATGTGTCTCCACAGTAAGCTGAATAATAAAAAGTGTGAATGGAGTTTCTAGGTGAAAGTGACTTTTGACGTGCCTATAGAGCTGCCATTGAGCCCCATGTTAAATGTCTCAAATTTGAAAGCACTATATTTCTAAAACTATGAAACATTTCAAAGATTCCTTTTCAGGCAAACATGTCCACCGTAAGATGAACCTAAGTAGGCTAGAATGGGGTTGCTAGGTGTGAGTATGTAGGAATAGTAGCATTTCAAATGTTGTGCTATTGCCATAGAGAATGCATTGGGCGTTTAAGTTAAATAACTCATAAACTACAAAACATAAAAATAAAAAAAAGTTCCAGCATGTGTCTCCACAGTAAGCTGAATAATAAAAAGTGTGAATGGAGTTTCTAGGTGAAAGTGACTTTTGACGTGCCTATAGAGCTGCCATAGAGCCCCATGTTAAATGTCTCAAATTTGAAAGCACTATATTTCTAAAACTATGAAACATTTCAAAGATTCCTTTTCAGGCAAACATGTCCACCGTAAGATGAACCTAAGTAGGCTAGAATGGGGTTGCTAGGTGTAAGTATGTAGGAATAGTAGCATGCCAAATTTTGTGCTATTGCCATAGAGAATGCATTGGGCGTTTAAGTTAAATAACTCATAAACTACAAAACATAAAAAAAAAAAAAAGTTCCAGCATGTGTCTCCACAGTAAGCTGAATAATAAAAAGTGTGAATGGAGTTTCTAGGTGAAAGTGACTTTTGACGTGCCTATAGAGCTGCCATTGAGCCCCATGTTAAATGTCTCAAATTTGAAAGCACTATATTTCTAAAACTATGAAACATTTCAAAGATTCCTTTTCAGGCAAACATGTCCACCGTAAGATGAACCTAAGTAGGCTAGAATGGGGTTGCTAGGTGTAAGTATGTAGGAATAGTAGCATGCCAAATGTTGTGCTATTGCCATAGAGAATGCATTGGGCGTTTAAGTTAAATAACTCATAAACTACAAAACATAAAAATAAAAAAAAGTTCCAGCATGTGTCTCCACAGTAAGCTGAATAATAAAAAGTGTGAATGGAGTTTCTAGGTGAAAGTGACTTTTGACGTGCCTATAGAGCTGCCATTGAGCCCCATGTTAAATGTCTCAAATTTGAAAGCACTATATTTCTAAAACTATGAAACATTTCAAAGATTCCTTTTCAGGCAAACATGTCCACCGTAAGATGAACCTAAGTAGACTAGAATGGGGTTGCTAGGTGTAAGTATGTAGGACTATAGTAGCATGCCAAAGTTTGTGCTATTGCCATAGAGAATGCATTGTGTTGCGGAGGATGAGAGGAATGCTCTCATCCTCCGCAACACCCATTCTCATACACCGCTATACACCGCGAGGATATGGGCTATAGCCCATATCGTACGGCATACTATACTGTAGCACGCCGTTTTTCATCATTTTTGAGGATTTGGAAAAAATTAAAAAATTAAAAAAACGATGGGTTATAGCCCATTGTTTTTTTTATTTTTGAAAAAAATAATATCCTCGTTTTTCATCATTTTGGACCATGGGCTATAGCCCATATCGTACGGCATACTATAGCACGCCATTTTTCATCATTTTTGAGGATTTGGAAAAAATGAAAGAAAAACGATGGGTTATAGCCCATCGTTTTTTGAATTTTGATTTTTTTTTTTTATCCTCGTTTTTCATCATTTTGGACCATGGGCTATAGCCCATTTCGTACGGCATACTATAGCACGCCGTTTTTCATCATTTTTGAGGATTTGAAAAAAATGAAAAAAACGATGGGTTATAGCCCATCGTTTTTTGAATTTTTGAATTTTTTTTTTAATCCTCGTTTTACTATATTTCTAAAACTATGAAACATTTCAAAGATTCCTTTTCAGGCAAACATGTCCACCGTAAGATGAACCTAAGTAGGCTAGAATGGGGTTGCTAGGTGTAAGTATGTAGGACTAGTAGCATGCCAAATTTTGTGCTATTGCCATAGAGAATGCATTGGGCGTTTAAGTTAAATAACTCATAAACTACAAAACATAAAAATAAAAAAAAGTTACAGCATGTGTCTCCACAGTAAGCTGAATAATAAAAAGTGTGAATGGAGTTTCTAGGTGAAAGTGACTTTTGACGTGCCTATAGAGCTGCCATTGAGCCCCATGTTAAATGTCTCAAATTTGAAAGCACTATATTTCTAAAACTATGAAACATTTCAAAGATTCCTTTTCAGGCAAACATGTCCACCGTAAGATGAACCTAAGTAGGCTAGAATGGGGTTGCTAGGTGTGAGTATGTAGGAATAGTAGCATTTCAAATGTTGTGCTATTGCCATAGAGAATGCATTGGGCGTTTAAGTTAAATAACTCATAAACTACAAAACATAAAAATAAAAAAAAGTTCCAGCATGTGTCTCCACAGTAAGCTGAATAATAAAAAGTGTGAATGGAGTTTCTAGGTGAAAGTGACTTTTGACGTGCCTATAGAGCTGCCATTGAGCCCCATGTTAAATGTCTCAAATTTGAAAGCACTATATTTCTAAAACTATGAAACATTTCAAAGATTCCTTTTCAGGCAAACATGTCCACCGTAAGATGAACCTAAGTAGGCTAGAATGGGGTTGCTAGGTGTAAGTATGTAGGAATAGTAGCATGCCAAATTTTGTGCTATTGCCATAGAGAATGCATTGGGCGTTTAAGTTAAATAACTCATAAACTACAAAACATAAAAAAAAAAAAAAGTTCCAGCATGTGTCTCCACAGTAAGCTGAATAATAAAAAGTGTGAATGGAGTTTCTAGGTGAAAGTGACTTTTGACGTGCCTATAGAGCTGCCATTGAGCCCCATGTTAAATGTCTCAAATTTGAAAGCACTATATTTCTAAAACTATGAAACATTTCAAAGATTCCTTTTCAGGCAAACATGTCCACCGTAAGATGAACCTAAGTAGGCTAGAATGTGGTTGCTAGGTGTAAGTATGTAGGAATAGTAGCATGCCAAATGTTGTGCTATTGCCATAGAGAATGCATTGGGCGTTTAAGTTAAATAACTCATAAACTACAAAACATAAAAATAAAAAAAAGTTCCAGCATGTGTCTCCACAGTAAGCTGAATAATAAAAAGTGTGAATGGAGTTTCTAGGTGAAAGTGACTTTTGACGTGCCTATAGAGCTGCCATTGAGCCCCATGTTAAATGTCTCAAATTTGAAAGCACTATATTTCTAAAACTATGAAACATTTCAAAGATTCCTTTTCAGGCAAACATGTCCACCGTAAGATGAACCTAAGTAGACTAGAATGGGGTTGCTAGGTGTAAGTATGTAGGACTATAGTAGCATGCCAAAGTTTGTGCTATTGCCATAGAGAATGCATTGTGTTGCGGAGGATGAGAGGAATGCTCTCATCCTCCGCAACACCCATTCTCATACACCGCTATACACCGCGAGGATATGGGCTATAGCCCATATCGTACGGCATACTATACTGTAGCACGCCGTTTTTCATCATTTTTGAGGATTTGGAAAAAATTAAAAAATTAAAAAAACGATGGGTTATAGCCCATTGTTTTGTTTTTTTTTTGAAAAAAATAATATCCTCGTTTTTCATCATTTTGGACCATGGGCTATAGCCCATATCGTACGGCATACTATAGCACGCCATTTTTCATCATTTTTGAGGATTTGGAAAAAAAGAAAAAAAAACGATGGGTTATAGCCCATCGTTTTTTGAATTTTGATTATTTTTTTTTTATCCTCGTTTTTCATCATTTTGGACCATGGGCTATAGCCCATTTCGTACGGCATACTATAGCACGCCGTTTTTCATCATTTTTGAGGATTTGAAAAAAATGAAAAAAACGATGGGTTATAGCCCATCGTTTTTTGAATTTTTGAATTTTTTTTTTAATCCTCGTTTTACTATATTTCTAAAACTATGAAACATTTCAAAGATTCCTTTTCAGGCAAACATGTCCACCGTAAGATGAACTTAAGTAGGCTAGAATGGGGTTGCTAGGTGTAAGTATGTAGGACTAGTAGCATGCCAAATTTTGTGCTATTGCCATAGAGAATGCATTGGGCGTTTAAGTTAAATAACTCATAAACTACAAAACATAAAAATAAAAAAAAGTTACAGCATGTGTCTCCACAGTAAGCTGAATAATAAAAAGTGTGAATGGAGTTTCTAGGTGAAAGTGACTTTTGACGTGCCTATAGAGCTGCCATTGAGCCCCATGTCAAATGTCTCAAATTTGAAAGCACTATATTTCTAAAACTATGAAACATTTCAAAGATTCCTTTTCAGGCAAACATGTCCACCGTAAGATGAACCTAAGTAGGCTAGAATGGGGTTGCTAGGTGTAAGTATGTAGGACTAGTAGCATGCCAAAGTTTGTGCTATTGCCATAGAGAATGCATTGTGTTGCGGAGGATGAGAGGAATGCTCTCATCCTCCGCAACACCCATTCTCATACACCGCTATACACCGCGAGGATATGGGCTATAGCCCATATCGTACGGCATACTATACTGTAGCACACCGTTTTTCATCATTTTTGAGGATTTGGAAAAAATTAAAAAATTTAAAAAACGATGGGTTATAGCCCATTGGTTTTTTTAATTTTTGAAAAAAATAATATCCTCGTTTTTCATCATTTTGGACCATGGGCTATAGCCCATATCGTACGGCATACTATAGCACGCCGTTTTTCATCATTTTTGAGGATTTGAAAAAAATGAAAAAAACGATGGGTTATAGCCCATCGTTTTTTGAATTTTTGAAAAAAAAAAAAATCCTCGTTTTTATCCTCGTTTTTCTATATTTCTAAAACTATGAAACATTTCAAAGATTCCTTTTCAGGCAAACATGTCCACCGTAAGATGAACCTAAGTAGGCTAGAATGGGGTTGCTAGGTGTAAGTATGTAGGACTAGTAGCATGCCAAATTTTGTGCTATTGCCATAGAGAATGCATTGGGCGTTTAAGTTAAATAACTCATAAACTACAAAACATAAAAATAAAAAAAAGTTACAGCATGTGTCTCCACAGTAAGCTGAATAATAAAAAGTGTGAATGGAGTTTCTAGGTGAAAGTGACTTTTGACGTGCCTATAGAGCTGCCATTGAGCCCCATGTTAAATGTCTCAAATTTGAAAGCACTATATTTCTAAAACTATGAAACATTTCAAAGATTCCTTTTCAGGCAAACATGTCCACCGTAAGATGAACCTAAGTAGGCTAGAATGGGGTTGCTAGGTGTGAGTATGTAGGAATAGTAGCATTTCAAATTTTGTGCTATTGCCATAGAGAATGCATTGGGCGTTTAAGTTAAATAACTCATAAACTACAAAACATAAAAATAAAAAAAAGTTCCAGCATGTGTCTCCACAGTAAGCTGAATAATAAAAAGTGTGAATGGAGTTTCTAGGTGAAAGTGACTTTTGACGTGCCTATAGACTAGAGCTGCCATAGAGCCCCATGTTAAATGTCTCAAATTTGAAAGCACTATATTTCTAAAACTATGAAACATTTCAAAGATTCCTTTTCAGGCAAACATGTCCACCGTAAGATGAACCTAAGTAGGCTAGAATGGGGTTGCTAGGTGTAAGTATGTAGGAATAGTAGCATGCCAAATTTTGTGCTATTGCCATAGAGAATGCATTGGGCGTTTAAGTTAAATAACTCATAAACTACAAAACATAAAAAAAAAAAAAAGTTCCAGCATGTGTCTCCACAGTAAGCTGAATAATAAAAAGTGTGAATGGAGTTTCTAGGTGAAAGTGACTTTTGACGTGCCTATAGAGCTGCCATTGAGCCCCATGTTAAATGTCTCAAATTTGAAAGCACTATATTTCTAAAACTATGAAACATTTCAAAGATTCCTTTTCAGGCAAACATGTCCACCGTAAGATGAACCTAAGTAGGCTAGAATGGGGTTGCTAGGTGTGAGTATGTAGGAATAGTAGCATTTCAAATTTTGTGCTATTGCCATAGAGAATGCATTGGGCGTTTAAGTTAAATAACTCATAAACTACAAAACATAAAAATAAAAAAAAGTTCCAGCATGTGTCTCCACAGTAAGCTGAATAATAAAAAGTGTGAATGGAGTTTCTAGGTGAAAGTGACTTTTGACGTGCCTATAGACTAGAGCTGCCATAGAGCCCCATGTTAAATGTCTCAAATTTGAAAGCACTATATTTCTAAAACTATGAAACATTTCAAAGATTCCTTTTCAGGCAAACATGTCCACCGTAAGATGAACCTAAGTAGGCTAGAATGGGGTTGCTAGGTGTAAGTATGTAGGAATAGTAGCATGCCAAATTTTGTGCTATTGCCATAGAGAATGCATTGGGCGTTTAAGTTAAATAACTCATAAACTACAAAACATAAAAAAAAAAAAAAGTTCCAGCATGTGTCTCCACAGTAAGCTGAATAATAAAAAGTGTGAATGGAGTTTCTAGGTGAAAGTGACTTTTGACGTGCCTATAGAGCTGCCATTGAGCCCCATGTTAAATGTCTCAAATTTGAAAGCACTATATTTCTAAAACTATGAAACATTTCAAAGATTCCTTTTCAGGCAAACATGTCCACCGTAAGATGAACCTAAGTAGGCTAGAATGGGGTTGCTAGGTGTAAGTATGTAGGACTAGTAGCATGCCAAAGTTTGTGCTATTGCCATAGAGAATGCATTGTGTTGCGGAGGATGAGAGGAATGCTCTCATCCTCCGCAACACCCATTCTCATACACCGCTATACACCGCGAGGATATGGGCTATAGCCCATATCGTACGGCATACTATACTGTAGCACACCGTTTTTCATCATTTTTGAGGATTTGGAAAAAATTAAAAAATTAAAAAAACGATGGGTTATAGCCCATTGGTTTTTTTTATTTTTGAAAAAAATAATATCCTCGTTTTTCATCATTTTGGACCATGGGCTATAGCCCATATCGTACGGCATACTATAGCACGCCGTTTTTCATCATTTTTGAGGATTTGAAAAAAATGAAAAAAACGATGGGTTATAGCCCATCGTTTTTTGAATTTTTGAAAAAAAAAAAAATCCTCGTTTTTATCCTCGTTTTTCTATATTTCTAAAACTATGAAACATTTCAAAGATTCCTTTTCAGGCAAACATGTCCACCGTAAGATGAACCTAAGTAGGCTAGAATGGGGTTGCTAGGTGTAAGTATGTAGGACTAGTAGCATGCCAAATTTTGTGCTATTGCCATAGAGAATGCATTGGGCGTTTAAGTTAAATAACTCATAAACTACAAAACATAAAAATAAAAAAAAGTTACAGCATGTGTCTCCACAGTAAGCTGAATAATAAAAAGTGTGAATGGAGTTTCTAGGTGAAAGTGACTTTTGACGTGCCTATAGAGCTGCCATTGAGCCCCCTGTTAAATGTCTCAAATTTGAAAGCACTATATTTCTAAAACTATGAAACATTTCAAAGATTCCTTTTCAGGCAAACATGTCCACCGTAAGATGAACCTAAGTAGGCTAGAATGGGGTTGCTAGGTGTGAGTATGTAGGAATAGTAGCATTTCAAATTTTGTGCTATTGCCATAGAGAATGCATTGGGCGTTTAAGTTAAATAACTCATAAACTACAAAACATAAAAATAAAAAAAAGTTCCAGCATGTGTCTCCACAGTAAGCTGAATAATAAAAAGTGTGAATGGAGTTTCTAGGTGAAAGTGACTTTTGACGTGCCTATAGACTAGAGCTGCCATAGAGCCCCATGTTAAATGTCTCAAATTTGAAAGCACTATATTTCTAAAACTATGAAACATTTCAAAGATTCCTTTTCAGGCAAACATGTCCACCGTAAGATGAACCTAAGTAGGCTAGAATGGGGTTGCTAGGTGTAAGTATGTAGGAATAGTAGCATGCCAAATTTTGTGCTATTGCCATAGAGAATGCATTGGGCGTTTAAGTTAAATAACTCATAAACTACAAAACATAAAAAAAAAAAAAAGTTCCAGCATGTGTCTCCACAGTAAGCTGAATAATAAAAAGTGTGAATGGAGTTTCTAGGTGAAAGTGACTTTTGACGTGCCTATAGAGCTGCCATTGAGCCCCATGTTAAATGTCTCAAATTTGAAAGCACTATATTTCTAAAACTATGAAACATTTCAAAGATTCCTTTTCAGGCAAACATGTCCACCGTAAGATGAACCTAAGTAGGCTAGAATGGGGTTGCTAGGTGTGAGTATGTAGGAATAGTAGCATTTCAAATTTTGTGCTATTGCCATAGAGAATGCATTGGGCGTTTAAGTTAAATAACTCATAAACTACAAAACATAAAAATAAAAAAAAGTTCCAGCATGTGTCTCCACAGTAAGCTGAATAATAAAAAGTGTGAATGGAGTTTCTAGGTGAAAGTGACTTTTGACGTGCCTATAGACTAGAGCTGCCATAGAGCCCCATGTTAAATGTCTCAAATTTGAAAGCACTATATTTCTAAAACTATGAAACATTTCAAAGATTCCTTTTCAGGCAAACATGTCCACCGTAAGATGAACCTAAGTAGGCTAGAATGGGGTTGCTAGGTGTAAGTATGTAGGAATAGTAGCATGCCAAATTTTGTGCTATTGCCATAGAGAATGCATTGGGCGTTTAAGTTAAATAACTCATAAACTACAAAACATAAAAAAAAAAAAAAGTTCCAGCATGTGTCTCCACAGTAAGCTGAATAATAAAAAGTGTGAATGGAGTTTCTAGGTGAAAGTGACTTTTGACGTGCCTATAGAGCTGCCATTGAGCCCCATGTTAAATGTCTCAAATTTGAAAGCACTATATTTCTAAAACTATGAAACATTTCAAAGATTCCTTTTCAGGCAAACATGTCCACCGTAAGATGAACCTAAGTAGGCTAGAATGGGGTTGCTAGGTGTAAGTATGTAGGACTAGTAGCATGCCAAAGTTTGTGCTATTGCCATAGAGAATGCATTGTGTTGCGGAGGATGAGAGGAATGCTCTCATCCTCCGCAACACCCATTCTCATACACCGCTATACACCGCGAGGATATGGGCTATAGCCCATATCGTACGGCATACTATACTGTAGCACACCGTTTTTCATCATTTTTGAGGATTTGGAAAAAATTAAAAAATAAAAAAAACGATGGGTTATAGCCCATTGGTTTTTTTTATTTTTGAAAAAAATAATATCCTCGTTTTTCATCATTTTGGACCATGGGCTATAGCCCATATCGTACGGCATACTATAGCACGCCGTTTTTCATCATTTTTGAGGATTTGAAAAAAATGAAAAAAACGATGGGTTATAGCCCATCGTTTTTTGAATTTTTGAAAAAAAAAAAAATCCTCGTTTTTATCCTCGTTTTTCTATATTTCTAAAACTATGAAACATTTCAAAGATTCCTTTTCAGGCAAACATGTCCACCGTAAGATGAACCTAAGTAGGCTAGAATGGGGTTGCTAGGTGTAAGTATGTAGGACTAGTAGCATGCCAAATTTTGTGCTATTGCCATAGAGAATGTATTGGGCGTTTAAGTTAAATAACTCATAAACTACAAAACATAAAAATAAAAAAAAGTTACAGCATGTGTCTCCACAGTAAGCTGAATAATAAAAAGTGTGAATGGAGTTTCTAGGTGAAAGTGACTTTTGACGTGCCTATAGAGCTGCCATTGAGCCCCATGTTAAATGTCTCAAATTTGAAAGCACTATATTTCTAAAACTATGAAACATTTCAAAGATTCCTTTTCAGGCAAACATGTCCACCGTAAGATGAACCTAAGTAGGCTAGAATGGGGTTGCTAGGTGTGAGTATGTAGGAATAGTAGCATTTCAAATTTTGTGCTATTGCCATAGAGAATGCATTGGGCGTTTAAGTTAAATAACTCATAAACTACAAAACATAAAAATAAAAAAAAGTTCCAGCATGTGTCTCCACAGTAAGCTGAATAATAAAAAGTGTGAATGGAGTTTCTAGGTGAAAGTGACTTTTGACGTGCCTATAGACTAGAGCTGCCATAGAGCCCCATGTTAAATGTCTCAAATTTGAAAGCACTATATTTCTAAAACTATGAAACATTTCAAAGATTCCTTTTCAGGCAAACATGTCCACCGTAAGATGAACCTAAGTAGGCTAGAATGGGGTTGCTAGGTGTAAGTATGTAGGAATAGTAGCATGCCAAATTTTGTGCTATTGCCATAGAGAATGCATTGGGCGTTTAAGTTAAATAACTCATAAACTACAAAACATAAAAAAAAAAAAAGTTCCAGCATGTGTCTCCACAGTAATCTGAATAATAAAAAGTGTGAATGGAGTTTCTAGGTGAAAGTGACTTTTGACATGCCTATAGAGCTGCCATTGAGCCCCATGTTAAATGTCTCAAATTTGAAAGCACTATATTTCTAAAACTATGAAACATTTCAAAGATTCCTTTTCAGGCAAACATGTCCACCGTAAGATGAACCTAAGTAGGCTAGAATGGGGTTGCTAGGTGTAAGTATGTAGGACTAGTAGCATGCCAAAGTTTGTGCTATTGCCATAGAGAATGCATTGTGTTGCGGAGGATGAGAGGAATGCTCTCATCCTCCGCAACACCCATTCTCATACACCGCTATACACCGCGAGGATATGGGCTATAGCCCATATCGTACGGCATACTATACTGTAGCACACCGTTTTTCATAATTTTTGAGGATTTGGAAAAAATTAAAAAATTAAAAAAACGATGGGTTATAGCCCAATGGTTTTTTTAATTTTTGAAAAAAATAATATCCTCGTTTTTCATCATTTTGGACCATGGGCTATAGCCCATATCGTACGGCATACTATAGCACGCCGTTTTTCATCATTTTTGAGGATTTGAAAAAAATGAAAAAAACGATGGGTTATAGCCCATCGTTTTTTGAATTTTTGAATTTTTTTTTAATCCTCGTTTTTATCCTCGTTTTTCTATATTTCTAAAACTATGAAACATTTCAAAGATTCCTTTTCAGGCAAACATGTCCACCGTAAGATGAACCTAAGTAGGCTAGAATGGGGTTGCTAGGTGTAAGTATGTAGGACTAGTAGCATGCCAAATTTTGTGCTATTGCCATAGAGAATGCATTGGGCGTTTAAGTTAAATAACTCATAAACTACAAAACATAAAAATAAAAAAAAGTTACAGCATGTGTCTCCACAGTAAGCTGAATAATAAAAAGTGTGAATGGAGTTTCTAGGTGAAAGTGACTTTTGACGTGCCTATAGAGCTGCCATTGAGCCCCATGTTAAATGTCTCAAATTTGAAAGCACTATATTTCTAAAACTATGAAACATTTCAAAGATTCCTTTTCAGGCAAACATGTCCACCGTAAGATGAACCTAAGTAGGCTAGAATGGGGTTGCTAGGTGTGAGTATGTAGGAATAGTAGCATTTCAAATTTTGTGCTATTGCCATAGAGAATGCATTGGGCGTTTAAGTTAAATAACTCATAAACTACAAAACATAAAAATAAAAAAAAGTTCCAGCATGTGTCTCCACAGTAAGCTGAATAATAAAAAGTGTGAATGGAGTTTCTAGGTGAAAGTGACTTTTGACGTGCCTATAGAGCTGCCATTGAGCCCCATGTTAAATGTCTCAAATTTGAAAGCACTATATTTCTAAAACTATGAAACATTTCAAAGATTCCTTTTCAGGCAAACATGTCCACCGTAAGATGAACCTAAGTAGGCTAGAATGGGGTTGCTAGGTGTAAGTATGTAGGACTAGTAGCATGCCAAATTTTGTGCTATTGCCATAGAGAATGCATTGGGCGTTTAAGTTAAATAACTCATAAACTACAAAACATAAAAATAAAAAAAAGTTACAGCATGTGTCTCCACAGTAAGCTGAATAATAAAAAGTGTGAATGGAGTTTCTAGGTGAAAGTGACTTTTGACGTGCCTATAGAGCTGCCATTGAGCCCCATGTTAAATGTCTCAAATTTGAAAGCACTATATTTCTAAAACTATGAAACATTTCAAAGATTCCTTTTCAGGCAAACATGTCCACCGTAAGATGAACCTAAGTAGGCTAGAATGGGGTTGCTAGGTGTGAGTATGTAGGAATAGTAGCATTTCAAATTTTGTGCTATTGCCATAGAGAATGCATTGGGCGTTTAAGTTAAATAACTCATAAACTACAAAACATAAAAATAAAAAAAAGTTCCAGCATGTGTCTCCACAGTAAGCTGAATAATAAAAAGTGTGAATGGAGTTTCTAGGTGAAAGTGACTTTTGACGTGCCTATAGAGCTGCCATTGAGCCCCATGTTAAATGTCTCAAATTTGAAAGCACTATATTTCTAAAACTATGAAACATTTCAAAGATTCCTTTTCAGGCAAACATGTCCACCGTAAGATGAACCTAAGTAGGCTAGAATGGGGTTGCTAGGTGTGAGTATGTAGGAATAGTAGCATTTCAAATTTTGTGCTATTGCCATAGAGAATGCATTGGGCGTTTAAGTTAAATAACTCATAAACTACAAAACATAAAAATAAAAAAAAGTTCCAGCATGTGTCTCCACAGTAAGCTGAATAATAAAAAGTGTGAATGGAGTTTCTAGGTGAAAGTGACTTTTGACGTGCCTATAGAGCTGCCATAGAGCCCCATGTTAAATGTCTCAAATTTGAAAGCACTATATTTCTAAAACTATGAAACATTTCAAAGATTCCTTTTCAGGCAAACATGTCCACCGTAAGATGAACCTAAGTAGGCTAGAATGGGGTTGCTAGGTGTGAGTATGTAGGAATAGTAGCATTTCAAATTTTGTGCTATTGCCATAGAGAATGCATTGGGCGTTTAAGTTAAATAACTCATAAACTACAAAACATAAAAATAAAAAAAAGTTCCAGCATGTGTCTCCACAGTAAGCTGAATAATAAAAAGTGTGAATGGAGTTTCTAGGTGAAAGTGACTTTTGACGTGCCTATAGAGCTGCCATAGAGCCCCATGTTAAATGTCTCAAATTTGAAAGCACTATATTTCTAAAACTATGAAACATTTCAAAGATTCCTTTTCAGGCAAACATGTCCACCGTAAGATGAACCTAAGTAGGCTAGAATGGGGTTGCTAGGTGTAAGTATGTAGGACTAGTAGCATGCCAAAGTTTGTGCTATTGCCATAGAGAATGCATTGTGTTGCGGAGGATGAGAGGAATGCTCTCATCCTCCGCAACACCCATTCTCATACACCGCTATACACCGCGAGGATATGGGCTATAGCCCATATCGTACGGCATACTATACTGTAGCACACCGTTTTTCATAATTTTTGAGGATTTGGAAAAAATTAAAAAATTAAAAAAACGATGGGTTATAGCCCAATGGTTTTTTTAATTTTTGAAAAAAATAATATCCTCGTTTTTCATCATTTTGGACCATGGGCTATAGCCCATATCGTACGGCATACTATAGCACGCCGTTTTTCATCATTTTTGAGGATTTGAAAAAAATGAAAAAAACGATGGGTTATAGCCCATCGTTTTTTGAATTTTTGAATTTTTTTTTAATCCTCGTTTTTATCCTCGTTTTTCTATATTTCTAAAACTATGAAACATTTCAAAGATTCCTTTTCAGGCAAACATGTCCACCGTAAGATGAACCTAAGTAGGCTAGAATGGGGTTGCTAGGTGTAAGTATGTAGGACTAGTAGCATGCCAAATTTTGTGCTATTGCCATAGAGAATGCATTGGGCGTTTAAGTTAAATAACTCATAAACTACAAAACATAAAAATAAAAAAGAAGTTACAGCATGTGTCTCCACAGTAAGCTGAATAATAAAAAGTGTGAATGGAGTTTCTAGGTGAAAGTGACTTTTGACGTGCCTATAGAGCTGCCATTGAGCCCCATGTTAAATGTCTCAAATTTGAAAGCACTATATTTCTAAAACTATGAAACATTTCAAAGATTCCTTTTCAGGCAAACATGTCCACCGTAAGATGAACCTAAGTAGGCTAGAATGGGGTTGCTAGGTGTGAGTATGTAGGAATAGTAGCATTTCAAATTTTGTGCTATTGCCATAGAGAATGCATTGGGCGTTTAAGTTAAATAACTCATAAACTACAAAACATAAAAATAAAAAAAAGTTCCAGCATGTGTCTCCACAGTAAGCTGAATAATAAAAAGTGTGAATGGAGTTTCTAGGTGAAAGTGACTTTTGACGTGCCTATAGAGCTGCCATTGAGCCCCATGTTAAATGTCTCAAATTTGAAAGCACTATATTTCTAAAACTATGAAACATTTCAAAGATTCCTTTTCAGGCAAACATGTCCACCGTAAGATGAACCTAAGTAGGCTAGAATGGGGTTGCTAGGTGTGAGTATGTAGGAATAGTAGCATTTCAAATTTTGTGCTATTGCCATAGAGAATGCATTGGGCGTTTAAGTTAAATAACTCATAAACTACAAAACATAAAAATAAAAAAAAGTTCCAGCATGTGTCTCCACAGTAAGCTGAATAATAAAAAGTGTGAATGGAGTTTCTAGGTGAAAGTGACTTTTGACGTGCCTATAGAGCTGCCATAGAGCCCCATGTTAAATGTCTCAAATTTGAAAGCACTATATTTCTAAAACTATGAAACATTTCAAAGATTCCTTTTCAGGCAAACATGTCCACCGTAAGATGAACCTAAGTAGGCTAGAATGGGGTTGCTAGGTGTAAGTATGTAGGAATAGTAGCATGCCAAATTTTGTGCTATTGCCATAGAGAATGCATTGGGAGTTTAAGTTAAATAACTCATAAACTACAAAACATAAAAAAAAAAAAAAGTTCCAGCATGTGTCTCCACAGTAAGCGGAATAATAAAAAGTGTGAATGGAGTTTCTAGGTGAAAGTGACTTTTGACGTGCCTATAGAGCTGCCATTGAGCCCCATGTTAAATGTCTCAAATTTGAAAGCACTATATTTCTAAAACTATGAAACATTTCAAAGATTCCTTTTCAGGCAAACATGTCCACCGTAAGATGAACCTAAGTAGGCTAGAATGGGGTTGCTAGGTGTAAGTATGTAGGACTAGTAGCATGCCAACGTTTGTGCTATTGCCATAGAGAATGCATTGTGTTGCGGAGGATGAGAGGAATGCTCTCATCCTCCGCAACACCCATTCTCATACATCGCTATACACCGCGAGGATATGGGCTATAGCCCATATCGTACGGCATACTATACTGTAGCACGCCGTTTTTCATCATTTTTGAGGATTTGGAAAAAAATAAAAAATAAAAAAAACGATGGGTTATAGCCCATTGTTTTGTTTTTTTTTTGAAAAAAATAATATCCTCGTTTTTCATCATTTTGGACCATGGGCTATAGCCCATATCGTACGGCATACTATAGCACGCCGTTTTTCATCATTTTTGAGGATTTGAAAAAAATGAAAAAATGAAAAAAAAACGATGGGTTATAGCCCATCGTTTTTTTAATTTTGATTTTTTTTTTTTATCCTCGTTTTTCATCATTTTGGACCATGGGCTATAGCCCATTTCGTACGGCATACTATAGCACGCCGTTTTTCATCATTTTTGAGGATTTGAAAAAAATGAAAAAATGAAGAAAAAAAAACGATGGGCCCATCATTTTTTGATTTTTTTGATTTTTTTTTTTATCCTCGTTTTTCATCATTTTGGACCATGGGCTATAGCCCATTTCGTACGGCATACTATAGCACGCCGTTTTTCATCATTTTTGAGGATTTGAAAAAAATGAAAAAAACGATGGGTTATAGCCCATCGTTTTTTGAATTTTTGAAAAAAAAATTAATCCTCGTTTTTATCCTCGTTTTTCTATATTTCTAAAACTATGAAACATTTCAAAGATTCCTTTTCAGGCAAACATGTCCACCGTAAGATGAACCTAAGTAGGCTAGAATGGGGTTGCTAGGTGTAAGTATGTAGGACTAGTAGCATGCCAAATTTTTTGCTATTGCCATAGAGAATGCATTGGGCGTTTAAGTTAAATAACTCATAAACTACAAAACATAAAAATAAATAAAAGTTACATCATGTGTCTCCACAGTAAGCTGAATAATAAAAAGTGTGAATGGAGTTTCTAGGTGAAAGTGACTTTTGACGTGCCTATAGAGCTGCCATTGAGCCCCATGTTAAATGTCTCAAATTTGAAAGCACTATATTTCTAAAACTATGAAACATTTCAAAGATTCCTTTTCAGGCAAACATGTCCACCGTAAGATGAACCTAAGTAGGCTAGAATGGGGTTGCTAGGTGTGAGTATGTAGGAATAGTAGCATTTCAAATTTTGTGCTATTGCCATAGAGAATGCATTGGGCGTTTAAGTTAAATAACTCATAAACTACAAAACATAAAAATAAAAATAAGTTCCAGCATGTGTCTCCACAGTAAGCTGAATAATAAAAAGTGTGAATGGAGTTTCTAGGTGAAAGTGACTTTTGACGTGCCTATAGAGCTGCCATAGAGCCCCATGTTAAATGTCTCAAATTTGAAAGCACTATATTTCTAAAACTATGAAACATTTCAAAGATTCCTTTTCAGGCAAACATGTCCACCGTAAGATGAACCTAAGTAGGCTAGAATGGGGTTGCTAGGTGTAAGTATGTAGGAATAGTAGCATGCCAAATTTTGTGCTATTGCCATAGAGAATGCATTGGGCGTTTAAGTTAAATAACTCATAAACTTCAAAACATAAAAATTAAAAAAGTTCCAGCATGTGTCTCCACAGTAAGCTGAATAATAAAAAGTGTGAATGGAGTTTCTAGGTGAAAGTGACTTTTGACGTGCCTATAGAGCTGCCATTGAGCCCCATGTTAAATGTCTCAAATTTGAAAGCACTATATTTCTAAAACTATGAAACATTTCAAAGATTCCTTTTCAGGCAAACATGTCCACCGTAAGATGAACCTAAGTAGGCTAGAATGGGGTTGCTAGGTGTAAGTATGTAGGACTAGTAGCATGCCAAATTTTGTGCTATTGCCATAGAGAATGCATTGGGCGTTTAAGTTAAATAACTCATAAACTACAAAACATAAAAATAAAAAAAAGTTACAGCATGTGTCTCCACAGTAAGCTGAATAATAAAAAGTGTGAATGGAGTTTCTAGGTGAAAGTGACTTTTGACGTGCCTATAGAGCTGCCATTGAGCCCCATGTTAAATGTCTCAAATTTGAAAGCACTATATTTCTAAAACTATGAAACATTTCAAAGATTCCTTTTCAGGCAAACATGTCCACCGTAAGATGAACCCAAGTAGGCTAGAATGGGGTTGCTAGGTGTAAGTATGTAGGACTAGTAGCATGCCAAATTTTGTGCTATTGCCATAGAGAATGCATTGGGCGTTTAAGTTAAATAACTCATAAACTACAAAACATAAAAATAAAAAAAAGTTACAGCATGTGTCTCCACAGTAAGCTGAATAATAAAAAGTGTGAATGGAGTTTCTAGGTGAAAGTGACTTTTGACGTGCCTATAGAGCTGCCATTGAGCCCCATGTTAAATGTCTCAAATTTGAAAGCACTATATTTCTAAAACTATGAAACATTTCAAAGATTCCTTTTCAGGCAAACATGTCCACCGTAAGATGAACCTAAGTAGGCTAGAATGGGGTTGCTAGGTGTGAGTATGTAGGAATAGTAGCATGCCAAATTTTGTGCTATTGCCATAGAGAATGCATTGGGCGTTTAAGTTAAATAACTCATAAACTACAAAACATAAAAAAAAAAAAAAGTTCCAGCATGTGTCTCCACAGTAAGCTGAATAATAAAAAGTGTGAATGGAGTTTCTAGGTGAAAGTGACTTTTGACGTGCCTATAGAGCTGCCATTGAGCCCCATGTTAAATGTCTCAAATTTGAAAGCACTATATTTCTAAAACTATGAAACATTTCAAAGATTCCTTTTCAGGCAAACATGTCCACCGTAAGATGAACCTAAGTAGGCTAGAATGGGGTTGCTAGGTGTAAGTATGTAGGACTAGTAGCATGCCAAATTTTGTGCTATTGCCATAGAGAATGCATTGGGCGTTTAAGTTAAATAACTCATAAACTACAAAACATAAAAATAAAAAAAAGTTACAGCATGTGTCTCCACAGTAAGCTGAATAATAAAAAGTGTGAATGGAGTTTCTAGGTGAAAGTGACTTTTGACGTGCCTATAGAGCTGCCATTGAGCCCCATGTTAAATGTCTCAAATTTGAAAGCACTATATTTCTAAAACTATGAAACATTTCAAAGATTCCTTTTCAGGCAAACATGTCCACCGTAAGATGAACCTAAGTAGGCTAGAATGGGGTTGCTAGGTGTGAGTATGTAGGAATAGTAGCATTTCAAATTTTGTGCTATTGCCATAGAGAATGCATTGGGCGTTTAAGTTAAATAACTCATAAACTACAAAACATAAAAATAAAAAAAAGTTCCAGCATGTGTCTCCACAGTAAGCTGAATAATAAAAAGTGTGAATGGAGTTTCTAGGTGAAAGTGACTTTTGACGTGCCTATAGAGCTGCCATAGAGCCCCATGTTAAATGTCTCAAATTTGAAAGCACTATATTTCTAAAACTATGAAACATTTCAAAGATTCCTTTTCAGGTAAACATGTCCACCGTAAGATGAACCTAAGTAGGCTAGAATGGGGTTGCTAGGTGTGAGTATGTAGGAATAGTAGCATTTCAAATTGTGTGCTATTGCCATAGAGAATGCATTGGGCGTTTAAGTTAAATAACTCATAAACTACAAAACATAAAAATAAAAAAAAGTTCCAGCATGTGTCTCCACAGTAAGCTGAATAATAAAAAGTGTGAATGGAGTTTCTAGGTGAAAGTGACTTTTGACGTGCCTATAGAGCTGCCATTGAGCCCCATGTTAAATGTCTCAAATTTGAAAGCACTATATTTCTAAAACTATGAAACATTTCAAAGATTCCTTTTCAGGCAAACATGTCCACCGTAAGATGAACCTAAGTAGGCTAGAATGGGGTTGCTAGGTGTAAGTATGTAGGAATAGTAGCATGCCAAATTTTGTGCTATTGCCATAGAGAATGCATTGGGCGTTTAAGTTAAATAACTCATAAACTACAAAACATAAAAAAAAAAAAAAAAGTTCCAGCATGTGTCTCCACAGTAAGCTGAATAATAAAAAGTGTGAATGGAGTTTCTAGGTGAAAGTGACTTTTGACGTGCCTATAGAGCTGCCATTGAGCCCCATGTTAAATGTCTCAAATTTGAAAGCACTATATTTCTAAAACTATGAAACATTTCAAAGATTCCTTTTCAGGCAAACATGTCCACCGTAAGATGAACCTAAGTAGGCTAGAATGGGGTTGCTAGGTGTAAGTATGTAGGACTAGTAGCATGCCAAAGTTTGTGCTATTGCCATAGAGAATGCATTGTGTTGCGGAGGATGAGAGGAATGCTCTCATCCTCCGCAACACCCATTCTCATACACCGCTATACACCGCGAGGATATGGGCTATAGCCCATATCGTACGGCATACTATACTGTAGCACGCCGTTTTTCATCATTTTTGAGGATTTGGAAAAAATTAAAAAATTAAAAAAACGATGGGTTATAGCCCATTGTTTTTTGTTTTTTTTTGAAAAAAATAATATCCTCGTTTTTCATCATTTTGGACCATGGGCTATAGCCCATATCGTACGGCATACTATAGCACGCCGTTTTTCATCATTTTTGAGGATTTGAAAAAAATGAAAAAATGAAAAAAAAAACGATGGGTTATAGCCCATCGTTTTTTGAATTTAGATTTTTTTTTTTTTATCCTCGTTTTTCATCATTTTGGACCATGGGCTATAGCCCATTTCGTACGGCATACTATAGCACGCCGTTTTTCATCATTTTTGAGGATTTGAAAAAAATGAAAAAAACGATGGGTTATAGCCCATCGTTTTTTGAAATTTTGAAAAAAAAATTAATCCTCGTTTTTATCCTCGTTTTTCTATATTTCTAAAACTATGAAACATTTCAAAGATTCCTTTTCAGGCAAACATGTCCACCGTAAGATGAACCTAAGTAGGCTAGAATGGGGTTGCTAGGTGTGAGTATGTAGGAATAGTAGCATTTCAAATTTTGTGCTATTGCCATAGAGAATGCATTGGGCGTTTAAGTTAAATAACTCATAAACTACAAAACATAAAAATAAAAAAAAGTTCCAGCATGTGTCTCCACAGTAAGCTGAATAATAAAAAGTGTGAATGGAGTTTCTAGGTGAAAGTGACTTTTGACGTGCCTATAGAGCTGCCATTGAGCCCCATGTTAAATGTCTCAAATTTGAAAGCACTATATTTCTAAAACTATGAAACATTTCAAAGATTCCTTTTCAGGCAAACATGTCCACCGTAAGATGAACCTAAGTAGGCTAGAATGGGGTTGCTAGGTGTAAGTATGTAGGACTAGTAGCATGCCAAAGTTTGTGCTATTGCCATAGAGAATGCATTGTGTTGCGGAGGATGAGAGGAATGCTCTCATCCTCCGCAACACCCATTCTCATACACCGCTATACACCGCGAGGATATGGGATATAGCCCATATCGTACGGCATACTATACTGTAGCACGCCGTTTTTCATCATTTTTGAGGATTTGGAAAAAATTTAAAAATGAAAGAAACGATGGGTTATAGCCCATTGTTTTTTTTTTTTTTTGAAAAAAATAATATCCTCGTTTTTCATCATTTTGGACCATGGGCTATAGCCCATATCGTACGGCATACTATAGCACGCCGTTTTTCATCATTTTTGAGGATTTGAAAAAAATGAAAAAAACGATGGGTTATAGCCCATCGTTTTTTGAATTTTTGAATTTTTTTTTAATCCTCGTTTTTATCCTCGTTTTTCTATATTTCTAAAACTATGAAACATTTCAAAGATTCCTTTTCAGGCAAACATGTCCACCGTAAGATGAACCTAAGTAGGCTAGAATGGGGTTGCTAGGTGTAAGTATGTAGGAATAGTAGCATGCCAAATTTTGTGCTATTGCCATAGAGAATGCATTGGGCGTTTAAGTTAAATAACTCATAAACTACAAAACATAAAAAAAAAAAAAAGTTCCAGCATGTGTCTCCACAGTAAGCTGAATAATAAAAAGTGTGAATGGAGTTTCTAGGTGAAAGTGACTTTTGACGTGCCTATAGAGCTGCCATTGAGCCCCATGTTAAATGTCTCAAATTTGAAAGCACTATATTTCTAAAACTATGAAACATTTCAAAGATTCCTTTTCAGGCAAACATGTCCACCGTAAGATGAACCTAAGTAGGCTAGAATGGGGTTGCTAGGTGTAAGTATGTAGGACTAGTAGCATGCCAAAGTTTGTGCTATTGCCCTAGAGAATGCATTGGGCGTTTAAGTTAAATAACTCATAAACTACAAAACATAAAAATAAAAAAAAGTTCCAGCATGTGTCTCCACAGTAAGCTGAATAATAAAAAGTGTGAATGGAGTTTCTAGGTGAAAGTGACTTTTGACGTGCCTATAGAGCTGCCATTGAGCCCCATGTTAAATGTCTCAAATTTGAAAGCACTATATTTCTAAAACTATGAAACATTTCAAAGATTCCTTTTCAGGCAAACATGTCCACCGTAAGATGAACCTAAGTAGGCTAGAATGGGGTTGCTAGGTGTAAGTATGTAGGACTAGTAGCATGCCAAAGTTTGTGCTATTGCCATAGAGAATGCATTGTGTTGCGGAGGATGAGAGGAATGCTCTCATCCTCCGCAACACCCATTCTCATACACCGCTATACACCGCGAGGATATGGGATATAGCCCATATCGTACGGCATACTATACTGTAGCACGCCGTTTTTCATCATTTTTGAGGATTTGGAAAAAAATTAAAAATGAAAAAAACGATGGGTTATAGCCCATTGTTTTTTTTAATTTTTGAAAAAAATAATATCCTCGTTTTTCATCATTTTGGACCATGGGCTATAGCCCATATCGTACGGCATACTATAGCACGCCGTTTTTCATCATTTTTGAGGATTTGAAAAAAATGAAAAAATGAAAAAAAAAACGATGGGCCCATCGTTTTTTGATTTTTTTTTTTTATCCTCGTTTTTCATCATTTTGGACCATGGGCTATAGCCCATTTCGTACGGCATACTATAGCACGCCGTTTTTCATCATTTTTGAGGATTTGAAAAAAATGAAAAAAACGATGGGTTATAGCCCATCGTTTTTTGAATTTTTGAAAAAAAAATTAATCCTCGTTTTTATCATCGTTTTTCTATATTTCTAAAACTATGAAACATTTCAAAGATTCCTTTTCAGGCAAACATGTCCACCGTAAGATGAACCTAAGTAGGCTAGAATGGGGTTGCTAGGTGTAAGTATGTAGGAATAGTAGCATGCCAAATTTTGTGCTATTGCCATAGAGAATGCATTGGGCGTTTAAGTTAAATAACTCATAAACTACAAAACATAAAAATAAAAAAAAGTTCCAGCATGTGTCTCCACAGTAAGCTGAATAATAAAAAGTGTGAATGGAGTTTCTAGGTGAAAGTGACTTTTGACGTGCCTATAGAGTTGCCATTGAGCCCCATGTTAAATGTTTCAAATTTGAAAGCACTATATTTCTAAAACTATGAAACATTTCAAAGATTCCTTTTCAGGCAAACATGTCCACCGTAAGATGAACCTAAGTAGGCTAGAATGGGGTTGTTAGGTGTAAGTATGTAGGACTAGTAGCATGCCAAAGTTTGTGCTATTGCCATAGAGAATGCATTGGGCGTTTAAGTTAAATAACTCATAAACTACAAAACATAAAAATAAAAAAAGGTTCCAGCATGTGTCTCCACAGTAAGCTGAATAATAAAAAGTGTGAATGGAGTTTCTAGGTGAAAGTGACTTTTGACGTGCCTATAGAGTTGCCATTGAGCCCCATGTTAAATGTTTCAAATTTGAAAGCACTATATTTCTAAAACTATGAAACATTTCAAAGATTCCTTTTCAGGCAAACATGTCCACCGTAAGATGAACCTAAGTAGGCTAGAATGGGGTTGCTAGGTGTAAGTATGTAGGACTAGTAGCATGCCAAAGTTTGTGCTATTGCCATAGAGAATGCATTGTGTTGCGTAGGATGAGAGGAATGCTCTCATCCTCCGCAACACCCATTATCATACACCGCTATACACAGCGAGGATATGGGCTATAGCCCATATCGTACGGCATACTATACTGTAGCACGCCGTTTTTCATCATTTTTGAGGATTTGGAAAAAATTAAAAAATTAAAAAAACGATGGGTTATAGCCCATTGTTTTTTTTAATTTTTGAAAAAAATAATATCCTTGTTTTTCATCATTTTGGACCATGGGCTATAGCCCATATCTTACGGCATACTATAGCACGCCGTTTTTCATCATTTTTGAGGATTTGAAAAAAATTAAAAAATTAAAAAAAAACGATGGGTTATAGCCCGTCGTTTTTTGAATTTTTGAAAAAAAGAATTAACCTCGTTTTTCATCATTTTTGAACATGGGCTATAGCCCCTACCGTACGGCATACTATAGCACGCCGTTTTTCATCATTTTTGAGGATTTGAAAAAAAATAAAAAAAACATGGGTTATAGCCCATCGTTTTTTGAATTTTTGAAGAAAAAAAAATAACCTCGTTTTTCATCATTTTTGAACATGGGCTATAGCCCCTACCGTACGGCATACTATAGCACACAGTTTTTCATAATTTTTGAGGATTTGAAAAAAAAAAACGATGGGTTATAGCCATCGTTTTTTGATTTTTTTATTTCTTTTTTATCCTCGTTTTTCATCATTTTTGACCATCCCACTGAGCAATAGCCGGCTATTAGACATCTATTTTTAGACGTTTTTTATCCCATTTTTAGACGCTCGTCTAATAGCCCATATCGTACGGCATACTATAGCACGTTTTTCATCATTTTTGACCATCCCACTGAGCAATAGCCGGCTATTAGAAGTGCGTCTAAAAATGGGATAAAAAACGTCTAAAAATAGACGTCTAAAACACGTCTATTTTTAGACGTTTTTTATCCCATTTTTAGACGCTCGTATAATAGCCCATATCATACGGCATACTGTAGCACGCCGTTTTTCATCATTTTTGAGGATTTGAAAATAATTAAAAGAAAAAAACGACGGGTTATAGCCCATCGTTTTATTTTATTTTATTATCCTGGTTTTTCATCATTTTTGACCATGGGCTATAGCCCATACCGTACGGCATACTATAGCACGCCGTTTTTCATCATTTTTGAGGATTTGAAAGAAATGAAAAAAAAAAACGATGGGTTCTAGCCCATCGTTTTTTTTTCTTTTTCTTTTAATCCTCGTTTTTCATCATAAAAAACACGAAAAACCACATACTATGGTTTGTCGTTTTTTATCAGAATAATGTCATCTGTGAATACATTTCTTACCAAGAATTTTTTCACCAATGTGTTTGTAAAGGTGTCTACTAACATATCCCACATTGGTTTCTATTGAACCACCCTAGGGGCATTTTTGACAGCTGCTGAAAGTTGGGTACCATACCAAGTGGCTATGGCCAAACTAGGGAGTCTATGGCCAAACTAGGGGTCAAACCCCTTGGGCTAAATTCGGCCATATATCCACTTGCCCAAATGTGCTGACCTCATTTTGTGATTACGGCTATGGCCGTTTTCAGCCCAAGGAGTGTTCTTCGTGCATAGCTAATGCTTGGAATGCATTCAGAATCATGAAAACTCCCTAGTTTGACATGTCACATGCTACTTAAAGCATAATGAACATTTTGCCTTATATAGGTTGTTGATGGTACCCCAACTTTCAGCAGCTGTCAAAAGTTCCCCTAGGGTGGTTGAATATAAAGCAATGTGGGATATGTTAGTAGACACCCTTCCAAACACATTGGTGAAGAAAATTCTTGATAAGGAATTTATTACCAGATTGTATTCACTAGGAAAGACCAAACATCAGACATGGGAACCCTTTAAGATGGTTTATTGAACGAGGGTGGAGTATGGTCATTGCTGTCACGAATGCCATTGCATGAAGTAAGAATGCGGGGTATGGTTGTCTATGGGAGCGTATCATGCGCAGCATGAGACGCACAACATAAACATCCATGGCATACAACATGGTGGGCCAGCATGGTCGTCTATGAGTGCGCTCCACATGCGAAGCATGGGACGCGCAGTATATACGGCCAGGCATGGAATACATAGGGAAGCAGCAAGGTCGTCCATGGGTGCGTAGAGTGCGAAGCACAGATTACGCACGACATGAACGGCCAAGGCTTGGAATACGTAGTGGAGCAGCATGGTCGTCTATGAGTGCTCCTCATGCGAAGCATGGGGAGCGCAGTATAAACGGCCAAGACTTGGAATACTTAGTGAGGCAGCATGGTCGTCTATGGGTGCGTAGAGTGCGAAGCACAGATTACGCACGACATAAACGACCAAGGCTTAAATACAGAGGAGCCAGCATGGTCGTCCACAGGCACTTCGCATGCGAGGCATGGGACGCGTGGTGTAGACGGCCAGGGCTTGAATACATGGTGATGCCGGTGTGGTCGCCCATGGGCGCGCCGCATGCGTGGCATGTGACGTGCGTCATAAGCGGCCTAGGCTTGGTACGGAAAGCAGTGTGGTCAGGTTCGAGGGGGGCGGACCCAGATACTTTGGCTTAGGGGTCGAGGCGTGGGCCTGAGTGGTATGGTAGAAACCCCAAAAGTATCTTTCTAGAGTTTACCAGACCCTGGAACGGTGGGCGTCGTGGAGGGCGCGTTGGAGCAGACGTAGCTGTGATGGGCCTGGGAAGACCGTCGGGCCGAGGGTCTGGGTTATGTGGTCGGGAACTCCCTTGTTGGAGCTGTGACGCGGCTCCAGTTCTGGAGGGGTAGCCGAAGGAGTGTTCCGGGGAGTGTCCTGGTCGGCGGGGACCAGGTGGAGGTAGGAATGGAACCAGGAGCGGATGGCGACTGAACCGCTGTTGTTACGAACCCGATGGCGTGCGTGCTGGGCGTGTCGGGTGAGTGAGTGGTTAAAGGGGGCTCATTGGGCTGAGGGAGGTGTTGGAGATGCGGGAAACCCAAAAGAAAACGAACAGGAGAACTTGGCTTCGAGCGTGGCATGGTGAGGGGCCTGAAGCCGGTGCGGAGGATGGAGCTGTTGTGGGTTAAGGTGTGGGGGGTTGGTGTTGAGGAGATGGGCGTTTGGCCTGCTTGTCGGTGCAGTTGGGACGGGAGTGGGAGCCGCCGCAGAAGGTGCAGATGTGGAGATGGCGGCATGCTGACAGGTCGCAGCCTCTTTCATTGAAATTATTGCAAAGCATTTTGGTGCCGACAAAGACAAGCGGGCGGCCACGCATGTCTTTGGCCTTGGAGGAAGTGGGGAAGACCTTGCTGGAGGTGGTGACGCTCAGTAGGGGGGGGGACATAGCTGGTTTGGTGTGCGGCGTGGGGGCGGGGTTCTGGAGCTCGGAAGGTGCAGTGAGTGGTGGGGTGGGTGGGGCAGTTGCAAAGGCTGCATGCTTCTGATGTTTTTCCGGCGAATATCCTGCAATATAGTTCTAGCTCCAGGGAGCCCCAGTAGGTGGAAGAGTTAAATTGTTGTAGTCTGGAGGCGGCCCTGGCGGAAAACTGGCGGTGGTATTCATAAAAAAGGCTGCCTCCGAAGCGAGTGCATAAATCCATACAAATATAGAGGTGGTCGTCCAGTTCTTGGCGGCGGGAGGGGAATGAGGTGCATATAATGTCCCGGAATATGGAAAAGGCTAGGACGAACTCTGTGGGTGTGAGGACGGAGGAAGTGGATGGGGAGAGGTCGCGGAGGGTGATGGCGATTCCTCCGAGGTCTACTGACCGGTGTTGGGCTGTGCTGGCGGAGGGGCGTATGAGGGAAGAGAGGTCGATGTCCATACCTTGTAGAATCTGTGAACGGAGGTGTGAGGGGACCATGGGGGCGTTGAGAGCGATGGCGGATGGCGGGATGGGTGCTGGCGTTGCTGTGAAGAGGGAGAAGGAGGGGGGGGGGGGGGGGGGGGGGGCGGTTGGGGAACACAGGGTGGGGGGGGAGAGAAGACACGTGACTGTGTGGGGCGCTGGGTGCTGCTGGGGGAAATCCTAGGATGGCTGGGGGGAAACCTAGGGGAGATGGGGCTTGATAGTTGTACTGAAGGGGGGGGTGGAGGTGGGGTGCTGCAGCCTGCTGGAAATGAGAGGGAGGAACAGGTTGGGCATGGGGGATAGAACCGGGAGGATTTAGTAATGGCTATCTATGCTAACGTGAGATAATAATGTGCGATTAAATCTCATGTAACGTATGGGTGTGCGTGTTTACAAGAAACTGGCACAGGGCATTTTTTGACGGTTGAGTTTAAGTACCCACGGTAATGGGCGACGTAGGAGTGGCCAGGCTAGTTGGAAGTGGGTGAGTGGTGGCATGGTTGGCAAGGGTGGAGTATTGGTTGGCAAGGGAGGAGATGGCAGGCAGGTGGGTTGTCTTCTGCTTGGCCAAACCTCCCGAACCTTTGTTGTTCCAACTCCATTTAATATCCCCTGACTAACTCATCTTCTAGACCACCTAGACCCGACTTCACCAACAGAGACCCGATTGACACCTAAACAACAAGTTTGGACAGCCCCACCAATTAGTGTTACGGAAAATAGCAAGTGTCTACCCTAGACCCAGAGGGAGACACAGAACTTAGATGCGGCTCACATGTTGCACGACTCCTCAACAAGCTGCCACCAGAGATGAGAGCTGAATTCTGCCGCACAATGCTCTGCGGCCCAGGAGCAACCAACACCATGTTGGAGTTCTCTGAGTGGTTGAAGCACGAGTCCTAGCCATATAGCCTGTGCAAAGGCAAACACCTTGAAGACCTGCTTGAGGTAAACAGTGAGCAGTGAACAGTGAGCGAAAGACTGAAGACAGAAGATCTGCCTTCAGGACTATCAGGCAGGATGTGCAGACACTGAAGGCATCAGTGTCGTTCTGTGTCCCCAGCATGTCAACCAAAGCAATGTTACCAAATCAAAGGAGCCTTCACCTCAAGTCACCTGGGGCTGGGTGAGCAATCGTATCCTGTATCTAGCCTCACAACTAAATACAGACACTTGGCCAGACTGCCGTTTGAAAGGGTCAAACCCTTCATCCTGATTGGGGAAGACCACCCCACCTAATCACACCAACCGAACAAGTGAGGTTGGGGCCTCCAGGTGTGCCAGCAGCCATCTGCACAAGACTGCGCTGGACCCTGCAGGAAAGCAATCTCCAGCCAAGACAATGTAAGTTGACTATAACAGAGCCCCAGAACACAGAGCTCATGAGAAGGATGGAGAAACACTGGCAGGAGGCAGGAGTCAAACTGTGCGTCTGTACCTGAAAGGGACAAGTCAAAGGCCAGAAAGCCCACCTCCTTATAATGTCCTGTCAGTAGCAACTCAACCTGCACCTGAAATAAGCCCTGACCCCTCCCAGAGAAAGTTCATCCTTGAAAATGTAATGATTAGTCATCAGAATCAAGATCCTTGGTGGTCTAAAACTTGAGTTATTGGTAAAATAACAGCAGGTTGGTGGTCATTTTGAAAAACAATGGCTGCCATGGTCACAGGACAAATCTAAATAGTACCACTGTATTCCTCATCTTTTAAAATGTATTATTAGTCGCCAGAATCAAGATCCTAGGTGGTCTAAAACTTGAGTTATTGTAAAATAACAGCAGGTGGCGGCCATTTTGAAAAACAATGGCTGCCATGGTCACAGGACAAATCTAAATAGTACAAATGTATCCCACATCCTTGAAAATGTATGATTAGTCACCAGAATCAAGATCCTAGATGGTGTAGAACTTGAGTTATTGTAAAATAACAGCAGGTGGCGGCCATTTTGAAAAATGGCTGCCATGGTCACCACGAGACAAATCTGTGATGGCCCTATAGCCAAAAATGTTCCTTAAGGCATGCTCTAGCTGTGTGCCAAATTAGAATACTTCCCATTATTCAAAAACTATAATTTTATTGTTTAGGAACACTTTTGTCAACTCCGTCAGATACATGTCAACTCCGTCAGACACAAAACCTGACGGAGTTGGCGTCTGACGGAGTTGACAAAATGTAATTTGTTTTAATCTGAACCCTCTGTAGTACAATGTAGCCATTTTGTTTTTGCTTCATTTGTTAGCTAAACCTAACCCTAAACTAAAATAATAAACATTATTTTGGAATTCTTAACAAAGATCATAATAATGTCCTGACGGAGTTGACATGTAAAAGCTGTGACCTCATTGATATCAACATTGTTTGTTTAAAATATCAAACAATTGAATGCTTGTCAGACCAGGTGCTCCACTGTTGCAACAAATATAAACGGGACTTGGAAAAGGAGTCTTCAGGCTAAATCTGTCGACAATATTTTCTGATTAATTTAAGACTTTTAAAAAACCTGACGGAGTTGACGGGAGACGTGGGACACACATTTGATATGAGATATCTAATGGAAAATATAAATTAAAATTAACTGTGTATATTGTTTGCTATGTTGTTGACAATCTACTTTAATTTAGTATGTATATTTATGTGATTGTGACAGTATTAGACACTTTTTTAGCAGTTTGAAATTGTGACCACTTGCTGGGGACAGGCTAAATACAGGCGTTTTTTGGTACAGTGCCTGCTTTTAACTAATTCAGATGGCATATGAAAACAATTATAATGAAATTAATGGTATAATAATACACAACTGTATTACATTTAACTTTGCAAGTCCTTTTATTTTTATGAATTCATTTATTTTTAACATAAATAAGGCTCTTATGTGTGGGACATGTTTTTTCCACTTTTGTCCCTCATCTCAAGAATGAGTGAATTATATAATAGTTATGTCGTCGAAAAGCATCATTTTATATACATATATATTTTACCCCCCCTCGATTCAGACCACGCCAAATCGAATGGTGTACCAGGTCTCGATTTTTTCCGACCTTTAGAAAGTGGTTAAATCAATCGTTTAAATATTCCGTTTTAGAAAAACATGAAAAACTACATGTATATTATGTCACCGAAAAGCATAATGTTTATAATTTTGTTTACATCCACAGATCATATTCACCCACAAACAGTCATAATGTCAAGCCCACACAAAGATTTGGCATGACTTCCTGCCTTTATCAGTTTTATATTACTGTACTTATGACAACTCACTGTAATTCATTGCCTTAAAGCCTATTGAATTAATGTGGCATAAATATATGATTGAGCTTTAAAGGGACACTTCACCCTTTTTGCCGTTAATGACGTTTAGAAGCTTTAGAACACTTTCCTGGAGATCTTTATGTGTGTAATATGTGGTTTTAGATATTTTAGATTGTAGCAGTGAGCCTGTTGTCTCTGATGTCATGGACACTGGGCTCACTTCCTTCCTGGACTACATGTTGTCTCAGTAATACAGCTCTCCCCCTATCCACAAGGAGGAGCAGTGCACCAAAGAATTATGGGAATTGTAGTCCAGGAAGGTAGTGAGACCAGTGTCCATGTCCATCCAACAGGCTCACTGCTACAATCTAAAATAACTAAAACCACATATTACACACATAAATACCCCCAGGAAAGTGATCTAAAGCTTCTAAACGTCATTAACATATATTTTTTTGCAAAAAGGGTGAAGTGTCCCTTTAACTGTAAACACCCTTTCACTCTGCCAATGGGCTATGTAATGGGCTCCATGTGTAAGAGAGAATATCATGTAATGTGACAGGAAAATCTCTTGGTGTGTTGAAATAGCACTACTATTGTTTCAATGACAGGGCGTAGCCATAGAGGATTATGAGTAGATGCCATCAGTTCTGTAACCCATTCGCGTACTAGAATATTTTAGCAAGAACTATATGTCCCTCTGACCAAAAGGTGGCAGCACTACACTGCTTTAAGATACTACTGTTGAAGTGTATCACTACAGTTACAGTTAACGGTTAAAAATAATATCTGATGTGATAGAGAAGTGGTAGTGTGAAATAAATATAATTAATATGTAAATACAAGATGGCGGTGCATAGGTCGCAGTCTTCTCTTGTCTCCAGGGACAGGTGAAAGAATATTCACAATATGTGAAACATACTGAGGGATTTATTCGTTGCATACACAAGTTATGGTTTGCCAGAAATGCAACACGAATAATTGGTTGCTTGAACTTTATTATAGTTAACTCATGAAGCACATTATTTTTTGTCTTTTACACTCCATTCAAGTATACCATCTGATAGCACTTAGCATACATAACATTAACAGTACCCTCAGAAAACAGAGGGTCAGTTTGATAGCACCATTATACAAAAGTACAATAAAATAAGTTTCACATATATTATTGTACAAAAGTAAATTAAGAAAAGGACCACAAAAATCCCTGACTTTTACAATAAGTTACTAATATGGAGACTTATCTTTTTGGTTTATGAACATTGACAAATAGAAATGTAATTTGGAACTGTCTGATTGATGTCTTAGACTATTTGTTAACAGAAAATGCCAAGTAATAAAATAGAACATTCCTATGGCACAGAACAGGTATTTGAATGTTAACATTCAGTAGTACTTGTCTTAAAGAATTATAACCTTTTCTGCAATCTGGCATGAGTCTCGGGTAAAAAGATATGTTAAAACATCCTCATTCCAGTGCCTTATCTCTATAAACCACTACGGTAAAAACACTACTGCATTAGCATTTTTGTTATACTACTTTACACTAGTGTGGAACACAATGTATACAATTACATTTTCACTCTACACTGTGTTGTTACACCTTAAGAAAGTATGTAGGAGGAACAATTGCATGACGTATCAACAACTATTGTATTACTTTGTACAGTAGTAACAATACTTAATATCTAAATAACAATACATAGGTTGATGCACAAAGATAAGGCCATTAGCAATTAAAATGTGTCCCTGTCTCATGTCTGCACTGTGTCTGCAATGTGAGAAACCAAAAATAACAAACTAAATTGCTACAATAATTAGAAGAATGTGAGTACCTACAAACTGGAAGAATAGCAACAAGCTTAATTTATTTATTCTATCGTCATGCAGTATAAATTGCCTTAATGCACTGGACAGACAAAAAACTATCTAAAGAAATCTGACAACATGGTGGAGTGTGACAAGGTCACCTACTGGTTTCTAAAGCCCAATATAACATCTTAACCCATTCTGACCTGAGATCAGATTCATACGAGGTTTCCGCCGGACACACACTGGTCTGATGAACCCATTCTGACCTGAGATCAGATTCTAAAAATGTCAGTCGCTCTTCGATTTTTCAAAAATAGCAGACCTACAAGCTCATATCGCGCCACTCGGTGGCGCGATATGAGCTTGTAGATCTGCTATTTTTAAATAGCTAAAGCATAACATGATGCTGACACCAAAATGGGTGCCCGGTCAGAATGGGTTTAAATAGATTTTTTTTTTAACTGAATGCAATCACAATGCAGATAGTTAAGGTTTGATCTCCAGCCATTTTAGCAACCTACCGGTATTTAATGTGTGAAATATTCTTCTCAAACGTCATGGGGAATATTGAGTGAGAGTACGGTATTACATCCAATTATTTCCATTCAAAGCAAAGACTCCGTAGAGAGACCAAACCAAACTATTGAAAATCACATTCAAATAATTATGAGGCTTCTTTTTCTTTTAAACAAATTGCTGTAAACATCCCTGTAATGACTTCTCTTCAAAGAAGTTTCACCCTTGGTGACATCGTACATGCTGTACGGTCAGCAGCAGGAGTATTTCATTTCTTATTCCATAAAAGGTTGCAGTAGTGCCAGTGAGAGCATGTCATGCCAGTCTGTTGATTTTTGAACAGGCAGAGATCCACTGGGATGCTATAGGGGTAAAGGCTGTTTCTGCCTCAGTCTGGGAGCTGACTAGTCCACAGGAGGGGAGAATTCTACGGCAGAGAAGCAACATGCACCTTCAAGATTGGTGGCGTTCATTCAAAGCTGGCCGCTGCCTTGAGGATGGGGTGGGGATATTGCATTTTGATCCTGGTGTTTGTAGCAAGGGGAAATCCACCACAGATGGATGTGTCTAGTGGTTGGTGTGGAATCCGGGTGGCTCTCAGCAGGAGTTCCTTTACCTGTGGGTCACCTGGTTGTTGATCAGGCCAGGGAAACTCTGTTCTGATTCAGTGCTTAATGAACCACCTATAAGAACAGGACAGGACACTTCAAGAGTTACCATATATACAAAACTGGGTAAATAAACAAGACAAGACAAGATTCTACAAATACAGACATGCAAGACTGTGCTGTATTACCATTATGACAGCTATACATCCATACACGATGTCCGTCATATCGACATCTGCATTTCATGATGTTATTGGTGTAGTCTGATTCTGGCACTTCATACTTTGGATTTATGTTAATCTGCAGGAGAGGACACATATGTCAAACTATTAGGAAACACATTCCAAAAGAAAGAAAGAAAGTGGCCATTTATCAAATGACTAACCCCAACCATTGAAAACAACTAGAAACATGAAAATGTAGAAACAAGAAAAATAAAACAACTATGCAGTAGATTAAACAAACAAAGATGACAAAGTCATGCTTTTCACATTTGTGTCATTTTGTGAGCAAAAGCTTGATTGTTATCTATGTGTTATGGTTAAAGGAGAATTCCATGCTAGAATGCTTTCTTATCTTTCTTACCTTTCTTTGTAGTTGTTACGTCCCCACCAAAGAGGTCCAGGTGTTTTTTTGTGCAAAAACTCCTTATTGGCTATTTTCCCTACCATAAGCCCTCAATGAATTGCATTGCATTGAATGGGAATTGAATGGGGCTATGGGGTGTTATGCTAATTCACTTATTTCCATCGAAAGAAGTAGTAAAGTGTGCCGCTTGGGATATTATTTACATTATGAAGAGAGGATATATACAAAGAAATTATCATTTTGAGCGATGGAAATAAGCAAATTAGCACAACACCCCATAGCCCCATTCAATTCCCATTCAATTCAATGCAATTCATTTAGGGCTTATGGTAGGGGAAATAGCCAATAAGGAGCTTTTGCACAAAATAACACCTGGACCTCTTTGGTGGGGACGTAACAACTACAAAGAAAGGTAAGAAAGCCTTTTAGTATGGAATTCTCCTTTAATGTGTTGTTGTTATGGTTTTAATTGTGTTCATATGAAACACAGCTCAATAAAGAAATAAAGAGGAAAGATTACCTGAAAAATGTAATCCCCAGGTTTGATGTCAGTGATGTCAACCCACTGGCAGTCAATGTCATGTCGGTAGGTATCCCAGCAGCCCACAGTGATGCCCTGCTCTCCAAAGTTTTCACACTCATACTGTTTGTCAATACCTATACAACACAAAACATCAGTTCATACATTAAATGAGACCAGAGGTGATGAATAACACTTCATAAAAACATTACCTCTTGAGCTTGTTATTATTTTGTAGGGGAGGAGATCTACCCATTGCACTCGTGCTCACCCTCATCACACTCGGAGTCTTCCAGACAGAAGCTGGCTTTGTGTCCTTCTGCCACTTTAGTGCCGTTAAGACTAAACAGGTCGTAGTGTGTGAACACCTCCATGCTGTGGTAATGTCTGCACGCACACACACACACACACACACACACACACACACACACACACACACACACATGCAACAGAAAGCAACAGTGGTAAAGATGTTCACCAGGAACCACACATCAACAGTACAGAACAAGAACTAATTCATGAAAGTAATTTTAATTTACAATAGTAACGTCTAGAAAAATATGTATTATAAAAAAAGCGAAGGCACACGCTATAGGCTCTGGAAGCAAGACACTTGGTTCTGAATCCCCTCAATAGCCTTGATCCGTTGCCCGTGGGCAGAGTTCTCTTGTATACTCGACTTATAGTCTCCGTTGAAGTGCAAAAGGCACCAGGCGGACACAAAAGGCCAAAAGGAAAACATTCCGCCTGCAAAATTCCCTATGTTTAGTAATGCTGCATGCAATCCCACAAGATTCTTGGAAATAGCAGCTCTTGCATCAAGATTCAACCAGTCATGACAGGGAGCCAGAGGGTTGTGTGGGGCTTGGCCATCGTGTAAAGCTGCCAACACGACACGGTTCCTCTACCTTAACCCATTCTGACCTGAGATCAGATTCATACGAGGTTTCCACCGGACACACACTGGTCTGATGAACCCATTCTGACCTGAGATCAGATTCTAGAAATGTCAGTCGCTCTTCGATTTAAAAAAAAATAGCAGACCTACAAGCTCGTATCGCGCCACTCGGTGGCGCGATATGAGCTTGTAGATCTGCTATTTTTCAATAGCTAAAGCATGACATGATGCCGACACCAAAATGGGTGCCCGTTCAGAATGGGTTAATACATTCGGCTCTATGTTGCAACACATACAGTAGTTTGTGGATGGGGTAATATGAGCTCCCCCTATCCCCTGGAAATATGTGGTGAAGTAAATATCATGGTAAAAATAACACCCGTGTCAACTGAGCGGTGTAACGGTTATTGTTATTGTTATAGTTACTGTACACAACTCTGTAGTGTACTGTAAGTACTGGGTACTGTACTGTACTCATACTGTACTGTGTACTGTACTCTGTCTGTACTGTACTATGTACTGTACACATACTATAATGCACTCTGTACTGTACTCGTACTGTTCTGTACTGTACTGTACTCGTACTGTACTCTGAACTGTGCTCCAGTACTGTACTTTACTGTACTCTGTATTGTATTGTGCTCTGTACTGTATGTGCTCTGTACAGTACTGTACCTTGTACTGTACTCTTTACTGTACTACTGTGTACTGTACTCCATACTGTCCTACTCTGTACTGTACTCTGTGCTGTACTACTCTGCACTGTACTGTTCACATAGCCACGCCGCCCAACAGTGCCACACCAGGGCATACAGCGCTACTGCAGCTGTCCGTGCTGAAACGATGCATGCATACATGGGGGACGGACAGACACACATAGCTGGAAGTTGGAGCGGCTAGGCACCACTCACAAAAACATCTTCCATAAGTAGATAATTACACACAGTCAACTTGAAAAATAGAAGCCAATGACCATTATGTAGATACATAATATAACTCATTCTTGGGTAATATAATACAAATTAAAATAATTAAATGAAAACCTAGGAATAAAACAGACCATTACTGTATGTACCTGTGACAGTCGTGCCAAACCCAGGAGTTCCGTTCGGCTTTGGGCCTGAAGTCGGACTGTCCATTGTTGTGGATCTGGGAGGAGAATCGGAGCAGTCGCCGGTAGGAGTTGGCTGGGGTCTGGCTGGAGGCGGAGGCGAGACAGTTCTCCTCATAAGCACACTGCAGCATGAACATGGGCCTGTCCTCCATGTAGGTGGTCTGCTCCACCACCGAGGGGTTCAGCACCAAGTCAGGAGCCGCTGGGAGGAGGAAGAGGAGGGCATGGAGAGATGGCCAAAGACCACACAGTGAGCAAGAGAGATGAACACAAGCCAAGGAGGGAGGAAAGGAGTAGTGGACAAGGGACTGAGAGCTAGAACTTTAACCCACTTCGAAATAAAAAGTCTTGTGAAAGAATATATATTCAAAGATTTCACGATTTTTATAAAATAGCAGACCTACGAGCTCGTAGCGCGCCACTCGGTGGCGCGCTATGAGCTTGTAGATCTGCTAGCTTTCAATAGCTAAAGTATAACATAATGCTTAGTTAAAACACCAAAAGGGGTTCCCGTCTAGAATGGGTTAATAAATTGCATACTATACTATGTTATCAAAGAAAACATATATACACATGTTATACACACGCTACAATGGCAAATGCGGATTACAGCGAGATCGGATGGGTTTGGAAATACAAGCATCATTTTGAGAACTTGCGGGTAAAGGACGACAAAAACATGAGGCGAAAATGAAAATTATGCGGCGGACAGAAAGCATTGTCCACAGCGAAGAAGAGCAATGCGAATCTAAGAAAGCACCTCAAATCAGTCCATGCCTCACACATGGACCAACAGAACACCACCAAAACAGACGAAGATCGATTTTAAATCGCCACAGTAGCATGTCACCAAGAGTCAACTTGACAAAATGATTGCTAGGTAGCCTATGTTGTTGAGGAAATGCTTCCCCTCTCAATGGTGGAGTCTGTTCCTTTCAAACCACTGGTCAGCAAAATACCAGTGAAAGCAGGGCCAATGTGCAGAAATACATTTTCCAAATACCTGAACAGTGAATATTCTAAAATGGAAGATGAGCTCAAAAATACATTTGATGAATTAGAATATCTCTCTACCACTGCAGATATACGGACTAATGTTTTATTTGATTATTATTATTAAACAAAAACAAAAATCTGAACATGTTTTATTGTTCCACTACATTTCATAATGTTAGGAGGGAGTTGTCTTTTCTCTTACTGTGTGACAGAACAAAAAACCTTCTTTTAAATCGTTTTTTATATTATTATTTTTTAAAGTAAAGTAAATTGAAAGTAGTTACTTTCATAATTTAATAACTAGTAAAGTAACTAGTTACTTTTTTAGATAAGTAACTATAACTATAACTCTTTACTTTTTAAAAGTAACTTGAACAACACTGGTCACAGTACACGTTCTGTATATGTTTGGAAAGGTGCTATATAAATAATTCATTCATTCTTTGTGCATGTACTCTTGAAAACGAAATACATTTAAAAGCAAGTATGTTTTACTCTTACTTAAGTAACATTTTGACTGTGCTACTTTTACTTGTAGTGGAGTAAATTTCACCAGGAGTATCTTTACTCCTTAAGTAGTGGTCCATGGATCTCTGGTGGTTATAATTCAAACAGAACATATCATACAGTATAAAGCAGGTTTGTGTATCTATCTGGGTGTGCCTCCACCAAGTAAAGTGTGCCGAAAATAGCAATAAAATAAAATAAAATAAAAATAAAAATAGAAAATAGTACAACTCGCTATAGGCTACGCCAGGAGACCTGGTCCAAGCAGGCCGGCGGCGGACGGTGCAAATTGAGGTTGTCTTGACCTCAAAATTGCAGTGTGCTGGCTGATTTGCAAAGGACACAAAACCTACTGCATCTCTCCTCCAACATGGTGCACAGCGAGTCCCTAAAATCCCAAACACACATTCACCAGCCCACTGCACACGATTTGGTACTACCCAAATATAAAACAAACCTGGGGAATTTTTCATTCTACTACTCTGGCACCGAAATGTGGAATGCCGTGACACCATCCATTAAAGAAATGTGAATCACTGGTTTCTTTCAAAGCTAGCCTGAGAAACTATCTGTCAGGAGACCACAAGGGGCGGTCTTGTGATGCAACCATCTTGTGATGCAATTCAATGACAACATGGGATCTTTTCTGTTCTTGGTGTAAAACAAAGTGTACAATCTTTGGGGAAAAAAAAGAAAAAAAAAAGGCTTTAAGTACTACAGCACAGCATGAATCAACCATTGCCACGAATGCATATTATTTGGTGTCTTACTCTCGGAACAAGACACCCCAGCGGCGTAGCGCCCCCCTCCTCTGGGGCAGCTGAGGTGGGCTCCGTGATGGAGGCAGTGAGGGAGAGACATCTCAGTGCCAGAGCAGCGGACCCCACTCATTGCCACCGCATCTGCGCTCACCTCCCCTGGCCAGTACCACGTCTCCTGTTGGGACGACATGGAACAGAGTTAGAGCATAGGTTCAGGCAGGAACATCAACTCATGCACCACACTGGTGGTGATTGTCAACTGATCAAATACACTTCATCTGTCTATTTAACTGTTTTTAACCATGTTTTTTTGCTACATAGTAAAATCATGAGTTGATCATTTAATTGTGTGTGCAAATTGTACTCACTGAGCAAACAGAATACCCACCACCCATCCTATTCTGTATTGTCCTTCATGACTATTTTAAACAATAGTCCTCTCCTCCTTTTCTGGCTCTTACATTGACATTCCTACACCCACAAGAACACCTTCTGGCCAAGTATGCTGTGGTCTTTAACCAGTGTTCATTCTTCATGACTGTTAAAGGAAGCACAGAGTATCAATCCACTCCAGGTTTGATATCAGCATTACTTTTCAGTGTTCTAATAATCTCTTTATAAGAGAACCTATTAACTAACCTGTGTGATTCATGGACTATTAAAGCATTACATGTTCTAATCCATAAAGTTGTAAATAGTTGTCATTAGATGCAGGCCACTATCAGGGGCACAAATCCGATTCTACCCTGGGGGATCAATCTTTTTTAATTAAAAATAAAATAGAAAATACTTCCCCCAGGGTAGAATCGTTTTTGCTCCCCTGATTAGGTAGTAATATGGTTAAGCTTAGGCATGGGTTTAATTAGGTATTGTTAGAATGGTTACGTTTAGGCATGAGTTGTATAGGTACCGTTAGTGTGGTTAAGTTTAGGCATGGGCTTGGTGTGGTGAAGTTTGGGGTAAGGATCTGGAGAAATAAATCTCTGTAGGATCACCACTAGAGGGAGCCCCTTGTTAATTAATGTACAGTACTATTTTGTCTGAAAATGGGGATCCCTTTAGAACCAGCAGTGTGGATTAAAATGTTATCACCTTTAATGAATATATTAAATATGTACACAACTCTACCTTAAAACACAGAATAAGCATGTGTCCCTAGAAAACTGTATAATAACATTGGTTAAAATGTGATTTTAACCAATCTGGATGGTGGAGTATGCAATGATAATTAACATTTGGCGGTTGGAGGTGTTCTCCCTGCTCTGAATTTAGACCCTGTGGTAGGACCAACTTAACACAATCCCAGCCGAAAAACGTAACCTACGTTAATTGATCAGTCTCGGCAAGCGCCAATTCAAGTAAGATACGTTAATTCAGTTGTATAAATGTTTTGATCCGATCTCGTCGAAAGGCTACTCACATTAGCTTCGGATGGCTATCTGTTGTTTGCCATAACACTGCGCCATCTTGATTTGCGCACGCACCCACTGGCATGCATGCTTTCAGTCGCTTTTATCTCCAATTCCCCGAACTAAGGCGGCATTTCTGGTCAAAACAAAGCTTATTGCACGGAGCATAGTGGTCGCTGTAATGGCGCCGGCCTGTACTTCTCATCAGCTAGTGAGAGAGCAACACCTAATCCGACAACACACACCCACACCATTCAGTCAACATCCAGTTCCGGTCACAGTGTTTTGGATCTTCAAAATAAGGGTTGAACGGGGGGGATATCCTGGTATATAGCAATCATTCTTTAATTAACCCATTCTGAACGGGCACCCATTTTGGTGTCAGCATCATGTTATGCTTTAGCTATTTAAAAATAGCAGATCTACAAGCTCATATCGCGCCACCGAGTGGCGCGATACGAGCTTGTAGGTCTGCTATTTTTGAAAAATCGAAGAGCGACTGACATTTTTAGATTCTGATCTCAGGTCAGAATGGGTTCATCAGACCAGTGTGTGTCCGGCGGAAACCTCGTATGAATCTGATCTCAGGTCAGAATGGGTTAATCCGAAACAGGCTTTACTTCTTAGCCCAAATCCCCGGGTATAGGGTATGAAGACAACAGAGACACTGTCCCTGTCTTGAGGCAAGCCTGACAACCTATAATGAACTGAAAATGATTATTTTGCCATAAATCTCCAGCATCGAGGAGGAGTGTTCTGTCATCCCACGGCTCTGCAAATACTTTCCTAAGCTGTAAAGTATGCTGGCAGGCCTCCCTCCTATTACAGTTATCAACCCACACTATAACCCATTCTGACCTGAGATCAGATTCATACGAGGTTTCCGCCGGACACACACTGGTCTGATGAACCCATTCTGACCTGAGATCAGATTCTAAAAATGTCAGTCGCTCTTCGATTTTTCAAAAATAGCAGACCTACAAGCTCGTATCGCGCCACTCGGTGGCGCGATATGAGCTTGTAGATCTGCTATTTTTAAATAGCTAAAGCATAACATGATGCTGACACCAAAATGGGTGCCCGTTCAGAATGGGATAAACATTAGAGGGCCACAATGGAAATAAGTCCCGGACTTTATTGTGTTTTATCCGTGAATGTCTTTTAACCAACATGTATGATATGTGTGTTATTTGCAAATTCAAATCAAACCAAAACGTAAAGTTTGGATCGCCAAATCCACCCCTGTCGGAGGAGAGAGTCCATTTATCTCAATGCTTCACAGGTGTAAGCCGTTAGCAGGCGTAACGGTTGTTAATATGTGGCGACTGCAGTGGGTCATTTGTCACCCAAAGCAACATTATACACATGCCGTAGAAACACAAGGCAACACAAAGGCAACACTTTTGGGAATGGCAGAGTGTTCTAAAACCACATCAATGGAACATATTATTTGTTGTGTTGACAGAACGAAGCCGAAGAACCCCTTTCCAGAGCGTGACTCCATATCCGAGACTGACGGATGCCAATGATGAGCGCTATCTTAACGGGTGCAAAATCAGTGACGCCACGCCATATGCCCATATGGGTGGGACAGAAAAACAACAACGTTAGGGGTTGTAAATTGTGACCCAGGATTTTCAGGCCACAAAGCGGCCTTAACATCAACTATAGATATACAGCATTTACTGTACATATCCTAATATAAAATAAAAGGCTCAAAGAAGGTGGCTTAGCGTGTTTTAACTCAAGAACAAAGCTGCGTGGGTCATCATATGACATTGGTAGAGTAGGCCCTACCCCCAATCATACTAGAAACTACAACCCACACCAAAGATATATCATATCAGTGGCTGCTCATCAAAGCCAGCGACAAATTGATGGAGTCATTTGATGAGCAACCCGGCAGAGTGGTTTTGACGCAGAGCTTTAAAATGCCTCATTCAATCCACTGCAACCTATGGGTCCCCTGCAGAGAGAGCTGCATGGCAAGCCTCCCTTGGTTTAGCACTTTGGTTTCTATTTTATCATTGTCTGGTGGAGACATCAGTGCAGTTAAGTGACTGCTACTGTACGCCTCCAGCCACATTATAGAAGTGCCTTATTGTCTCCACCAGGCCGAAGGCATGGGGGGAGAGTATGTTTTGCACTCCGTCCGTCCGTCCGTCCGTCCGTCCGTCCGTGTGTCCGTCCGTGTGTGTGTCCGTGAGCAGCTAATCTCCGGCACCGTTAACCCGGTCGATGCCAAATTTTGCACACACACTCCCTGGATGCCAACGATGAACCTCTGCCCCAAAATTTCCAGAACGGCCTGTTATAACGCCACCAGGAGGCCGCTTTGTGCAAAACAAGTTTTTGCACAGTACACCTACAGATTTTGTCCAAACATCGCGCACATCGGTACACAGTCTCTCTAGAGCCATTCAACGAAACGGGTCTTTCAGATTTCTCACACTCCATCCTGATTGGTTAAGATTGGCTTCCAAAGTTCACAGGAGTGCTCAGTTTCAAACAAAATGCTGCAAATCATGAACATCGCGTGATTTCCGTGAAATTGTGCACCCACATTCCCACTAGGCCGAGGAAGAAATGCCACATGAACAATTTCAACTCAGCCTCAAGGTGGCGCTATAACTCGCCAAAAAGTGTTTTTACCTCTAACTGCACTGTGGATAACTTTGTATGCCAACTCCCTAGAGGCCAAGGAAGAACGTTTACTTTTGTTGCCCTTTTATCCAACCACCAGATGAAGGCAAGCTGCAATGTCCTACATTCCTATCCTGGTGGAGACCTGTGCCCAGAAGGGCACTTTTTCTAGTTTTATTATATTGTTGCCGGCGGACAGAAATCAGTTTTTAGGAAATGGACTAAAACAAACCTGTGTTCCATATTTGAATCTGTGTTCTATCTATTATAACAAGTGAAAACATGTCACGTGCGGAAAAGATGTGGCCACAAGCCAATGAAAAGATGTGGCCACAAGCCAATGAAAAAATGCTCCCCGACAGCATAATCGGAGCAAATACCGGGCAGTGTGTATGAGCCATAACTTGTTGACTACACTACGCTACACTAATAAGGATACATAATAATAACTAATAACCCATCCGTTACTACATGTGGAGTCAACTCCCGCAATTTCCTTCTTCCCATAGTGCGCGGCAACATAACTCTGGGATGAGCGGCCGCGAAATTCTAGTTGTTTAAAAGACAAATCTGCAAGCTCACAACCAACGAGTTGGAATGCGATGCATTGTGAGCTTTTAGTTCAGCTATTTTCACTACTTCTGGCATACGGACATAAAATATAAAAAGATGAAAGTGAAGATACAAGGTTTCTTCCCGACAGTGACCTTATATTATTTTACCAGCCAGTGACAACGTGCTTTGTTCACATTGGGCTCAATCACAAGACCACGGTGTGCCAATCACAAATGGATGCAAGTGCTGACTAACTTGTAACATGTTGACACCCTGGGGAGCCATATTTCTCCATGAAATACACAAATTCAAGCTGACATGAAAGGAGTGAAGGAGAGAGTGAGAAGCCACTTAATGTGCAGATGTCAACTTAATCCTCACCGCACATGAATGTGACTACATTCCTAGGCAGATCAAAGTGGATGAGGACCCTGTGACATTAAAAATGGATACGGCATCAGGGTCCCCCCCCCCCCCCCGCCCCCCCAGCACATTTCAATCACCATACAGCAAAGAAAATAATTAGGCATTTGGACTAGCTACAGTTTCAGTCTCTTGGTGTCAAGGGTTTGCCATGTTGGCTTGTTTCCCACCAATGTTGGCTTGTTTTTTTCCAGGGTTGCGTTTTTTTCCCCCCGAGTCGCGGGTTGCTGTTTTTTGGGTTTAAAAAAAAATGTGGTGACTTATTTTGAATATCAAACAAGCCAACATTTCTTTGATATTTATGCAATAAATACCCATAGGTTTGGGGAAGTGTGAATCACACTGAGTGACAGAATGGGTCTGGTGTCTCAGCTATGTGTGAAATAGTATAATAAATGACCAAAACATTTATAATTGTAGACATACATAGTATTTATAATGATAAATGCATCAACAATTTATTTATTAGTATTATATGGTGATATTATTGGGCTTGTTTTGGCCTGTTTTTCAAGGGAAAATTTGGCTTATTTCTTTCACTAAGAGTTGACTTGTTTTTGGCTTGTTTTTGGAGGTGGGTTGGCTTATTCATAGAGTTGGCAACACTGCGAAGTGACAGAGTGTGACAACATTGGCTTTTGCAAGAATTGAACTACCGGTATGCATCTATCCATATACAGTCAGGAACCTCTCTAATCGCCAGGCTGCCTTGTTTTGTAAGCATTAGGAATGTGTTTACCATTTTATTCAATCTGCCAATTGAAGCTTAATCAATTAATAGGCTATACCAAAGGGAGTATTTAAAAAGTGCATATATCAACCATATAAGCACCAATTAAGAAATAAGAAGTGTACAGTGAGGTTCTAGACTAGAGCAGTGAAATGTCAGTTAAAGACAAAAGTTCAACTGAGAGGTGGAATGGAACGAACCGTCATCCATCTCGGTTCCCCTAATTCAACCCATTCGGTCCTCCTCCAATCAGATCAGCGTAACTCATGGCTGGGCTCCTTAAAAAAAGGACACATCCTCCTTCCTTGTCTCGCTTGTGCTATCTGTTCAGGTCACCTGCCACCTCCCCAACACTGCCCAGCAGCAGGCACCACCAGGATGGCCCCACAGGGGCGGGCTCCTTCCATCAGGCAGGATCTGATTTGAGGCTCCTGACCAGATCCTCAGATGGGGCCCGCGCCAAAGCATTTAATGTCATGCCAATATGACTGAATTTATATTTTACTTTATCATGTTCAATTCATTCATACTTTCAATTCATTCATACTCGATGTATTCCCTTTACGTAATAAATATCAGTGCATTCATTCTGTGTAGTGAAATCTCTTAAAGGTATTATGACATGATTTATAACATAATTTTAACAACATTAAAAGTCTTGGCCATGGTCCTTCAAACGTGTCTAAAAAGTTTGAACACTCAACTCCACTCCAGTATTTCTTGACACGAGTTTTTGTGCATGTGTAAAGTTCATCCTGAGAAGCCATGGAAAAACACATTATTTTAGCCTGTAGATGTCGGTAATTCCCCCTTTCCTGTCAACCCAAGATGCGCTTCTTTGACAACGTGGTAGGAACGTCGTCAAAAATAAAAGAGTCATCTAGGCCAGTTGGTATCCAGTGTAAGTTGGTATCCACAGCCAACAACAGAGCAGATTGATTTTTCTCTAGAAGACATTATTAGTAAGTATTACAAAGAAACAAAGTCGCGGTTGACAATGAGGAAGCGGAGAAGAGAGGGTAGGCACTAGGCAGGGAGCAGAGTGGAGGGGGCGGAGGTTTAGCCGGGATCTACGTATATCCCTGCCGTCCAACCAGATGAGACATTTTTGCATAATTATTCACAAGAGTCCAGACAGCAGAGAATACACTGAATGTTCAAACTTCGTTTTTTTTTTGTGAAATTGATGTCAAGAAAAGCCAAAAAAGCCAAAAAATCTACAAAAATGTGTTTTAAATGTCACAATCCCTTTAAGTTGAACTGGTTTTGATCAGACAAAGCCACGACCCAATGTCCAAGACAAAAACTAGTCAACAAACACTGCTCTACAGAGTATTTCAGTGTTCCCAAACATTATCTACAGTGTATGTGACTTACCTGGAAAGCATTACTGGCAAAGCCCAGGCCCAGCTGTCTGCAGACCACCATGGCCTCCATGGTTCCCCAGCCCTCGCTACACACCGTGCCCCAAACCAGAGAACCATTTCTCTCCACAAGCACCTCCACTCGGCCCTCATAGGGGTTACGACCTCCACTCAGACGTAGCTGCATTATATGTATAGACAGAACGCAGCAGAGACATGGTCTTATCAGACAGACGCAAATGCATGAATCTCCTGGTGGAGAGTGGAGATTAATAAATAATAATCCATTGATATTCATGATTTGTGACGCAAATAAACGTTTGAATATCTTTCAACGGAAATAGCATTATTGAAACGTACTCTTTCCTGGAAGCCCATTGCAGGGACATTACACCTGACGGCCGCATCTTCTTCATGGCTGCAGCCAATAGACTCCTTGTTGAAGAAACACTCTGTGATGGACTTCTCAAAGCCAGAACACTGCACCTCATTCATATGCACTGGGCCCATACCTTGAAAAAGAAAACACACACACACACACACACACACACAAACCTTCAATCAATGAAATAAATAACTGAAACTATATTGTGTGTTTACAAAGCTATTGCAAGCAGCGATAAGGTGGGACCAAGCAATAAGCAATAAGAGCAATATGCACAATAAGCCATAGAAACATGGAAGACTGAACTTGAGGAAAAGAAGACCATGTAATTGGGACAGGGTCGGTTTTAATTGTGTGTGTGTGTGTGTGTGTGTGTGTGTGTGTGTGTGTGTGTGTGTGTGTGTGTGTGTGTGTGTGTGTGTGTGCGTGTGGGTGTGTGGGTGGGTTCTTGAAGACTCATACGCTGTGTTGGCTGTGCCGGGATTTGAAGCCATGACCTTGAGTTCCAAAGGCGAGAGAGCTCTACCTACTGAGCTATCCAGACACAATCAGTTGGAGAAAAAAACCCCCACATGAATCCGCAATTCCGCGATCGCGGAATTTACCGCTGATTTCAAAGCCGTCCATGTAATTCTCGACCATCCGCAGAATAGTAGAATGTGGAATAGTCGGACGCACCCGTTTTCACTCCCGGGTGAGGAAAATTCCGGGAGGAAACACAGGCCGCGGAGCGTCCGCATATAACATGACAAAGTTACTTATTACTACTACCAGTAGGTACCACTAGTTAGTAATAAGTAGGTAGTCTAGGTACTATAATAAGGATTTGTACATGGTGAGTAACACTTGTTTATTTATGTCCCGAGGGGACATAAATACGGCGCGGACAGAAACGACAGCCTGCCCTCTAAATGGTTCCTTCTGAAACCGAATCTGTGTAAATGGTTCCTACTGAAACTGAATCCATGCCCTGACTCCTGACAAATTGACAATGCTAAAGCAGAAAAGAATAAATATTACACCCACATTAAGTATCCTCTAGTGTCTAGTCTAAACTGTAGACAGGGCAGGGTTTGAATGACAACCTTTGCAACCAAAACAAATGATTAAAACATGCATAATATTAATAGATCCATCGATCTATTTCATTAAAGATTTTACTTTTATTTATTTTTAAATAGCTTGATAACTCGTCATTTTATGTTAAATAGGTTCATGTCCACGGAATATTAACTAAGCTGCGGAATCAAGGATTGTTCCCAGCTGAATTAGGAATGTTCTCCGCGGAATCAAGACTTCGGGGACTAAAAAACTAGTCCCCTCGGGGCACAGGTCTCCACCAGGATAATAGCTTGTTTATAATTTGTGATGTTTGGACAAAATATGTAGGAGTAATGTTTGTTGCTGTGCAATAATCTGTCGTCTGGTGGTTGTATACGAGGGCAATTAAAATAAATATACCAGTAAGACGCCTGAGGGCGAGAAGCGACCTCGCCCTTCGTGCACACATTCGCCTCGTTGACGGCAGACTGCTGGGCGAGTGCTGGCGCTTTGGCATGGGGGAGTCAGATCAACGTGGAATGAATTCTGTACTTACAATATAAGGAGCATGTCTTGAGTGCACAGGGTTTTGATGAGGTCAGATCAACATATGGAATGTCAGAACAGGTCAGCTACATACAGTATATGGAAATCTAAGGGTGGTAGCGGCGACATTCTCTTGAGTGTACAGGGTTTGATGAGGGCCCAGGTGGGGCCGGGCCTTAAAGTTTCGGGCCTGTTGAGAACTCTGGTTTTCTCTGACTGCCGGGCGCGGCTGCACTAATAACTGTGGGGCAGGCCCGTCTAGAGTTTGAATGGACAGGTATAATAAGTCAAAAGGGAGACATCGAAGAGGAATGATGGATGGGGAAGGATTCGGACATATATCCATATATGGAGATCTAAGGGTTTCCATATATGGGCTTAACTGCGACAGGTCGCATTTACTATATATCCATCTCTGATGATGTCACGTGATGTCACAATGACCTGGGCACCATATATGGGGGCTGATGACACCTGGAGGCTTGCCTGGGGTGACCAGGGGGCTGATGTCACGTGATGTCACAGTGACCTGGGGGTTAATGATTTGAGGCATTTTGTTCAAAATGGACCAATCCTGCAAAGTTTGGAAGGCAATCTTAGCCAATCAGGATGGAATATGGAAAAGCGGACAGATGCATGTTGATCTAAATGTGTTTTACCAAAATCGGCCTTATGGTGGCGCTATAACCAGCAGATGTGGCATTTCTTCCTCAGCCTAGTGCACGGAAATCGCACGGTGTTAATGATTTGAGGCATTTTGTTGGAAATGGACAAATCCTGCAAAGTTTGGAAGGCAATCTTAGCGATTGGGGATGGAATATGGGGAATGTCCGTGTCCGTGTTGATCACATGACTGTAGAGATAGTTTATAGCAATTTGCATGATGTATGGATAAAATGTGTATGAGTAATGTAAAGAAATGTGTTTGGCTAAAATCTGCCTCATGGTGGTGCTATAACAGGCCATTGTGGAAGATTTGGGGCAGAGGGTCATTGGTGGCATCCAGGGAGTGTGTGTGCACAGTTTGGCATCGACCGGGCCAACGGTGCCAGAGATTAGCTGTACACAGACGGACGGACGCACACACACGGACGGACGGGAGTGCAAAACATACTCTCTCCCCATGCCTTCTGCCTGGTGGAGACAACAATAAGGGACCAAGTCCCTTCGGGACTGCCATTTTGCTAACTTTTTTCATCTTGCCCTTGATTCCCCACAAAAACTCTAAACTCGTCGAAATTAATCTATAATTAAAAAGGTCACACCAAAATAAAAATACAAAACTACTGTATAAAAACATTGGGTCAGACAAAGGAAAGCTTTGTTGTTTATTAAATAAAATAATGATAATAATAATAAAATAAAGAAGAAGACTACATTTAGTCTTACAGACAAACCTAAAGCTCAAATGGCAACAGTGAAGTGGAAGCGAGTGAGGTGAGTTTCCAAGCCCAGCAAGCCAGTGGTGAGAATATTTCTTGTTAACAGGAAACCAGCGAGGATTCCCTGGGATGATTTTTCTGAGTGCACCAGTACCACTCTCCCTCTGCTCATTCCATGCAGTCTGCCATTATTCTGGAATTTACTCCTTCCCTGGCAAAATACTGGGTGGAGGTGCAGTGAAAAAAGAATGACTAGGGTATTCACAAAATAATATGCAGTGTGGATATCTTTCTCCTGGTCACAGTATATAGGACAAGCCCAGGAGGGAGTGGGCAATTTTCCACAGTGTGGCAGTAAAACATGCTATTTTCCACACTATATTCTTGTAACAGGTGAGCTAGGGTCCTTAAAACTATTTCACAAGCTTGTTACATTATTTCTGCTGAGTCGTGTGGGTCAGTGTCACTTTTTGGGGGTTGGGTGGAACTAGGGGCTGGGCTAAGGAGGGAAGGGGGGGGGGGTCCAACCTTGCTTTGCCTCCTGTGATAAAACCTCTATGTCAACCCATAACAAAGTCCTGCTGGTATAAGTCTAACAAACTCCTCCATTGAGGCCATAAAGACGTACTGGTATAGGAATGAAGGCTATCATTAGGGACATTCATCCATAAAGTGGTGGAAGGATTTATATTCTGCACAGGTTCAAATTGCCTGGAGGCCAGGGCTGAGTTGTTATGGTGCTCATCCCATAATGTTTCCGAGGTTCGATATCCAAAAGGCAGCTATGTGTGCTATTTAAATGTCTGGTCTGAATAATGACTAATGTAATCGAGGAAAAAACATCATCAGTCCACTTTACTCTAAATACAGGCCCGTCTTCCAGTAGGAGATATTTAACGCTTAAAGGAGAATTCCATGCTAGAATGCTTTCTTATCTTTCTTACCTTTCTTTGTAGTTGTTACGTCCCCACCAAAGAGGTCCAGGTGTTTTTTTGTGCAAAAACTCCTTATTGGCTATTTTCCCTACCATAAGCCCTCAATGAATTGCATTGCATTGAATGGGAATTGAATGGGGCTATGGGGTGTTATGCTAATTTGCTTATTTCCATCGAAAGAAGTAGTAAAGTGTTCCACTTGGGATAATATTTACATTATGAAGAGAGGATAATATACAAAGAAATTATCATTTTAAGCGATGGAAATAAGTGAATTAGCACAACACCCCATAGCCCCATTCAATTCCCATTCAATTCAATGCAATTCATTTAGGGCTTATGGTAGGGGAAATAGCCAATAAATAACCTTACAAAGAAAGGTAAGAAAGCCTTTTAGTATGGAATTCTCCTTTAAAGAATGTACTTGTTCAATTCCATCCCATTTCTCCGTTATAAGACGGTGTCGCGCACCAAAGAGAGATCTACAACCTTACAAATGAAGATGGTCACACGTTTACAGTATATGCTCTCAAAAACCTTCAGCACTATAGGCTCCTGAATGGAACCAAAGTCACTTTCACCACTTTCAACTCTACCTCACCAAACTCACTTTCGCCGCGTGGTTGGTGAGTTGCTTGGTGACGTCAGTGGTATGGTATTGAACTAAAGGGAAAGGTTGAGGGGTAACATTACTGTCTGTGAGATGTTTTGGATATTTTCCTAACCAAGCATTTGGTGAGCAGATGTACTATTGCTCTAAGTAGACAATCATCACTTTTCATCCCATTCCATGCAGACACTGTATTTTAATAGCCACTCCAGCAGTAAAGGCTGTAATTTTAAGCTTTCTGGGCTTATTGCCTTTGGATTGCTTTCAAAGCTATACCTCGCTGGCTACTGTACACCCTGTACCTAACTGTGGGTCAAAACTTTCTGTGCAAACATTTTCTGAAAAGCATCCTCACCCTCCTAGTCTATCGTAGCCAGACGATCAGAGATCTCTGCCTACACAGATACATCTGGTAACATCATACTATAATTAACCGAATGTCTGAGTGTGTGTCCGTGTGTCTGTCAGAAACAGTGCCGTAACTCCTTACTGCCTGCACCAATCACTCCCACTTTTCACACAGGCATTGACCGGAGGGCGTAACGAAGCCCTTTTTTCGATTTCACACATTAATGATTATTAATTAATGTATTAGTCAATTACAAACGCACCCGGGCGCAGTACCCTTCACGGCCACAAGGGGGGGGGGGGGGGGCAAATATCTCACAACGGGTAAGGACTAGTATAACAAATTGAGACAAATTCTAAATTCAATATATTGGCTAGTAGAGCAGAGAAAGTGTCCACAAACAAACCTATGCCTGATGCTACCTGTACTGTTAATACAATCGTGTTAATAAAGTATTCAATCAATCAGTCAATCAGATGTCACCAGGCATATCATATCCAAAGCATCCTCATCCTCCCATTCTCAGGTACAATTATTACCCAATAGACATAATATTGAATCAATTAATATTCTGTTGAATGATACCAGACTATGATTATACTTTTACTCTTACAGAACATGAAATGAAAAGACATTATACGAATAGTATACTAGGTCATGTGAATAGATGTACTGACAAAACAGAATGATTGGCCCACCTTGTCCGAGCCGTCCTCCAGACAAGACCTCTTTGGCGGTTCCAAAGCTCAGCTCTCGACACACCACAGTAGCTGCCAGCAGGTTCCAGTTGTCATCACATATAGTTCCCCATTCCCCATTCTTCAGCACTTCAACCCTGCCTTCCCCCACGATGGCCCCGCCACGCAGACGCACCAATGGTTGCTATGGTGGAGGCAAAAAAGATTAAGTCAGTGAGTGAGTGACAGAGAGAAGAACATTCGGACACCAATGTGTTTGAATTAAAAGGATTAAGTAAAAGAAATGAAAACCCAAATAAAACTAGAAAAAGTGATCCTCGGAGCACAGGTCTCCACCAGGTCAGGTAGGTAGGTTATTGTGGGCCAGCAATGTTTGGAATTTGCTAATCAGGGTGGAATATGAAAAATCGGACGGATCTTGTCTTGATCACTTGACTATGTGTACCGATTTGGACAAGTGGGAGTAATATAAAAATTAATAGTTCGGCCTCCTGGTTGCACTATAATAGGGCAATGTTAACACAATCAGTGCCGGGATTTCTTTCAAAATAGAAGCTCGGGGTGCCGGGAAGATATGTCCGCTTTTACTCTGTAAGCCCGCCCACTTCCGTTCCGGAAAAAAACCGGGAGACATATTTTTTCTTGCTTACCTTTAAAGATTACGATAAAAGTCGCTGATGATCGCTCGCTTCATATTTTTAACGAGAGGCACGTTGAAGTCAGAAATGAAGAACAAAACCACGGAGAGCTCCTTAGATTACGCGCGCCGAGCCTTTCTTTGTGAACGGTAAACGGGGAAATGAACGACAACGCGCATGCGCAAAAGAGCAAGGAGTGCAGAAGGAGAGGCAAAAGATAATAATAATAATAAAAAATCTGAATATTTTTCTCTCGTTTGATATCAATGGAAATGCGCTGGTGTACACACGTCCTAGCAACCCGTCGGTTGGATTAGTTATGACAGTTAAAGTAGTTAAAGTGTGTTTGTCCTGTTGATCAAATCTATCCCTTACAGTTTGCAACTGAATACTAGGCAACATATGTATTCTGTTGGACATTTTTGGAAGTGAACTCCATGATCTATTCAACAAGGTTTTTCTAAAAGGAGAAAACCACAGTTTTGGGTTAGACTATATAGTTCTTCCAAAAATAACACAGTCAGCTGAAAGTTTGGAGGACCGCAGTTTAGACTTTTCCTACTTTCACAGGGCAGGAGAATTGTTAGAAAACCTACAGACTGGGTGGCTCCATGTTAACATGCCACTGAAGTGCTCCTGCCATTAAAAGCTCAGACAGATTGGAAGTGTTTAATTTTACGTAAGTAAACACATTAGTGGCATAGTTTCACGTGCTTCACTGCCATTTGTATTCAGCAATCTGGACATCTTTAAGTGAGGACTTTGGTCATTTGGATTTGAGGGTTACTTACACCTGACCTATCCAAAATACAAAATACAATTTAGGCATTTAGCAGATGCTCTTCATCAAAAAGCAATTTACAGTAAGCAAGAACAACACAAGGCAATACATCAAATACATAGAAATAGTCATCAAGAATCATAACCAATCTAAGAACCTAATATCTGTTCAGTAGATTATCTGTACAGTGAAGCTATGAGTATACATTATAGAGTGCTACGTCTATATAAAATGCTAAATTATAAATCTAATAAAATGATAAATTATAAATAAAAATATACAAAATACAAGTGTACATACATACTAAGGATAATATTGTCAACAGATCGTTGTTGTGACAATTTCTGACACTGATCTTTCCAATTGAATTAAAGACAGATGAATCGAGGAAAAAATGTCACTTGTTCCATCCCAGTTCAATCACTAAGCCGTGGAACGTGACAGAGAGCACATGCACAGGCAAGCAACTCACATCAGGCCATTAGAGCAGAGACAATGACGCCACAAGTGGCCAAAACTTCAGTGTAGCACTGCATTTGTACTTTTGTAGCACTGCATTTGTCTCACTTGAAACATTTATGTGGTTGTGTGAACTGAGTGGTGCAATTCCTCCCCCCCCCCCCCCCCTCTCTCTCCCTCTCTCTCTCTCTCTCTCTCTCATTAGAGACACAGCACTACCCCTCTCTCTGTTTCTGGCGCCCCCTACTGGTATCAATAAGTCACATACTCGTGCTCACACAGGTACACAAACAAACAGGTACACGGACATTGCTGGTTGTAGGAGTGGTTGCACCACTCAAAAAAAACTGTTGAGAAATCATTTGTATATTTTCGATTAGAAATCTTCATTCTCAAAAACGGATTTGTGTAAATGCACAGTAAGGTTTTTCAGTGGAGTGGCATTAGATATGTCACCCTACTATACAAAAAAAACTGTTAAAATTAAGAACAGCATTTACTGAAAAGACTGTATGTTCTGCCGTGTTTGAGCATCCATATTCCATGCAGACCTACATCTTGTGAATATATTATAACATACTCTATGATTCAATGTGGATACTATAATGTTATGATATAACCATTAATTGTAATGTAAATGCAACTCATTTGTGTATATTTCATGTTTTGTATTATGTGGTATGCTGTAGTATACGCACAATTTGAAGAACAGGACTTACAGGCAGTGGTTCTCAAATTGAGGGTTCCAGGGGGTCCCCATGAAAATGTGTTAATATAGCATCAAAATATGTTTAACCACTTTAATCCTGTTTTATAGTTTGGATATAAAAAAACATAAGACAGATCTGCTATTTCGTTTTTTTTGTTTCAATCTTTTAAAATGTTACAAACACAAATCTTCTCTTATGGGGGTCCATGGCACGACAACATGTTTTCAAATGGGGGTCCAGGGACAAATGCATATACATTTATAGGGTCCTTGCACATGAAATGTTTGAAAACCCCTGACTGTGGGTGTTCTGAATAGTTTCTCAGGCATCTCACGGAACACCTACCTCTTGTCGGAATGCCTTCCTGAAGCCCGCCATGGGTGTGGGAGCGAAGGCTCTCCCAGGGATGCAGCTTACCACCACTGGCAAGCCTCCCAAACAGGTACTGTTGCTTTTCAGCGACACAGCCTGACCCAGTTTGCAGCTAGACAGATGGGCCTCGTTGCCAGTGCAGTTGACTGAGTAGTCCCAATAGGTGGGCTTTCTCCTGCGAGCAAACATCCTGGAGAGACAGGAAGCATACTAAGTTAAGTGAAGTCAAGATTTGCACAGGACGCTCGGGTGACGCAGTAGCAAAATGCCTACCCATCACTGTGGAGGTTGTGGGTTCAAATCTACCGTGGTGCATCCTGCTTTTTTTTTAGTACTATAAGTAATAGTATAGCTGATTCTGTAGTAAACAGGTAGTCTAGACATGCTTTGTTGAGATTTAGGGTTAGGGTAAGGATCTGGGTCTGGGCGTTCAGAGCACACCACAGCTTGACAGCATTTCCTTTACCAATGCTGACGTAAAGATCATCCCCATATGGGCTGTGATCTGGCCTAGTCCTGAACGTCACCAGAGTCACCGAAGGACGTCATCATATGGTAATTTGGCTTGCTGGGCAGACTCAACCACTTTGACTTATTTTTGAGGGGTGGTAGCCCCTCCTATATTCAGCTATTAGTGTAGATTTTTGTCTTACACAAACATTAAATTCCCATTGACAAAGAATGGAGAATTTACATCATATGTGGACGAGCAAATCGGTATTTTTGTCCTACACAAACATTAAATTCCCATTGACAATCAATGGAGAATTTTACGTCAGTGTCTGAGCAAATAGGCAGTGTCTATTTTACCTCATGATGATGTATGAGCGCCGCTCACTTCACACGAGTGTGATTTTTTATTTTCTAAAATAGGAAAAATAGCAGATCTACAAGATTTTAGATTTGCTACTTTTGTGTGCCACGGCAGCATGAGGATTAAAATATGGAGATAGAAGGTTTCTGCCTGACAGCAACGATTTGCACTCAATCGTAAATGGTCCTGACCTGCCAAGTAAAAATGTACTAGGACTGGTTGATCTTCATCCTATAATAGATAGGTTCCACATAATCATAATGGATAGGTTCCACTGAGATGTGAACTCAGATTAATGGCTTCAAAGTTCAGAGTGCTGCTAGCCATGACTGATATGACTGATGACCGTGGTGAAACAATAGTGAAGTTAATACAATTACAGCATTCTGAACGGGCACCCATTTTGGTGTCAGCATCATGTTATGCTTTAGCTATTGAAAAATAGCAGATCTACAAGCTCATATCGCGCCACCGAGTGGCGCGATACGAGCTTGTAGGTCTGCTATTTTTGAAAAATCGAAGAACGACTGACATTTTTTTAGAATCTGATCTCAGGTCAGAATGGGTTAATCAGACCAGTGTGTGTCCAGTGGAAACCTCGTATGAATCTGATCTCAGGTCAGAATGGGTTTAAGGCATTGTAAGAACTATCGTCGGATTCGTCGCTGTCGGGTGGAAACCAAACCAGTTACTTGTCAGAAAAGTGCTTGTTAATACATTTCATTGGTTAAATAAAACCAACGGACAGATTTAAAAACGTTCAACCTCACGGCCCTATTTGGGGCATGTCATTATCCCATTCTGACCTGAGATCAGATTCATACGAGGTTTCCGCCGGACACACGCTGGTCTGACGAACCCATTCTGACCTGAGATCAGATTCTAAAAATCAGTCGTTCTTCGATTTTTTTCAAAAATAGCAGACCTACAAGCTCGTATCGCGCCACTCGGTGGCGCGATATGAGCTTGTAGATCTGCTATTTTTCAATAGCTAAAGCATAACATGATGCTGACACCAAAATGGGTGCCCGTTCAGAATGGGTTATAGGCAAATGACACGCCCCCCAATCTACAAGCTTGCAACTTGTCGTGACGCACTGTGAGAACGTAGCAGCTTTTCACACACAGCGCTGTCATACAACGAAATGGGGCATACATTTTAAAGTTGAAAACTGAGACACAAGATTTCTGACATAATGTTGTTACGGACGAAACAACGTGGGGCTAATTGTGCTCTTTCAGGCCCACTGGGGTGCTAATCTCTTCCTCTCCATTTAGTACAGAGCCTATATTAATGTGTTTTAACGAGCCTCACGCACAGAACAGTATGTCCTCCAGTCTGTGTATCACATGTCTTAAGTATACACAGAAAAGCAAATTGAAAGGAGACAGCATTTGTTTTTCATTTGGGACCTTACATTAGGAATGCTGCAGTCTTTTGGACATGGCCCAAATGTTCTAACACCACGCCTAGATAGATGGATGCCTGGTATCTCCTCAAATGTAATGTAATGACGCTGGGATACATTAAAGCAAGTGTAAAGCCAGAAATTACAACATTCTAAATGACATGTTTCAGCAGGTGTACATTACACATGCACACGTATGTAATGTAATATTATGTAAGGATGTACAGTACATAGCATCCTTACATAGCACATGATAACTTTTAATATAAATCTTGGCTGTCAAAGTTAATGTGAATAAAGCTAACCTAGAGGGCAAACGCTGAGGCATCCGAACAGATGGCAAACCCCAGATTATGAAACAACTGGAGCAGGCCTTTGGCTATGCACCGCTACTCAGTCAAACGGCAGCCTGTGAAAACAACGTTGTGCGCGTTTCATGGTTTTCTGAGCAGGAGCAGGGTGCACGGGGAGGCAGACACGTAGATGGAAAAGTAAGGAGCATGACTCGCTCCACTGTGGTTTCCTGAGCACAAGAAACCTCCTTACCCTGCAGAGTTCACTGCAGTGCTGGCTAAAAGTGTATGGTTATAACTGTGATTAACCTGTAGCTATTTGGCTGCTGGTTACCACATTTTCCGCTTCAACATTACAACTGCTATCAGGAATGCAACGAAGTTAAATGCATGAAAGGAGGATGATTTTGTATTCATTTATTTCTGTCAGTCTTGAAAGGCTTGTGGTGAGATCGAAGCAAGCATGTCAGACACACATGGGTCTCTTTTATTAAGACATAACTTTCCATAATTAACTTAAACCCTATAAACTTAGTTGACCAGATTCCCCCAGCACTCTGTTCTTGGATCCCTTATTTCTCTCTAAATCAAAACTCTTCACTGCAAATAGACCCCGAATATGGACACTAGTATAGATATAAAATATAGATAAATAGGCAAATAGGCAGAACATTCTTGCAGATTATTGTTTGTACACCAAACAATTGGTGTATAGAGACCCCTGGGGGACTCATATCAACAAAGTATTAGGTTTTAAGAGGTTAATGTCCCCCTATAGAGTTGAGCGATGTCAAGGCTTCACGTTCAGCAGACAGACATTGTATTGGTATTGTATGTATGGGACATGACACTGATCAGGTTTCAGAGTTTCCATGATATATGGATTTCTTCCTCAAGTCAGTATAACAGAAGGGGATCACGTGTGAAAACGAGGATATATAATGAGCTACATGGAGAAGTTGAAGAACATCAACCCTGAGCCTGATTGTGTCTTCACCATTGTACATGAGCTACAGGTGTGGAGCCTCCACCCTGGCAGTTGTTGACCCTTTGAGCTAAACAGGGAATAGTACATACTGTAAACGTGGCAGTCTTCATGCTATGTTGCTCAACACACCCACTCACTTCCAAGAAGAATGACCACTTGAGACATATTTCACCATTCAATAAGAGTGAATAGAGAGATAATTGAGAAAGATGATGTGAGGGAACTGTTAAGTTAACCATGGTAAAGTTCATGTTGTACTCCACCCCCTGAGATGCAGATTTAACCACTGTAAAAAAAAAATGTGCTTAATTTCCCCTTGGGGAAAGTAATAAGGTACCAACCTATCTAGTGAAGGACTACTCACTTGTACACTCTGGCATTGTATTTCCTCTCCCCAGGGAATCCAAACATGCCACAGATGACCCTGCTGTCAAGGTGGTTCCACTCATTGTTGCAAATCTGCTTCCACTTGCCCCCGTCCTTCACCTCCACATAGCCCTCTGTCACCGGGATACGCTTGCGGTATGATGACAGGATGGCTCGAATGCGCACGTCCTCTACTTGGATATTGAAGTTCTATGAAAAAGAAGAAAATATAGCGAATATTATAGTGACGGTAAGAATGAGGTAAACATTTAATTAACATACTTGACATTTCCCGGAGCATACCATGGTTTGATTTTAAAGGAGGCCATTGGATTCATGTCATTTCAGTATGGTATTAAATCAACTTGCAGCCTTGAAACGTAGGTAGGTAATACACTAAATATAATATTAATCATACATTTTATAATTGTCTCCACCAGGCCGAAGGCATGGGGAGAGAGTATGTTTTGAACATTTTCAACTCAGCCTCATGGTGGCGCTATAACTGGCCGAAAAGTGTTTTTACCTCTAACTGCACGATCTGTGGATAACTTTGTATGCCAACTCCCTAGAGGCCAAGGAAAAACCTGCCTGGAATTCTGCTCTTTATAGCGCCACCAGGAGGCCGACATATGTAAAACACATTTTCTAATATTACTCCTTCAGATTTTATCCAAATTTCACGCAAATCGGTACACATGCTCTCCATAGTCATGTGATCAAGACGGGTTTGTTTGATTGGCTACGATTGGCTTCTAAACTTTTCAGGAGTAGCCCGCTTTGTACCAGTTTTGTACAAATCGCCACAACTACTCAACGCAGCGTCCAATTGTGGTGAAACTGTGCATGCATATTCCCACTAGGCTTTGGAAGAAATGCCACTTGACAGTTTTCAAATCAGCCTCATGGTGGCGCTACAACAGGCCAAGCTGCGTCACACTCACACACACACACTCACACACACACACACACACACACACACACACACACACACACACACACATTTATATTGCTCCTAAACATTTTGCCAAACATCACACACACACACTCCTATCCTCCTGGTGGAGACCTGTGCACACTTTAAAGTACAAATGAACTATTAACATACATTTGGATACAATTTAATTTATGGTTGAAGCTGTGAATATACACATTGCATGAAGCTCTGAACTTTTGGCTTTTACAATTTCCAACGACTTTGTCTGGAATCATCAATCCCATCTTATACACAACTCTACAGTACATCACAGCTCAGTGGAATGTTGCATTTCTTGTGTTACATAATATGAAATCTATGGCCCTCATCTCCCCATCTGTGCTGTAACTCAACCACCCCCTTGTAAACCTGTATCCGGTTTACTTAAACATTTTCACGGTAAATACCCTCATTAATATAAAAAGACCATGACCAGATGCACTGCAACTGTTTGGCTTCTGAACAGCAGAATCATGGAGGTCTGTACCAGCATAGCACGTGTTGTGTGTGGCAGTGGTGGAAATGAGCGAGGTACCTTTACTCAAGTACTATTTTTGAGTATTTCCTTTTTTGATCATTTATACTTTTATTCCACTACATCTCAGAGGCAAATATTGTACTTTTTACCCCCACCACAATAATTTGACAGCTTTAGTTAGTAGTTACTTTGTAGATTTAGATTAATTCAAAACCAAAGTCTCACTATTTAACCTTTCAACAATACATGTTTAAGCAATAACAATCATCCTCCCATAAATGTATAGACTCAGGGGGGTCCCTGCTAGGAGATTGACTGTATTACTATAGGGGAGACAATGAGTTTCATCCTGGTATTTGCCACGGCACCAAGGCAGAACTGCCAGTCATAGCAAAGACTTGCCAGACTGGAGAAGAGCAGTACAACAGTTAGCACCCAGGCAGTGTCAAGCTGTCAAAAAGGGACTGTATGAGTCTTTCCTCTGTGACTCTTGGTAGGGATTAAGTAAACAACTTTCTCTCCCTTAGACCAAACCCACATTCTTGCACTACGTGACAGTGCAAGCTAAACGAGAGGGAGGGAGAAAGACTGGGGGGGGGGGGGGGGGACACGTCGCTTTGCTCAACACATGTGGTGGGCATAAATACATATCACTTACAGTCAAACAAGTGGAGAGAGACCTACCAAATCAGTAATGAAAAAGCAAGGGTTAGATGGGACCATTGAAAAAAATAATCGCAAATCATCAGTCTTTCGCTCAATCTATTTTGTCCCCATGGATGACCACAGTAACCATCCCTTGTTGGGAACAGAGGGATCTGGTATGAGATGGTTAAACTGTATGCAGGCTGAAATTATAGGGAAATACTAATGACAGGAAATGTGGTGATGGTGCGATGTTGTCTGGATATACACAGCCTGGTAGATGACATTAGTGGTAAGTGGTAAGGCTATTTCTAATATCTTTTCAACTTAATTCACTAGGAGGAAAGCATATACTGTATATCCTGGTGCCAGATTCACTTGGCAATCACAACAAACAAAAGAAGAGAAAAATACAATCTGCGAACATCCAAATAAAACGCAGCCTAAATATCTCATGCCACAGTCAAGTAAACATGACTGGTGAAAGTCACTAAAGACTGCTATCCAAAATTAGCTCAAGACTGTGATGAATGTCCGATAAACATTGCAAAATATCCCCATCTCTTTCTCAGTCACTGAGCCCAAGTCTATGTGAGATAAACAATATCCCTGCCAACAGTTTGCTGGTGTGCTTACTGCTTGTGTGTACTGTACGTCTTTAACAGTCACCACTCTATGTTTACAGAGAAGTCTGAAAATATTACAACTATTCCCCTTTAATTTGGTTTCAGGTGGATGACAGACTCAACTTGTTTGGGAAATGGCTTCTCACCCTCCCACCCTGCTGCCCTCCCATTCCCCGCTGGCACTGCCACATCTAATTCCTCATATAATCTATTTCCTGTTTGGAGGTTCAGAGGGCACTTCAAGGGTCTTGTTTACTAGAAAGCGGGCCTGAAATATGCATGGTTGACAGCATCGGGATTGAAGAAATAAAGTAGAGTTTTCTAACATGTGTGCTTTGTTTTCAGTGCACTCTGGGGAAGGGGGGCCCAATCAGTTTGGCTTGGGTAAGAGGAAGGTGGTGCAGATGGAAAAGCCATTAGCTGGATGAGTCTCTATTGAAGAGTTTCAAGACCTGCTGCAACCCAACTCTTACTCACTATGGTTGCTACACACTTTCCAGTTCAAAATAAATATTTATTTTTTTATATAAGATTTAATTCATTAAAGGATGACTTCACCCATTATCAACCTATCTTCATATAATTTGTCCTCACTAATGCTCATGATAAAATGATATTTTTTGTGTCTTATAGGAGAAACAGGACACTTCAGAAAGCCACCTACCGGGGTGCCGGTGGCCTAGTGGTTAAGGCACAACCACATTAAGGCCCTCATTTATCAATCGAGTGTAAAATTTATAAAGTGATCGCAAACAGCTGATCCTTCCTTAATTTCGTTCTCACGTTAATAAATGTCACGGCTGAATTTGATCTGGCACGCCCTAAGAACTCAAGCCTCGCCCTCGTTTTTGCGACCTGAACCACTGCTATACGATCTGGAAACCATGGTTACCGTGCCTTTCTGCCCGCCTCAAGTCACCCCCCTCTCTCCTACACACACACACACACACACACACAGACGCACACCCGCACACACGCTGCACGCCACGCACACGCAACTTGCAAGCCCAGCTAACTGGTGTGTTGTTAAATAAATAAACAACGAACACCTGCATGAATTAAATAAAGTTGTAGGCCTACCCTGTCTGTTTCCCTCTCACCTCGCTTGCCTTGCTGTCATGTCCACGCACGCACGCACCTACATGACACATCGACATCGCATCGCCATGAATGGAATACGTTTGGGCTGGCCTATATTAATTTTACCCATTCGTGCGCAGTGCACGGCGAAGGCGTGAGACTGCGCACTGCTGTGATATTAAAGTCCTGTGGGTGAGTGTCAGTGATGCCTGCATGAGAGATAGGCTATCATGTCGTCAAGGCAGTCATAATCAACGTTTATGTAGTGATGTGATCATTGATGAACGAATCATAAACATATGGATGAAGGCTTGCTTGCATGTGTGCTGGTATGTGTTGGCGACGCACGCCACGGTCCCGTCCTCCCCCGACCCCCGAAAATGATCTCGCTTTTATCTGAACTGTCAAAACTGTCAAAACCTGTCTAAGCACTTTAAATGGTGAATGATTAAGCCCCTTACGCCTATAGCCTGCTAGTACTTACTACAAATAGGCAAGCTGTAAGCTTGTCATTGTCACTTGGAAATAAAGGCGTGCAGTCCATTTATGCCTTTTTTTATAATATCATAATCACATATGCCGCATCCAAAATCATCTCACAAGTGCGCTCGCATAACAAGGCCAGTAAAGCACTGTTTGATTAAGCACTAATACATTGTAAACATGTTATATTGTTTTTAATTGCGCGATTTTAATTACTTGTAAAGTTGGAAATCTCTCTTTTGTTTTTTACATACACATACCGTTTTATATTAACATTTTAGGAGTGAAAACATATGTTTAAATGCCTGTGACAGCCTCTCAGCTGGTCAAACAATGCTGCTCCGCTGTTCTACGACAGAAAAACAGGTGAGGACAAAGCGTACGCCAGCTGCCGAGCAGACGTGGGTTTTGAACGTTGTCAAGTTTTGGCGTACGCACGGTTGATAAATGAGGGCCATAGGCTCTAAAGCAGCCTGACAGAGTGTCACAGGTTCGATTCCCGAGCCTGACGACCTTTACTGCGTATCGCTCCCTGTCTCTCTCTCAGTTTCCTGTCGCTCTCCACTGCTACTATCTAAATAATGACAGAAAAGCCCCAAAACAAATCTTTCAAAAAAAAGAAACCCACCTACCAGTGACATCTTAGGCAGGTTTAAAATGTTTTATTTCAATTTTTATTATCGCTTTCATTATTGCATTCTAACTTTCCAGGAATATAAATCCTGCTGTTTCTATTAGCCTTGATTCCCAATCGATGATGTCACTGGTAGGCGGGTTCCTGCTGCCCACAGCCCTCCTCTGGGACACACACAAATGGTACCATACCTAATGAGCTTTAGTGAGTAGGACCAGTTATATGACGATAGTTTGAAAATGGGTGAAGTCGTCCTTTAATCAAAACATTCCAAAATGTGAAATCAGAGTGGATCTGAACATTTTATATGAAACGTATCCAAACAGTTATGTCCTGTTATGCTTCTGCATATACTGTCAACAGGTATAAGTAAGTGGTAAACCTACTCCTTAGGGAAAACAATATGGTGCAGCATGGCCGCAGCTGTCATGTATAATCCACTTTCTCAGTAGAGTAAGTAGACCATACATCGTGGGGAATGATCTCGCCCAGTCAGCAGTGCTCAGTAATACTCAACTTAATTTCTCTGTGGCACCAAAGAGTTGGAAGGACCAATAGACATACCATGTTTAGAGGCTACAGGGTTACGAATGTGGAAATACTACTGAGCCCCAGGCTATATAGGCTTGACTCAGCTGTATATCGCAAGATGCAGGCTACGCAAAGAATGCAGCAGTCTTTCGGTTAACACTCAGGGTGTTTTTCTGGCAACAAGGCCACAGATATTTATACAACTTAGGGCCAAACTGTGACTTCATGATCCTTCACCATGCTCAGCACTGTTCTAATGTGTGTCACTGCCAGCAAAAATAAAGTGTATGAGGAACATATGGTTCCAATAGAGCCCTTGAAGCTCTTTTCCTGTTGAAATCATCTATAGTCCAAAGAACTGGGACATGCTATTCAGTTTTACAGTTACCATTCACAATTACTTCTGAGTAACTTAATTTATAGTTACAGTCATGTATATTTGCTCTTACAGTGTTTTTCATGTTTTCTTTTATTTTATTTATTGGATTCTCCTACTCAATTCACCCTTTGTCAAGGGTCAAGTCCCGACATGTGGTTGTGCCGCTCTTTGCACCCATTGGTTGCCGTTTCATGGTTGGACAAAAATCCTTTCTCTCAATCCACTACCATTGAAATAACGTGTTTTTCAGTTGCATCTGATTTAGAAAATGCAACATAAACAAGGTGGAACCAGGGCGGAACAAGGCAGAAAGAGCCTGCTGGTTATTCAGTCAGGGACCAATCAGAAGACTGACGAATTGTGAGTACATTGAAACCAGAACTCAGTGTGAAAACACTGATCTGCTATGTTAGAAATCTTTGTTGACATCCCTCCCAGTCACTACTCCCTGTGATTTCCACGTGTTATGAGGTCACATTTCTTAAATGTATTCCCCTGGCCAGAGAGTCGATTACTTCACAGGCCAAAGCACAAACTGATCCGTTTCCTGAATGACCATTTATAAGATTGCAGGAAACGTCATGTACTCACCAGTTTTGTTTCGTTTACGGTAGACTTCCTTAGGAGCCATTAAAAGAGCCTTTGTTTGTAAATTGAAAGCAGATGTCTAAGTTCAACAAAGCCATGACAAAACCTAAAACCCCAAATCAAAAATGTAAGAGACAAAAAAATATATATAATTTTTCCAATGATAACGTTTCCATAACTGCAATCTCTGTTCATATGATTATTTTGTTAATTTAGTCATTATTAAGCCAATCGTTTTGTCTCAGCTGTGTGTGCTTGTGTGTGTGTGTGTGTGTGTGTGTGTGTGTGTGTGTGTGTGTGTGTGTGTGTGTGTGTGTGTGTGTGTGTGTGTGTATGTGTGTGTGTGTGTGTGTGTGTGTGTGTGTGTGTGTGCGTGCGTGCGTGCATGCGTGCTCCATAACGAGCTTGAGTCCAGCAGTGGTGTTTTAGTGGATTTCAGACTGGATGGAAACCTCTTTAATATCAGGAGGCTACAGGCTGTCCACAGAGCAGGTCCTTGAGTTGCAGTATGCAGATGACTGTGCTCTTGTGGCACACTCTCCACAGGACCTCCAGTCCATCCTTGCTGTGGTGGTCAAGGCCTACAGCAGGATGGGGCTGTCTGTCAACACCACCAAGACAGAAGTGTTCTGCCAATGGAGCTCCAGTACCCCACACACCCTGCCTGCCTTCACCATTGACCACAAGCCCCTGACAATAACTCCATCATTTAAATACCTGGGCAGTATCCTCTCTGAAGACTGCAGCATCGACAGTGAAATCCAAAACCGGATCAAGCAGGCATCAGCTGCCTTTGGGAGACTACGGCGACGGGTCTTCCAACAACAACAATCTTCACCTGCACACCAAAGTCTCTGTTTACCAGGCTGTCTGTATCACCACCCTCCTCTACAGCTGTGACGCATGGACCCCACATAGCCGTCACATCAAGGCCCTGGAGCGCTTCCATGTTGGATGCCTGCAGCGCATCCTTGGCCTCACCTGGCACCTCAGACTGAAATACTTGCTAAGACCAACTGCAGGAGCATCGAGGCCATGATCACCCATGCAGCACCAACTGCGCTGGCTCGGACACGTCATACGGATGCCCCAAGACGGGCTGCCCCGTAGAGTGCTGTATGGCCCAGCTCCACCATGGCCAGCGCCTGGCAGGAGGGCCAAAGAAGCGCTATACAAAGACCAGCTGAAGACCTCACTGAGGAAGTGTAAGATCAGGCCTGAGGACCTGGAGGCTGCTGCTGCTGCTGACCGTGACTCATGGCGGCAGCACTGTCACGAAGGAACCCAGAGGCTGGAGGAGGACAGGACTGTCAGAAGACGGCAACAGAGGCAACAGAGACACAGGAGGAACACACCCATGACTGCCATTACCACTACCACCACTACAACCTACCCATGCCCCACCTGCAATAAAACATGTAATTCCAGGATTGGACTCTTAGCCATCAAAGAACTCACCGTTAAGGACATAAGTGTGTGTGTGTGTGTGTGTGTGTGTGTGTGTGTGTGTGTGTGTGTGTGTGTGTGTGTGTGTGTGTGTGTGTGTGTGTGTGTGTGTGTGTGTGTGTGTGTGTGTGTGTGTGTGTGTGTGTGTGTGTGTGGTATACAGTAGATGAAAAACAGAACTTACAGTATGTAGTAATGAACTAATTGTTTCATTAGTAACTGTACTATTATTACTGAATTTTGACCAGTAATGATGGGTTAGAATTGAATGTAATTACAGTAACATATTCATTTGTTACTTTGTAACACTCCGATACACATGGGAGTCACCAGCCGCTTCTTTTCAACTGAGTTTCACTCAATGGAGGAACACGATATCCCTCTCTGTTCCAATCCCACCTCCTGCTGAACAGGTACCCGACCATTAAGTCGAAACTCTAAAGTGGATGGATTCAACAGGGCCATAGATTTTTAATAAAGAAACAAACAGTAACGTATGGTTGTGATTCGTCCCACAGCAGCATAATATCACAGTGTGGATGAAAAAGCCACTTCAACATTAGTCTGAAACTTGCGGTATATTCACGCTTCTGTACACACTACTGCCTGAGGCAGCAGGCTTAATTTTAGAATGCATATTTCCAGAGGATAAACATCCGACTGGTGCCTTGGGGCTGTGAAATTGTACTGGGCTACAGAAATATGTATCAGTTGTATGGGAATCTGATTAAACTGGTAGGACTTCATTTGGGATATTGGACCAAATGGCATCAAGAAGAGTTCATGGTGCCGTTTAATTAGAGGCTGACGAGGCAGTCTATGGCACCCTGCCACCGTGTGGCGGTTTAGAGAGTAGAATGTTGAGATGTTGACCTTTAGCCCTCAGGGGAAACAATGACTAAAGAGAAAATGGGAGCCATAAAACTCTGCTTGGGGTGACTTCGATGTCAAAATGTAAATACTTTCACAAGGACCATTGAAAAAGAGTGAGGAAATGAGAGAGTGGAAGAGAAAGGGTTAAGCAAGTGAGATGAGATAAAGCAAGTAAAAGTGAGAAAGGAGAGAGGGGTGGGGGACCAAGGAAAGATAATGGGAGAGATGAGTTCTACCAGCAGCCTGGAGCACCACAATCAGTCTTGTTCAGCTTTGCCTGTCCCAGCATGACATCCCTGGAAGATTCTTTAGGACAAGTGGACTGCAAAGTAATGAAGCTAAATATATCAAGTAGGATGATGCCCTGCCTATAGGCATGTGATATCACCCAAGTCCTAAAACACTAGCCTGTGGAGGAACATGTGAGTGAATCCACATCATCAGTCTGATGAAGAGGCTACAGCCTCGTAATATAATACCCATGATGTCATGCAATTTACGCAATGGGCATTCCTCTCGAGGTAAAATATTTCAGGTGGCATACCGTGTTTGTCAGAGGGTTTTATATTTAACCAATGAAATGTAGTTAACAAGAGCTTGTAACTACATAACTGCTTTGGGTCCTGTTCAACATAGGTTCTATTTTCAAATTGTTCCAGAAAAGTAACTGTTTTGGACATACAAGGTTTCAGCCCAACAGCAATTACATAAATTGTCTTTCTTCAGACAGCAGACACTACAGCCTATGCATTTCACATAGGCTAATCTTTTCAATAAACCTCCACTCCACCTATATAATATAATGTTCCACAAAAGTTTACATTTTTCCACAACTGAGACAAATGTACATCTTTCATAGATTGCTTCCACCATGTGCACTTAGCTTGCTTGCTTGACCTTCATAAAATGTTTGCCTGAATAAAACGTAATACTTCATAGAGAAATCTGACTGCACAAGTGTCTTCATAAAGTCTGCACTGATAAAAGGCTAAACTGTATGTTGTTAACTTGGTACGGAAACAGGCACTGCCAAAACTCACATTTCATAAACCCAGGAATCTCTCAAAGTTGAATTTAGTTTTGAGATGGACGGTAAATGTGTGACAGATCATACAGCAAACCTCAAATATTTTCTCTACCCAACTCTAAAAACCAAAATGTTTCGGGGAAGTTGTGTTTTCTAAAGGCAGGACAAAGATACAAATAAACACGGGAACAGGAATATTTAAGAACTGGAATATTCATATTCCAGTGAATATTCCAGTGAAGGGAAATGGAGGAACCTAAGTGCTGGGCAGTAGCTTTCTGTTTACTGTCCAAACAATCTCCACTCTATTCCACTGCACCACAAAAGAACAACTTTCTATTTTCGGCAGCGGTGAACCTGGAAGATCAGGAAAGCCTGTACTAAAGAATGTACAAAAACAGGCCTCTAAAAGTAATCTCTTCTCTTATTTCAACAACCAAAGAAGACAAAAGTACTCACAGAGGAGGACTCCATCCCAATTTAAATGGAATGTCAAAAGGTCAGTGCGTGCGAGGCCTCTCGCCGCTCTCTCTTAACTCACCCTTTAAGCATTGCTTTGTGGCCGACTGGCTGGTCGTTGTCCTCAGGTTATCATCACCTGTACCATACTGTGAGAGGGCACACAGGCCTCTTAACGCAGATACCTGTGTTGTGTAAATCCAAAGCTTATTCAAAAGCCCTCCTCTCATCCTACTAAAACCACAGAACCCACATGGCCTGTCGTCATGCCTGTCGGTCATTACAAACCCCAAGTCTGCCTGGGCTGAGTCACCAGAATACCTTTTCCAGATGATAAGACCAGGGCCCTGTGTGGTGGGCCTGCCTTGTGTTTTATACATAGTGAGCCCATGTGTCCCCTCTTAGTGAATGGAAAAGCTGAGTACGATTATTTTCTACCCCAGCATGAGACTGGAGAGACTGACTCCAGACGTCTAGACTAGACCACTCCAGCAGTGTTCTCTCTGGAGAATCATAATCAGTACCTTTTCTATTCAAAAAAAACCTACGCGGAACAGAACAAGCCGGATGAGATGCATCCTTTCCCACTACAGGCATTTATAGCTTTGGAAAGATTTTAATCGGACTCAAACGCTCCACAGGGGAACAGTTTAATTTACAATGGCCTTATTACAGTCTTTTGTATTAACCCATTCTGACCGGGCACCCATTTTGGTGTCGGCATCATGTTATGCTTTAGCTATTGAAAAATAGCAGATCTACAAGCTCATATCGCGCCACCGAGTGGCGCGATAAGAGCTTGTAGGTCTGCTATTTTTTTTAAATCGAAGACACTTTTAGAATCTGATCTCAGGTCAGAATGGGTTAATAATTAAACTGGCAGGATGTAATAGACATTTTTAGAATCTGATCTCAGGTCAGAATGGGTTAACCCTTGGGAATGTTGATCTAGGTATGAATAGTAATGTGCCTGCACCTACAGTAATGAAAATGTTAGTAAATAAATACATAACATACTAGTAACAGGGTGTAACAGGCACAATTGAACCACATGATGAACCTTAGCATCCCTATCCCATTCTGACCTGAGATCAGATTCATACGAGGTTTCCGCCGGACACACACTGGTCTGATGAACCCATTCTGACCTGAGATCAGATTCTAAAAATGTCAGTCGCTCTTCGATTTTTCAAAAATAGCAGACCTACAAGCTCGTATCGCGCCACTCGGTGGCGCGATATGAGCTTGTAGATCTGCTATTTTTAAATAGCTAAAGCATAACATGATGCTGACACCAAAATGGGTGCCCGGTCAGAATGGGCTATTCTGGTGCAACAAAATAGCAGATCTAAAAGCTCACAATGCCTCGCAACACAACATAAAAAACATAACATAACATAACATACAAACATGCATTACATAATCAGAGAGGATTCATATGTATTTGCAAAACTATTCCGCAGAATAATTCATAGGTTAAGGTGATTCATTTGGGTGTTTTTAAACCACGGTCAAATCCTGGGGAACAGTTCTGCTGTGCTGTTCATACATGTTAACTATCCCATTTAGACCCGAGTTAAAAACATTCACTTTGAAAGAATATATATTCAAAGATTTGCGCCACATTTCCAATAGCAAAATTATAACATAATGTTTAAAACACCAAAAGGGGTTCTCGCCCAAAATGGGTTATATAAGTTTTAAACTCAGTAGAGAGAGAGAGAGAGAGAGAGATAGAGAACACAGGTGAGCAATAGCAAGAGAGCGACAGCAAGATAAGGCAAATGAGAGAGAGAGCTCTGTTGTACAGTTTGCGAGTCATAACATTGGAATGTGAATGGCCTGCACAGTGGGCATATAGATAACATTCTGCCTTTGGTGGCAATTACATCTGGGCTGATTGGCCTCTGTGATGAGCTCAATGCATCTTTAAAAAGACCAGTCAGGCAAAAATGAAGCCTAATTTATATGTCATTTTACAGTATTGCTTGTTCAAGTACACAAGTGAACGGGCTGCATTTTCGAGTTATGAGTTATGAATCACTTCAGTTCCCCAGACTCACTTTGACTGTCTGGAGGCTATTTGCAAAAAGCTTATTGAGATAGATAATCACAATGACAGCAACTGTCTCAATCAGTTATTGTCCTGGTTGACTTCGTGTCCTTTGTTGTACTATAAGATTTCGCCTCAGCCCCCTCCTTCCTGTCTACCCCTCCACTGTGCTATCTGTCTAGTGAAGGAGAAATACTTTTAAATGTCTTAGAAGTATTGTTTTTCGGCATAGTCAGCACCTTCTTTGAGTGCAGAAACCATTTTCTAATATGAGTTTTGGATTGCTGCAGCTGGCTGTAAAGATTTGGCGAAAACAGCATATCTACAAGTTCATAACGTATAAAGTTGTGAGCTTGTAGATCAACTATTTTCATCACACGACACCATTGTACGACAGTACAAAGTATAAAATAGAAGTTAATATGTTTGAAGTTGATGTTTAAGACAAAACACTTCATGAATGCCACAGAATATTCAAGAAATTTAAATACTGAATGGAGTAAGCTCAAGTCACTCCAAAACAATGCAAAAACAAAAAGCACAGCTGTGACTGAGAGAGCTGAGCTGTCAAGGTGTGAGGTGACAAATGTTTGTCTAGTCAGAAGTAAAAACATATCAGTCAACAACAGCTTAAGTTGCCAAAAGGTCCACAAATTCCTTGTAGGAGGCTAAAGAAGATCACATGGGAGTGTAATAAATATACTGCCTACATTTCCTGCTATATTTTTAAACCCACCTTGTTCTTAAATGATGTCCAATGATAAATTATGTTTTTGAACAATAGAAAATGACAATACAAATGTGAATAGATTTTTTTTTATATAGTAAGCATTTGTTTTGGGCATTTCATTATAGGCAACAAGTTTCAATAATTGCAAAAATAGCAGGTCTACAAGCTTTCAGCTCTTATAGTTTGCGGCAACACCGTTAAAAAAAGACCACTGCATTTATATAACGGTTTTGTTTAGTCAACAGTGTAAAATGACTTTTAAAAAATGGGGGATAAAAGGTGCATGGCTTACCTCCACATGGTTAGGCAGAGTGTTGACAAATTTAAACCCTGGGATCCTTTTGTCACTGCACACCACGCCCACATCCTCTGTGTGCTTACAATCTGACACACCGATTCCATTAGAGTTGCACAATGCCAGGCTCTGCTCTTTGCCAGTGCACTGGACATTGTCGAACCAAATGCGTCCTGGAAAAGTAGAAGAAACACTCAGTTCACTGAGGATTCAACAGGACTACCACAACAAGTTTTCTGTTTATTTTCTAGGTATGAAACGTGAGGGTCAATGTCATGTGTGTGACTTCATATGGTCAGCTAAGTTGTGTGACGTCAGTCGTCTACGATATATGAATCCAAATGTGGGCATTTTTGAAGCTTGATCTACCTTCCATTATAAATGAATTAACAATATATTTCCTAAAGCCTGCATGGCGGTACAAAGTTGTCTTACTGGCAATGTGCATATAGGTTTGGTCCAGTCAGTGGTTTTCAAGCTTAGCTCTGTTAAAACACACACACACACACACACACACATACATTACTGACCCTCCTTCAGAGCCATGCTACTGTAGAGAATTCCCATATTTTCAGTTGTTGTACCTACTTATTTTATTAGAATGTGTATCCATTGTTTTGTTTTATTTTGTTTTGTGTTATTGATCTTTGTACCATTTCTGGGGTGGGGTGATGGTGGACCGTCAGACTGTGCTCCCTATACATACTTACATCATCATCAAATTCCATAATGAAATGTGAAATATACATCATGCTAAGTGACTCACAAGAGGTAATTGCAAATTAGTATCCAGTCATGCCTGGAATTAGATTTTTTTGTGCTTAATCTTTTCCATTTAGTTCCTTAATACTGTAGATCATGCTACGGTAGGAGCCATAATGTTTAACTAAGTAAGTAAATCCTGAGCAACCAAGGTGAGAAGGTGAACATCAAAACTTTTCCAAGAACATTGACTCATACAGTATAATGATGACTGTGTAGTCATGATTTTCAGGCTTTTTGACTCAAAAAGGCTTTCAGCTTTCAGGAAGAAGCCGGGAATTCACCAGGAAGACATATTTGATATTACACCGCATCTGGGGGTCTAGACCTCCAGAGAGACACGAACCTCTGACATGGAGAAAGACGCCCGCGGCTGTTTCTTGGACAAAAATCCTCTCTCCAGGAAAGAAAAGTAAAGAAAAAAAAGGAACTGAGGATTTTATTTTATTTTATTTATTCTCATTTAAAAAGAAATGTCTGTAATTCTGTTAATTTACAACAACGTGTTGGGAAAGTTTTGAGAGCAAGAGTGTCTGTCCTGTGGTCTTTGTTTTGTTTGTCTGTTCACATTTGTCGTTGTTTAACTGTTTTTTTTGTTTTTTCGTTTTTATCACATTTATATATCTTTTTTATTATGTATTGTATGTGGAATTTACATTACCTGTCTTTATCTTTCATTTTATAACTGAATAACTCATTATTATTGTCAAAGATTGTCTAATAAAAACAGTATTAAAAAAAAAAAAAATCCTCTCTCCACTCACTACCATTGAAATAACAGGTTAACCCTATGCTCAGCTTTCCGGCTGAAGAAAAATAAAAAAGTGAGTGTGGAAAAGTGGAAAAGAGGACGCAAATTGTGATTGGCCAGAACGAGATGATGTATGATAAGAGTGCCCCTCACTTCACACAGGTGTGACTTCTTATATAATATGAACTAGACTATGCTAAACTAACTACAGCAGGCAATAACGTGCTTTGATATTGTTGATACGCCAGTAGTTTCAGCTCTATTTAACAGTATAAACTAGTGATTCTAAAATGTTTTAATTTCAATGACCCCCAGTTTATTATACATTAGGGACATAACTCTGATGCATTAGGGACATAAGTCCATCCACACGCCAGAATAGTACCTACTACCTCCCAGTCCCGGCAGAGTAGTTCAGGAGGAACGGATTGTGTGGCCCTGGTTTTTCGCTAATGGGACTGATCGAGGGTAGCTACTGGGACGCAAGTTGGGACTTGATCACCCCGGCTGGGGTATGATGTCGAGAGACCCGAAAGCCTGATGACCTTTGTGATACATCATTGAGGATACGTCCCAGGTGCATCCATGCGATGTATTTTTGTTTTGAAAGTAAAAAAATTGTACACTATCAGAGTTACCAATAATGTATCTGGGGACCCCCTCAAGGACCCCTGGACCAGACTTTGAGATCCACTGTTGTAAACGATAAATAATTGTGTAGCCCTGTTGTAAAGATTATGGGGAGGGGGAGGGGGGGGGGGGTGTTGTGGGAGGGGGAGACACCTACTGTACCTTCTCCTTTGCCATATTTGGACGATGGTGACCAATTGACAGCTTCAACATAGCCCAGTTCCCTACAGACCACCTGGGCACCGTGAATAGAGAAATCATCATCACAGACTGTGCCCCACTCTCCATCATAGAAAACTTCCACGCGACCCTCGTTGTGCTTCCGCTTATCGCCTGCCAAACGCAGCTGGATCCTGGGCGTGTCCGCTGGCAGTTTCCGGGCAGTGTACTGTTCCTGTTGGGGGTCATATCCTGGCGGTAAACCCAGGTGCTCATACTGGGCCAGGCCGAGTGCCAACAGGGCTAAAAGGAAGGCGAAGCAGCAGGGCAGACAGTGGACGACCAGCATCGTTGTTTGTAGAACACACAGAACGGACGGAAGACAAGCTCTGAGGGAGAATAGATGAAGAGCAGAACAGTGTTCATTAAAATTCCTTGGCTGTTGTCTCGGTTAGTTATTCATTGGAATTGCGGTCGTTTATTATAGAGGAATCAGGACAGGGGAACACTGTCTCAAACAGAAGGCCAATGGATGTAAGTCTTCCATCATTTTTATAGAATCAATTGGTGAGCAGTGATGATGCTTAAACTCTTATCTATGGACCCACATGTACTGTGTACTCCAATGATCGAATCCAGCCACAGACAGGCTGTACACTTCATTAAACAACTCGGTGTGTCGACCACACAATCATGTTGATGTCATTCTGCCTCATCTGAAAATACCCAATAAACAACTCTAACCAAAGACTACTCTTCTCCTGTGCTTCTTATTTAATTTGGTTTAATTGAAGATTTTCATGATATGCCTCAATAGCTGTCTATCAGTCAAGCTCACATTTTACCTTGATTAACTGCATGAGCTTAAACTTTAACAATAAAACCTACAAAAAGATGTAGAACTAATGCCTAAGTCCCAAAGGAGAGCAACAATACTGGTATTATGTTCAGTGCCACACCCCTGCTCCTGTGTCCCCCTTGAAGCCAAGAAGTTAAACAAACAAACCCCAGGTCATAGGTCAAAATGGCCCCAGGTCATAGGTCAAAATGGCAAAGGGTAGCAGTGGTGACTGGTGATTAGAAGCCACAATGTCTCAAGAAACCAAAACTATGAACAAAATGCGCAAAGTTGAATGTTTCCAACTGTAATTCTGCAATGCAATGACAATAAATAAAATAGAATTAGTGTTACTTGTGTAAAAGCAACATCTTGGTAGAGGAAGATGGATCATTCTATGAATGCAAAATCTCTACTTGTCTCACTGTAACATGGCAGTGAAAAATACACAAGTTTGAAAATACACATAGGCCTACTGCACAAAACCAACAGACCTGCTGGAATGAAGCCAGCTGAATCTACTGTTCATGTGTGAGCTGCTGTCATTACAAAAACATGGTTAACATACATGCACAGATTACGTGGAGTTTGGAACTCTTGTCTTTATGAGCTTCTTGCCATTTCTGTGACCTCAACAGTACTTACAAAACAAGGGCTTTGCTTTGATGGTATAATATATATATAGCATGTTCTGAACTAGACTATTCTACCTGAGTGAAATTAACAACAAGCTGTTTAGTCATGATATAATCACTAATGCAAAGGCTTGTGTGTAAATATCTTGGGGAGAGAGTAAGTTTTGCACCCCGTCCATGTCCGAGTGCGTGTCCATCCGTCCGTCTGTTACCAGCTAATCTCTGGCATTGTTAACCCGGTCGATGCCAAACTTTGCACACACACTCCCTGGATGCCAATGATGAATCTCTGCCCCAATTCTTCCAGAACGGCCTGTTATAGCGCCACCAGGAGGCCAACTTTTGTAAAACACATTTTTTTATATTACTTCTCCAGATTCTGTCCAAAAATCCCGCAAATCGTTACACACTATCTCTATAATCATGTGTTCAAGACAGATCTGTCCGATATTTCAGATTCCATTCTAATTGGCTAACATTGGCTTTCAAAGTTTGCAGGATTGGGCCGTTTTGAACAAAAAGCCTCAAATCATGAACACAGCGTGCAATTTACGTGAAATATTTCACAGACTTCCCTACTAGGCTGAGGAATATATCCCAGCCTTTTCACATTGTGTTGGATTTTTCAAATCATCCAATTGCCATCCAAGGCGTGAGAAGAAATGGCACCCTTTTCACATTGGCCTATTATAGCGCCACCAGCAGGCCACAACCTGACCTGCCCTGGTGGAGAACTGTGCCCCGAGGGGCACTTTATCTAGTTGTCAACAAGATTGTAGGTGTTTGTTCCAAGAGAAAGTGATATGGGCCAGGGCCAGCTTAGTGGTCCAGGCCCCTTGGCTGGTAATCCAGCATGACAGTGTGTCGTGGGTTCGAGTCCCGATCCTGGCAAACTTTGGTGTGTGCTACTGTATATCTATATCAATAAAGGCAAAAAAGCCCAAAAAATATCTTAAAAAAAAAGACTTGTAACTTCATCACACTTCACAATGTTTCTGTTCATTGAGGTTTGGCCTTATAGTTGAAAATGTGGCTTTTTACTGTGTTTCCTTCATTTTTATACTAGTCGTGTAGTCTGTCAAAATAAATTTGTAAACGTTTCAAAATAATACTGACATTTTTAGCTTGCGGCCCTTGGACTGTTTGAATTTTGCTGAGTGGCCCCTGATTCGTCTTAAATTGAGTAGCCCTGGCCTCTGGTCTATTGGCTAAATCTAAACTAAAGACTATATCATTGTTACCTTTCGTAAATCAAATGCTCCATCAATCTAGACTATTATGTATCGACATATTATGTGTCAAATGGGGTAGAAAGGTTGTAACTTTTATCGTCAATAAAGTCCAATCATGCTAAAATAGCCTTTTGTCTTCCTCCTAATCTTCATAAGCACTCATATACACTGTTGAAATTTTAAACTGTAGCACGGACCAAGGACAAGGGTCAAAATGTCACTGTCAAGTAACAACCTATAAATTTGAGACCTTGTTGCCACTTTCCCCAACACCGTGTCGCCTATTTTGTATGCATCATAAAACTTTATTCACCTCGAGAAAACATTGGGAAATGACCCTCATTGAACAATGGTTAACTATACTCGCTTTTACTATAGGTGAGGAAATCAAACATAAAGGACTGGCCAGGAGGAGCACATAAGGACAAGTGAAAATGACCGTTACAGACAGTTACGTTAATACGAATAGCTTAATAATTGTAACAATCAAAGTTCAAACTAATTTATATTGTTCAAATTACAATTGTAGCTACAAAATGCTCATTATTGTTGCATCTGGGCTGGCCTGCTGCTGTCGTAAAGTAGCTTGAATCTCATTTTCACAAAGCTTATGCTGATGGGGAAACAGTAATAGTGACGGGGTTTACGGTTAGCTGACATTCTCGAGTCACCAAGCGCTAAAAAAAATTGCGTGAACTTTTCTTATAGTATATTAGTGATTCATGCTTAGTTTAAACTTACGTGATTACTTCTGCCACTGGTGACTTGTTCTGCGGTCCTTTGTTTGAACCAATCGATCACAGTAAATAACGACGTCGGCCGCCTTCCACAATGGCCATGCAGAGCAGCTGGAGCCAAGAGTTATTCCGTTAACTTTCCCTCCTCCCCTGTGATTTTAAGTTTCCGACCAAACTGAGCAGGACCTTCCCAGTCACACCCACCTCCCCGATGACCTCAGTGATGTGATGGCCCATGCTGTGAAATTAATGCAGCGGAGAGAGGCTGCTTCAACTGCCAGCCAGGGGGTAGCCTACAGACAGAGTAGACTAGAGTAACAGGCTGCAGTAGGTGAACGTGTAATTGTCAATTTTGTCACAGTCACAGATTAGAAGCAGTGATGTTTCGTTGAAGTCGCCACTGACTGCACTCTGCACAGCTGATTTCTGAGCAACATTAGTCTACAGTTAGAAACCGTACTGCGCGAATAGCATCCCTTAAATGCCGCGCATTTAAAAAGCGCTCGACGTGGCTAAACTGATTTTGGAGTGATTCGATTATAATAGACTTTGCTGCCACCTTGCGCAAACTAGGATACAACATTAGGGCCTCGGCATGTGTCCTGTGTACAGTGCCTTCGGAAAGTATTCACACCCCTTCACTTTTACCACATTTTGTTTTGTTACAGCCTCATTTCAAAATGGATTAAATTCGTTTTTTTACTCATCAATCTACACACAATACCCCATAATGATGAAGTGAAAAAGTTTTCTCAAATATTTTGTTAATTTATTAAAAATAAGAAGCTGGAATGTACATAAGTATTCACACTCTTGACTTAGTACTAAGTTGAGGCACCTTTGGAAGCAATTACAGCCTTAAGACTTTTTGGGAATGATCCTACAAGCTTGGCACACTTTTTGGGGAATTTGGGGTATTTTCCCCCTTTTTCTCTGCAGAACCTCTCAAGCTCTGTCAGGTTAGACGGGGAGCGTCGCTACACAGCTATTTTCAGGTCCTTCCAGAGATGCTCAATGGGGTTCAAGTCTGGGCTCTGGCTGGGCCACTCAAGGACTTTCACAGAGTTGTCCTAAAACCAATCCTTCGTTATCTTAGCTGTGTGCTTGGGGTCGTTGTCCTGTTGGAAGGTGAATCGTTGACAAAGTCGGAGGTCCTGAGCGCTCTGGAGCAGGTTTTCATCCAGGATATCTCTGTACACTGCTCCATTCATCTTTCCCTCTATCCTGACAAGTCTCCCAGTTCCTGGGAGACTTGTTCTCCCCACAGCATGATGCTGCCACCACCATGCTTCACCGTAAGGATGGTATTTGCCAGGTGATGAGCGGTGCCTGGTTTCCTCCAGACGTAACGCTTGGCATTCAGGCCAAAAAGCTCTATTTTGGTTTCATCAGACAAGAGAATCTTGTTAATAATGGTCTGAGAGTCGTTTAGGTGCCTTTTGGCAAACTCCAAGTGTGCTGTGACGCCTGGCTGTCATGTGCCTTTCATTGAGGAGAGGCACCACCAGGCACCGCTCATCACCTGGCAAATACCATCCCTACGGTGAAGCATGGTGGTGGCAGCATCATGCTGTGGGGATGTTTTTCAACAGGAACTGGGAGACTTGTCAGGATAAAGGGAAAGATAAATGGAGCAGTGTACAGACATCCTGGATGAAAACCTGCTCCAGAGCGCTCAGGACCTCCGACTTGGTCAACGATTCACCTTCCAACAGGACAACGACCCCAAGCACACAGCTAAGATAACGAAGGATTGGTTTTAGGACAACTCTGTGAAAGTCCTTGAGTGGCCCAGCCAGAGCCCAGACTTGAACCCCATTGAGCATCTCTGGAAGGACCTGAAAATAGCTGTTCAGCGACGCTCCCCGTCTAACCTGACGGAGCTTGAGAGAATCTGCAGAGAATCAAGTGTGCCAAGCTTGTAGGATCATTCCCAAAAAGTCTTAAGGCTGTAATTGCTGCCAAAGGTGCCTCAACTTGGTACTAAGTCAAGAGTGTGTGTACATGTGTTCTTCCAGTTTCTTATTTTTTATAAATTAACAAAATATTTGAGAAAACTTTTTTCACTTCATCATTATGGGGTATTGTGTGTAGATTGATGAGGAAAAGAACGAATTTAATCCATTTTGAAATGAGGCTGTAACAAAACAAAATGTGGTAAAAGTGAAGGGGTGTGAATACTTTCCGAAGGCACTGTATAGTTGCATGATTTGCATCGACAATATAATGCTAATCCAGATTACAGTTCCAGCCAACCCACTAAACCCACTAGCTTTGGCTAACATTTTGAGCATAATCTGAGATGAAAATGTATGTAAAGTTAAAACGGTTGACTTTACATTGATTTTTCATTCCATGTAACCTAATATTGGTAGCCTAATTATGTAGATGTTTTTCTGGAGGGGGGAAATAATAGCATTGCCTCTGGGCCTTTTATAATTACTGCACTCACACGTAATTAACAGAGCATGCATGTGTCACACACACACACACACACACACACAAGCTACAGGTATGGGCTAGATATAATAAATAAATAAAACTATGACTAGACTAGAAAAAGTGCCCTTCCGGGCACAGGTCTCCACCAGGTTATCCACAGATCCGTGCAGTTAGAGGTAAAAACACTTTTCGGCCAGTTATAGCGCCACCTTGAGGCTGAGTTGAAATTGTTCATGTGGCATTTCGTCCTCGGCCTAGTGGGAATGTGGGTGCACAATTTCACGGAAATCACGCGATGTGTTCATGATTTGCAGCATTTTGTTTGAAACTGAGCACTCCTGTGAACTTTGGAAGCCAATCTTAACCAATCAGGATGGAGTCTGATAAATCTGAAAGACCCGTTTCGTTGAATGGCTCTAGAGAGACTGTGTACCAATTTGCGTGATGTTTGGACAAAATCTGTAGGTGTACTGTGCAAAAACTTGTTTTGCACAAAGCGGCCTCCTGGTGGCGCTATAACAGGCCGTTCTGGAAAGTTTGGGGCAGAGGTTCATCGTTGGCATCCAGGGAGTGTGTGTGCAAAATATGGCATCGACCGGGTTAACGGTGGCCGAGATTAGCTGTTCACGGACACACGGACGGACGGACGGACGGACACACGGACGGACGGAGTGCAAAACATACTCTCCCCACATGCCTTCGGCCTGGTGGAGACAAAAATGTAATCTGTGATTCTGAATGATGGGTTGGAGTATTTGGTGCATATAGCACTACTACTATCATATCATGCATTCCCTCCCTTGTGCTCCTATTTTCTTGCCCATTCCTACAAGTTTTACCTCTTATCTCTTTCTCATCCCATCAGGACACGCCCCCCTCATCTAGACTGGCAAAACATTGAGCAGCATGGAGTGTTGGAGTTTGGAAATCACTCAACCGCCCTACGTACCACCTGTTTCTAAATGTCACATAATGCAGGAGGCAGCAACATGTTGTGTTATTGAAAACAAGCACTTCCAAACTCTGACAAATGCACAATAATCAAATGCAGGGCATTTCTTGACAGAAAGTAGCTCATAACGTTTCTATGGTGGATTTGTATGAAACAAAAACTTTGCAGATTGTGGTGGCAAAAATGCATATAAACACTATGGTATTGATTCATTGAATGTAGCCTACTAGTAGATGATACTCTACACTCTAATTACCACCTGTTCCTCACTGACAAACTCATTAGACTGCCGACTCATGTGAACCTATTTCAAACTGTGTGAGTTAACTATAGAATAGTTAGTTAGTTACTCCTGAAAGTATAAAATATGTGTTGGGGATGTGTGTGGGGAGTTCGGAAGGAAGCTCTGGAGAGTCACTAGTCTCTCTCGGGTGTGATGACATATACAATAAAAGAATGGAGTTCGAATCCTGATGGTTGAGTCCTGCTTCTTCCTGATGTTGTTTACTTACTAATAGTGAGACCATTAATTCCCATTGCAAGATAGAAAGAGGATAATTCAAGTTTTTCGTACAGCTACAATGTTGGTGAGTTTAACATTGTTTAATGCAATCAGACAGGACTTTTCTGTTTGGATGAATGGGCTGTCAAGGCCAGAAAGTCGTTTTTTTTGCCACTCAGTGGGCGTTCCCGCATAACTTCCAGGTACGATGATGTCATGTGCATACCCTCTATTGTGATATTAGCGTTTGGTATTCGATATTAGCAGTGATAGGCTCTGCAGTGCATTCTCACATTTCTCAGCAGTGTTTTTTTCTCCCAAAGCTGTATAAAGCAATAAGTGGTTGCCTGGGATACTTACGTTGAGAACAGTGGTGTAAAATAACTAAATACATTTAATCAAGTACTGTACTTAATTACAATTGAGATATTTGCACTTTGAGTATTTCCAATTCCCTTCTACTCCACTACATCTCTGATCCAAATATTGCACTTTTACTCCACTACATTTATTTGACAGCTTTAGTTACTAGTTAGTTACTCTGTAGATTTGGATTATTATTACAAAACATACATTAACCACTTCAGTCCTATATAAATCTTTGGCCATATGAAAATAGCCGATCTACAAGCTCACAATGCGTCGCAATGCGACTAATTGTGAGCTTGTAGATCTGCTATTTTCCAATTACTTTTATACATTTGCATTCTGCATGAAGAGTACTTTCAACTTTTGGTACTATAAGTACATTTTGATGCCAATAATTTTGTACTTCCCAACGGGATCCAATAGTAATTCCGACGGAGCATTTGTCCGACATGCGGGAACAATGGTCGAACATGCGCTGCTCCCATGCTTGCAGTTATGGTTAGGTTAGGGTTTGAGGTATAGGTTGTCGGTCTAATGACTGCCTGTACCCTTTTCCACCACTGCTTGAGAAATTGATCAATTTTACACCTTTGTACTAATGTACTAATGACATTAGGCTACATGTGGCTGCTAACTGTGCAAAGGTGTGCATCTAATGTCTGCCATTAACATGGTGTATCTTAAGGACAGCAAAGCTTCTAACCTGCTATGAATCTATTTCAATGGGCCCCACTGTCTCTGGTAGTAGTTTCTTTCCCCCCATGGAATATTGTCTTATATTGTCTTACACATGGTAAGACAAAGAGGAAATTATGCAAAACACTAGCGACGGTGAAATATCCAGGCTAGTAACTCCCTCAGTGACTGCCTTCCTGTGATCTTCATCTTCAGCACATTCATGGAAAGATACCTGGTGGTTTCCATCACCGTGGTCCAATTCCACCATTTGTGATCCAAGGTGGCTTATGTGTTAGTGAAGTCTCTGGCTGTGTCTGACGTCTGTGTGGCCACACAACATACATAGGGTAGTTACGGAGTAGCCTGCAGGTAGCTGGCCATCTGGTAGACTCTGCGAGGCCGGGGTTGTCTTTACTATCATGAGTTCCACCGATTCCATTCTGAACCTTATCATCAGCATGGATCGTTACTGGGCCCATCACCAACCCATTTAACAGAGAAGATGAGAAGTCAAGTGGCTCCGATTATGATTGGCATCGCATGGATGCTCTCAGTAGTCCTTAATTCTTGTAAAATTGAACTGGCATAAAGCTCAGGGCCAGGCTGCTCTGAGAGAACATGTGGCATGAGCCTGAACCACACTTAGGCCATCACTTCCTCACTGATCTAGCCTACTGTAGTGGGATTTGAGGGGATCACAGAGCCTGCCAGGTTACAGACAATTGTCAGAGAAGATGCTGAACAAGGGGAACAAAGTTACAGGCTATCTACGGTATGATTTATTACTTTTATTACTTTGAATGGCATGTTAAAATTGCTGGTGTAGCTGGTGTAGTGATTTATCTGAGATACATCTGTAAGTTAGTTACTAACTTACAGATGTATCTCAGATAAATCACTACACAAGCAATTTTACCATGCCATTCAAATATTAAACAAAAGTAATAAATCATACCGTAGGCTACATCAACTCAGACTCAAATTAAAACTTAAAAGGATGAGGGCTTGTTTCGACAGATACCTACAGTATGTAGAGGTTTTTCTTGCTGAAGAAAGGCGATAGATGACAAAGAATGTATTAAATAAATTATACTCATTACGGGGAAAGGATTAATTATATCTCTATTAAAAGTAATTAAAGGCTCCGGCAATACCACATATTAAAATGTATGTCTTTACATTAATATCTTATGAGACAATTTAAGAATTAATCTTTACATTAATTATACTACTTTGTTAGTGTTACTATCATTTAACTATCCATTCCAAACAAGAGGTAATGACTATCCTAGTGCTGAGAATTAAATTGTTGTGTTACACAGCAGAACCAAATCAGTATATAAAAATTCTACTCAGCCAACTAATTACCAGAGCATTCTTTGTCATTTCAAATTAATTGAAAATACATAAAACTTTACGCAGACAATGTTATTCAAACTAGACAAAGACAAAAATAATGGACTGTGAGATTGTGTTTGAGTACAGCACATTACATACTTGTTATTACCATCGCTAAATGAGTAAAATCTCAATTACTGTGGTTGTCACGCTTGCCTTAAAGGTTGCAAAATCTGAATTAAATCAAACTCCACTTTCAGGATCATTAGAGAGCAGATATTGCTTTTATACCAATCAACACATGGTAATCTAGCATATAGTAAAGTTGGCTTCCATATAGTGCATACATCTGCAGGTTTCAGCAATTTATACAAATACCCTCAAGATGATAGCCAACCCTGGTGCAAATTATGCACCGAGCACACCAAACTTACCCTAGATAAGCGGTCCCCAAACTGTTTTGACTGTGTTACCTCCTGACCTAGCTGACGCACCCCCCCAACGTCTTGTTGCATTGGGCAGAGAATTATATATTTTTGAGTGGTGCAACCACTCCTACAACCAGCAATGTCTGTGTACCTGTTTGTGTACCTGTGTACCTGTATGTATAACTTAAGTGAGCACGAGTATGTGACTTATTTATACCAGTAGGGGGCACCAGAGTGCTACAACCAGCAATGTCCGTGTACCTGTATCCTGTTGTCATGAGCACGAGTGGTGTGCGCATGCGTGAAATTGGGAACGATACAGAGAAGAAATTGGAACGATACAGAGAAGAAATTGGAACGATACAAATTGGAACGATACAGAGAACCAATAGACGGGAGTTGCACCACTCGGTTCACACTGGTGTGACTTTTTATATGATTATGGCAAATAATAACACATGCAGCTGCTGTATACTCCCACAGCATCTCCTTACAACGGTGTTTTACCGGATTTTGACGTTTGTGTTAAATAACACCATCAAACCGCCATTACCCTTTTCATGTCACGAAGCCCTAGAGGGTGTTCGCGCACCACAAGGGGTACACACACTCAGTGCCACACACCACAGTTTGGGAACCCCTGCCCTAGTGACAAGGAAATACTGTCATCTCAGAATCTTGAATGAAGAATATGATCATTCATGTGATGTAGATGTATTTATTATTTGGCCATACAAATACAGCAAAGTTAAATATAATCTCAAATAAATAATTATATCCAGAAATGTTACATAGTAGTACTGCATATAGTTTGTACATTCAGAATTGCACTTTTACATTTCATGAAGAGGAGTTTGTGCGTATTTTCAAAATGTCTCCATTTCCTTAATTATCTTCTTGGAGCAAAGGCTGTGGAAAAGTTTAAATTAAATGTTATTTCCCTTTCTTTTTTGTTTTCTTTCATATAGTAGGCCTATACTGTATACACAAAGTAGAATTCTCAGTGTTCATTTATCCATTTGTAACTCAGTGTATAAATGGAACCAAACACTCTCAGAGTTAAATTAACACTGAGGATGTTACTGTGTATACATATTTTTTGGTGTTCTTACCCTGTAGGCTACATCGTCAGATCTAGGCTCTGGTCTCTGCCATTTCTGGTTGAGCAGAATCATCAATACGACCAGTCCAAAGACAACAATCAAAACTCCAAATGAATTTCCAAACACAGCTTCAGATGGTAGTAGCTTATATGGCATTGTTCCATTGGTTTTTGATGCCCTTGGAAAACACAAGAAAAGATAAAGGGTTTGCAACAACACACAATAGGTTATGACTTCATCCTCAACACATGACTACATTACACCACATCAAAGTCCAATTTATACTACAGTCAAACTACAGTCAGTTCGGCTGGTCCAAAACAACAATATGACATCATTCAGAGGCAGAGCTTTGGTTGGGCAATCTCAGACCTTTTTCCGGTTGTTCTGCGCTTCTGACATGTTTTGCCACTATTTCTACATTTAGACCAGCTTTATTCTGTCAGCAGTGAAGAGTGAAATGAAGTGATATTTTGGAAGAGACACGAGCCAAACTTCCAGGAGGTACAAATGCCTCTGAAATCTCTCTAGTTCATGAACACAACTTATCCCAAAGGGCAAAACCGCCATAACTCTGTCACAAATTCCCCACAGCACATCATTGATATCCATCGGTTCCAACAGTGCTGGCTGTATTGCACGCTGCTTCAGTCAGTACTTCGAGAGACTACCAACAGTGTAAGGCTGTAAGCCATGCAGAACACAGAATTGTTCTGTGGCAGTATGAATTGCTATTTGCCTGTCAGATGGTTTTCGACTCGGGGAGCTCTTCCGAACTGTTCTGATCAAGTACTATACAGCTACTATGCATTGATGTCTCCAAAATCGTTTCCATTTGACAATGAAAATATGTCAGTTCATGCTAATAAGAATACAATCTGAGAGGTGGCACTCACAGAACAAAGAAGAGTTTCTCATTAATTCCAGAGATGCAGGAAGCGATGCTGAGGGCCATAATGCTGGTTCCCATCCACACATGAGCAGGTTTTAGCAGCTTACGAAATGACACAGGGGAGCAGGGCAGGAGAAAGCCAGCCAGGCCTACAACCCACTGTGAAGACAATTGATTGGCATCTTGTCTGGCAGATCAAACAGGATCTATGCATAATTTTACAAAATAATCCATAGTTTGTTTGATTTTAAAGGAGGCCACTGGATCCCCTACACTGCTGCAGATATGAAAATCAAGGGGCAAATACTTTTTACTTGGTAAACTAAGTAATCCAACAGTCTACATAATCATTGTGTGTTTATTTTTTGTGAAAATAAAATTCTGTTTTAATGCACTAGTGCTGTGCCAGATCGGGGCTTCGCTTTGAGCGGGTCTTTTCTGGAAAAACCATCTGATCGACTTTGCAAAGGACAAATATACTGTACACACTGAGATTCATGTAATTTTTTGAACGGTGTCATGCTTTGACAGCGGTATGACTATGAAGTTTAGAAGTTACACTCCTATTGCTAAAATCCTGAAAGAGCCTGCAGTCAAACAAAGACAGAACACAGAGACATACAGACGACCCTTGGTCTAAGTCAGATATATGGGATTCATTGGTCTACTTCCCGTCTACCTACAATAATTAGCAATACCTCACAGCTAAACAATTATGTTTCTGAAACTGTGCCATATAGACGCAATTATGTAAAAACGTGATTCCAACTCTGGGTCCCTTACCTGTATGGCAAAAAGTGCAGTAGTGCAAATTCCAATCCAGCTGTGCAGGGAGTAAACGTTGGGAATGTGTTTGGCATTGTGGAAGTCAAATACTGCACACAGCCCCAGGATGGAGAAGACCAGGGCCAGAAGCATCACTGCAGCATGCAGCAGTTTCCAGGGAAGCTTATTGTCACCCCATGTCAGAGGGACACGGTATAGTACAGCTCCTACAGGGCAGGGAGACAACAAGAGCATGTTATTAATGTTCTGGTCACACATTTTAATCACATATAATTGAGGTAAGGATGGATAACATGATGTAACACACGTTACACCAGACTGAATCAAACCAGGGAAGGTGGGATTATGTTGGATACGTGTTAACCGGCCAGCTATGTTTGATGTGTTTTTTATTAATTAAGCATTTATTTTAAGGATTATTATGAATACTCTTACAGAAATGATAATTCTTCACATTCAAATAATTGACATACAAATGTTGATACCTACCTGGGAGAGTATTCTGCTATGGTGCCTAATAGCTTGGGAGTACCGGGTAATTAAGTTCCCCTTTTTTAATAATAATAATAATAATAATAGTAATAATAATAATAATAATAATAGTTACAATTGTGTGATAGAACTAGAATTTCATAATATAATGATGATAGCTATTTATTGCTAGCATTTACACACTGTTTTGATCTTCTCAATAACACAATTCGATGAGTAATTTTACAACCAGAATATGTATATAAAACTTTTACATAAAGTTGATATTAGACAATGATATCTGCCATTACCCCAGAACAACCATTATGATCATTACAACACAACGTAAAACAGGCACGATCCCCATAACGAACTCTTCACTACCGCTACATCTTCCACTAGATACAGACAAGCAGTGTGGAAGAGATTTGCACCAAAGTGGAAACTCAGCTAAAGGTGACACTTTCTTTTTTTAGATTTTGTTTTTGGCTTTTCTGCCTTTATTGATAGTATCAGATAAGACAGGAAAGAGGGAGAGAGAGAAGGGGAGAGACACGCAGCAAAGGTCGTCATGAACGGGAGTCGAAAACACAATGCGCTGTCAGGCCAAAGCCTATTATGTGGCATGCACCTGGGCCACTTGGCCAGCGGGCGCCAAAGGTGACACATTTAGCTGGAAGAGGAAGTGATACTGTACCTTTATTAAAGTGTCACTTCTCTTTTCGATTAATTAACCAAACTTTTGGTTCTAAAAATGAATAGAGAAAAATAACTGAAACTTTATGATAAAGGTGCCAGTCACCATTGCCGTAGAGCACCACCAGGCCTGAGACCATCAGTACTGGGTGCCAGTTGAACTGAAGGTCTGAGCCATCCCAGGCAAAGCCACCACGCCAGTGACTGCTCCAATAGCAAACACACATCACACATCCTAGCCCCAGGCACAGGCTGAGTACGTAGCAAAGGTAGAAGGACAAAACAGACGTCATCTTGAACAGATCTGCACACTGAAACAACAAGTATTAGAATTCAATGCAGGTTTCTATGCAAGTATCAACATATGGAACTTATGGAATTTGATTTGAGATGCTTGGGCAGAGATGCTTGACAGTGACATAATTTGATCTAAACACAATGGACTTTAGATCTCTTTTCTAGTTCCCTGTTGAATTGTGCATGAACTTCTGTTACTGTTGTACTAGTGTAGGGGTTGAACGTACAGTTTGTCATTTTAATTCACATGACAAAACTATAACATCAATTTCTCTATTTTAGCATTGCTACGGTCACATGTAACATGCATGTTAACAATTGTATTTTAAAGGTATTTGTTTAAATAATAAACATCTAGCTATTTGTAATGTACTCAAGACATCAAATATGGTCTGTAAAGACTACAGAGAAGTTTAGAAAAGTATGGAATTTTAAATTGTAACATGTGGAGACCCTGAGAATAATTAACCTGACTGCGCCAGATTGAAGAAGCTTGTTTGTGGACTCAATTCCGCCCCATCTGGCTCTAAAATATCCTGGTAGATGGCTCTGTTGACTCCAGTGTGACCAACACCGTCACCATGCAGATGACATTGACCCAAATCATCACTGTGTTTTATCAATTGCAGATACAACACAACCATCTATTAGGATATTTTACAGCACTGTGTGCTTCCGTATCTTGACAAGCTTTATGGGTATACTGATTTCCTTTTCCAGCAGCACTTGGCACCTGCCCACGGAGCCAAAACTACTAGTAATTTGTGTAGTGACAATGGCATTACTGTCCTTAACTGACCAGCCAACTGGCCTGACCTGAACCCCACAGAGAATCTAGGTTGAATTGTCAAGAGGAAGGTTTGAGACAACAACTAAGTTTAAAGCTGCTATCAAAGCAAATCTGGGCTTCCATAACACCTCAACAGTGCCACAGGCTTATCACCTCCATGCCACGCCCCATTGATTAAATAATTTGTTTAGAAGTAGCCCAGACCACGTATTGAGTGCATAAATTAACATACTTTTCAGATGGTCAACATTTCTGTATTATAAATATGTTTTTTTAGTGGTCTCAAAAAATTGTCTTTGAGATAGGATTTGTGCTGTATACCAGAATCATCAAGATAAAAAAAAAAAAAAAGGTTTTAAATATTTCACTTTATTTGCAATGAATCTAGAATATACGAAAGTTTTACTTTTTAAATTATATTACGGAAGAGATATATATATATATATATATTCCACAATATTCTTTTTTTTTATGCATATATATAAAACACAACGTCACACACACACACACACACACAGGTTAAATAAATGAAATTTCATTTAAAATGAGATAGTCCTTTAATGGGACATTCCACTAGCTGGAGTCTAGACTACAGCAGAACTACATAAGACTAAACATTTGGAAAAATAGAGGCTCGAGTGAGTGGCCAGTGGCGGCAGTGTCTCTGGACGTACAATCGTACATGCCCCTGTTGGCATTGGATTAAATGTTTGCCAGATCCTTCACTCCTGTGCCTCCCATATGAGTCATATCAATTTTCTTTCTTGTCTCAATAAAGAAAAAGGAGAGTGGGCTGCCCACTAACCCACTAAGACAGAGAACAAACTCATTCTGAACTACAAACAGCAAGCAAATTACACTCATCATACCAGCTTAAAGTTCCTACCTGCAACCTTCCACAGCTAGCTCTAGTCTAAACTGTTACAAGTCAACAAATATCTGGCTCTGGCAAACTGACCCAGACAGAATGGAAATTCCCTGACTATAGATAGATTATCTGATAAATATTTTACTCACAATAGTATTTGATTTCACTTCTTGGTTTGTATCATCTGTTGTAGTGTCGCTTCCACATTCTGCAGTGTCTAGCGGCCTGAGGAGGACGCAGTCTGGGGAACCAGAAGACAAAGCTTGCTGCATCTGCCTGCAATGACCAATGAATAATAACATGTGTGTGTGAGTGTGTGTGTGAGTGAGTGTGAGTGTGTGTGTGTAAAAGAGCACTAAGAATATTTAGATTGTATTAGGTAGCCTACATAATGTTCGATTTAAAACGTAGTCAATATGCTGTTAAGTTTTAAATAGAAAATTATACTTTGATGAACAAATGGAAATAAATAGCTATAGACATTTTTGAGACCCAGATAGCATGGGGTCCTATTCCACCTCCACCCTGCCACCGGGTACGCACAAATAATTAATAATAAATAATAAACCAAATAAACCAAATCGGTCAAACAAAGATTAAAAATACGTAACGGCTTCCGCGACACAAGAGAATTCGCAGCGGTATGTATAGGTACTTATAGTTGACACATTCAGAATAACTCAAACGAAAAGAAGCCGGACGTTAACGACGATATTTATGTCCTCGTTCTATCATTTCAATACGAAAACACAGATACGTACAGGGACCCTACATAAAGTGACATCCAAATTTCAGAAAAGCTTTACGGAGGGTTCCGAGAGGGGCTACCACTTACCAGGCATTAAGTTATTCGCCTTGCGTTTTAACTACTCACTACACATTGTTTTGATTGATTGAAGTATTAACATTTGGCAGAATGACAGTACATTTCAAGCACAACTCAATACAAAAACTGTTAACTGTGAGTGGACGACACCATGAAAGCATTACTCCGCAGGTGCCCTTTAGAGCGCAGTTTTGTTATAGCTTATTGAGACTGCGTGTAGCGTCCGAGCCCGAGGGCATATGTAGGCATACCGTGTATCAATGTAGTAATTTACCAAAGATCTCTATGAGGTTTAGACCTTAGATTAGACTCATTCTCAAATGACTCGCTCAAATGAGCGTTCTCTCTGCCAGAGAGCATTTTAGGACACGACCGCTTGACGACGTTTAAATATTATAGTTTAAATCAATGGCAAAGTAATTCAGCAGTAGCCTACCTCGTTTACAAAACGTCCATGTCTGTAGATTATTGTAAAGCAATTCGTGGCCAAAAATAGTTTAATTTAAGGGTAATTATAACATTAAAGCTAGGAAGTCATATGCTTCCTTGTTGACAGTGAGAGGCTTATGGGACATGTAGTTACTCACTTTGCCCTCCAGTGAGTCAACTTAACCCATTCAGGAGAATACAAGAAGACTCACCCCGTTTCTGTTTTCCTCCCAGAATTTTCCCCAGTGAGGGGTGGGAGAGGCTGGCCAGCAGACGGCTGGATTTTGAATTTTTCTAACTATAAACTTTCATGACAGCAGACAGCCTAAGTACAAATATAATTTATGAAAAGCTACTACAGTGAAGTCTGTTCACAGAAGTTGTTGTAGGATATGTGGGGATTATCTGACGAGGTACCATTTGAGGGGGCAAAACCTTACATATACTAAATAATACTAAATTGTTTATAGGGTCAATATAAGTAATATAATATAGCCTTTCCACAGGAGTATCTTTTTATATTTTTATAGGGTCAATATAAGTAATATAATATAGCCTTTCCACAGGAGTATCTTTTTATATTTTTCCAAAAAGAATACAAACAGCCAATAGCATATTACAAAGTTATCCCCCTCACTGGGGAAAATTCCGGGAGGAAAACGGGCACGCACCAGGGTGAGTCTTCTTGTTACCATTCAGGACCATCAGGACGGTTCTTGTTGCTGTCTACTTTCTACATTCAGTCTAGTACATTCGGCCCATTCGGCCTCATTGTTGCATTGGTGTGGTTTACCTAATAGAATTATATAATAATATAATTAGCTCTGGTCGACATCTCTAAATGTTATGATGAATTGAACACGGTGGACCCTATTGTAAACAAGTGCAATATGCTGTTGTCCACACTTCACAGTTAACATTTTTGTATTGAGTTGTGCTTGAAATGTACTGTAATTCCCCAATCTGTTAATAAATTCTTCGATCAATCAATCAATCAACATCATTGTCATTTGGTTCCCCCCTGAGGCAGAATACAAGCCCTAATCAGTGGAGGCCGAAGCTCAGTGCACTCCGTTCACTTCATGGGGCCAGTCCAATGGCGTCTCTTCTACATAGACTTCTATTGGTTTGTCCCTATATTGAAGGCTCCACATAGGGACAAGTTCAACCGGAAGTTTATGGAATGCATTGGAGTCTATTGGCTCGCGTTAGTAGCCTACATGAACTAGTCCGGCAGCCGACATAGGCTTCTTTTGTTTAAAGTGGGAAATTTGGTATATAGTCTTTTTTATTGGCCTAAAATATTGTCTATATACATACATACATTCATGAATCCACTTGCTGACCGGCTGTTAGTATTGGGCAATCCTTTTATAGTGGTTTCTTGTGACCCTACCATTAACATCCTATGGTAAGTATAGCATGTCAAACTAGGGGTTTTTCATGATTCTGAATCCATTCCAATCATTAGTTTTGCACAAATCCTTGTACAATCCTTGGGCTAAAAGCAGCCATAGCCACTTGCCCAAATGTGCCCAAAATGTGCTGACCTCATTTTGTCATGATGTCTATATGGCCGTGGCATTTTTAGCAAATGTGAACCAAGGCCATTTCACTGTGAAAGTGACATTTTGGACCCATTTCCCAAACTCCTCCAGCCCTCCTCATATGACTCATACTGGTGCCACTAAGTCCCAACACAGTTTATAGGGCTGCACAGTGAATAGTTTTCAAGTTACAGACTTGGCTAAGCAAATGTGAACCAAGGCCATTTCACTGTGAAAGTGAGATTTTGGCCCCGTTTCCAAGGAGTGTATTTTGTGCAAAACTAATGGAATGGATTCAGAATCATGAAAACCCCCTAGTTTGACATGTCACATGCTACTTAAAGCAAAAAGGAAAGTTTGAAATGTTTGCCTGCCATAGGATGTTAATGGTAGGGTCACAAGAAACCACTATAAAATAAATTGCCCAATACTTTCAGCCGGTCAGCAAGTGGATTCATGAATGTACAGTATGTATATAGACAATATTTTAGGCTAATATCGCAACTCTTCTATTAGATGGCCATAGATAGAGTATAGACAGAGTTACGCAAACTCCGTTCACTTCATGGGGCCACTCCAGTGGCGGCTCTTCTACATAGACTTCTATTGGTTTGTCCCTAATTGAAGGCTCCACATAGGGACAATCGGAAGTTTACGGAATGCATTGGAGTCTATGGGCTTGCGCGAGTACATGAACCACGTGACCAGGCTGTGACGCATCGTAGATAGGTCCGAGGTCGTGGTATCAACGGTCTGCCTCCCGGAGTCCCGGCCTTGGTATTGTTGAAGTGTCCCCTGAGCAAGACCTATGAGCAAGACACTCTCACCTGACCCACTACTGTTGATCAGATTATACTAAGATCCCTTGACCCCTTATGCCTTTCACAACAGCAACAATATCTGTATCAGCTGTGTCAGTGAAAACGAAGTTATAGCCTCTCTAATTCAATTGCCCTTAGTTTGTAACTTTGTTCCAATTTTACGTGGCTGCAGTGGATGCATAAACATAGCATATGCCAAAAAACTCGATAAGACTTGGCATAATAGCCTGCCCTATATACAAAACAGTTTTCCCCTCCATGGATTATTTAATTGTATTATTTTTGGAGCAATGTGCACTAAATTTAGCATGAATGTTTACCATATAGCCTAACTCTTTTATTTTGGACAAGTAAAGCTGTGAGTCAATGACTTTCAGAGTAAGTGTGGCTTCAGCACGGGGCCTATGCCCATACTGTAATAAATAAATAAATAACATAATTTGTGAGCGAGCCATGCTTACCAACCAATATATCATATCCAATGAATCCACACAAGGACTAAAATGTGTTTCTCGGTACTATACTTTCTCATGAGAAGCACTTAGAATTACACAGAAATGTGCAATATAATTAAATGTGAAGCCGAAGGTCTGTGCAAATTTGGATAGTACTATGCCCATAGAATACTAGATAGAAGTAGTAGTTAAGACACCACTTGAAATTCGGGGCTCCATTACAGAGGAGCCCCATTATTTATTAAAGCGCAAATAACATGCACTTTAAAACTGCTTTTAATATTTAATATCTTATTGTCTATGTCCCTCAAGTTATTTCTAATGGTTTGAGCCTCAATCACCACTCTGATATAACCAGTCCTTGTCCTTTCTTTCTGGACTTTGAAAGCAGTTTTAGCTGCAGTACCACAATGTCCTGAGGTGGTGGGGGTGCTGATATGCAGATTATTTAATATTTGAGTCATTATAATACTGATGTTAGATAAAACCAGGCTTGTTTCCATTCCATGCCAGCTTGGAAAATCAACAATGGTGGACATTGTAAACAAGTAGGGTGACATTGATGATATCACAATGAGGACAAAATCAGTTGAGCTGTTCCTGCAGCAATTTCCATTAAAGCACCCATATGATATGAAAGCCTGATTGTTCAAGATTGGTTATTTGTGTGGATAGAAAACACATATGGGAGCCCCAAAAACACAAAAGAAAAAGTAGAATTTTAAGCAAAACCTACTCTAAACTCTAGTATCTATGAAGGCTTCTGCGAGCTCCTGTTATGGCCCTTGAATTTTCCATCCCTTTGTTCAGTGTCAGCTGTAGTATTAGTATAATAAACGCACCAACCTCCCCAGGCAGCAGATAGAATGCTTTAATAGCAGTATAATGCTACAATGGCAAGCACCCACACATAATTTACCTGAAAACCTGTGTGAAACTATTCATGTGGGTCCTTCAAAGGCATTAGGCAAATGGTATTGTGCTATTGTAATTACCCTGTGCTGCCAGTGTAAATGGGCTATGGGGTTGCTCCAGGGTTTTTTGATTCCTGATCACATACTGTATGAAGCCTCTGGGCTAACAACTGTAGAGAGCTGATATTGCTGCTATGAGCTCAAAATTTGAATGATAATTCCGAGTAAGCAACTGGATTCTCTGGGTCATTACCAGTAAAGATTGGGAAATGGAAGGATAATGGAAATGGAAGGCATAATAACTGATGAATGGCAGTATAGTGTCTCCCAGACAGCTACAATGACATGTGTGAGATCACCCGTAATTCAGGAGCAAAATGAAGGCATATAGTTTAGAATTAACGTTGGCTGCATCAGTTGATTATATTACTGGAAGCTGAAGTCACTCAATGAATTTCTAATCTCACTGGAAGCAGTGGCTGTTGCTTGGAGACCATGCGATACAATACCTTGGCAGCATTTTCTTCCTGTCCTTTATAATTCACTAAATTGTTGCCATTATTGGCATTGTGTAGGCTAGCCTATGACATGCTGACATTTCTGTTGAGAAACTGTCACACTGTGCAATGACAAGTCTTCTTTAGGAATGATTTAGTACAACAGTGTCACCACAGAAAAGCAGATCTATAAACTCACAATGACATAAAGTAGCCACTTTGAACACTATGGCATCCATATTATACAAAAAACTCTGTTGCACCTATACAGTAGGAGCCTTGGGAAGTTGGGAATCCGGTCAAGCATAACAAGTCAAGCCTAAGAAATACTGTAATAGGATCCTGGCTTCACAAAAGTAAAGAAGTTGTTGGTTTGAAATATGTCAGTTAGATTATTGTTGTCCAGGACAGGCTATGCCTTTGTAGATTCTTTGAGATGCACATGGTTTGAAATACGTCAATGGTTATACAATTTTTGTCCAGGATAGGCTATGCCTTTGTAGATTCTTTGAGATTCACCATCATCCTCATGTCTTGCCTGGACATTTACGTGTCCCTTTGCTGGCCTTTCTGGAATATTATATTTCAGACAATACAGAACATTTTTGAGGGGCGCCCCTCATATGTGTGCATGTGAAAAACAAACTTTGTCCTAACACAAACATGAAATCCCATTGATAATGAATGGCCATTTTTATATCATTGTCCCAACGCAAACATTAAAATGCCATTGATAATGATTGGCCAGTTTTGAGTGTAAACACAAACATTAAAAGCTGGACATAGGATATGTGATTGGCCGGAATCATCATCACCTTTATTTATACGGTACTCGTAAATACAGTTGAGTGAGATGATGTATGATGATAAGAGCGCCCCTCACTTCACACTTTTGTTGCATGACAGTGTTGGTGTGCTGAAAATAGTTTATCTACAAGCTCAAAACGCATGGCAGAAAAAATATCACTTTACTATCAATTAATAGTTTTATATAGCAACAAAGAAATACACTTCCCCCAGACGATGCAACACAAACATGCATTAGCCATTTAATCTATTTGCCTCTATAAGATGAGAGATCTAATAATTCCTAAATATTAAAGGTCTTTAAATTCCCGTCGTATGCATTTGAAAAGAATACCAGAAAAGAATGAACTTATTCATGTATGATTTTCATGCTACATTACAAGACAACAGCAATGAAAAGTATTATATCCTACAGTATTCAATAATTGATTGATCCTCATGAGCAAACTGCAAACATCCTGTATTTGTTTATTTCATGTCCCCTTTTTCATGCATTTGTAGCATACCGTCTGTTACTATATCCCATTCTGAACGTGCACCCATTTTGGTGTCAGCATCATGTTATGCTTTAGCTATTGAAAAATAGCAGATCTACAAGCTCATATCGCGCCACCGAGTGGCGCGATACGAGCTTGTAGGTCTGCTATTTTTGAAAAATCAAAGAGCGACTGACATTTTTAGAATCTGATCTCAGGTCAGAATGGGTTCATCAGACCAGTGTGTCCCCGGCGGAAACCTCGTATGAATCTGATCTCAGGTCAGAATGGGATATGTGATCCTATACAGTATACACGGTGCTGCAAGCCTCAGCAAGTGTGTCCACACTCCAGCACTTTTACATCAGTCAAGGTCCCAGTCTAATTATGTACTCGTTCAAATGTAATAGTCCCCTTGGATTGTACAGTCACAGGAAATTGAATAAAACTCAACATGGGTACAGAGAAGGCAAGACCCCGGTGAGAATTCAAAGTCAGGGGTAGCCTATGTTCCGCTTCATGTCCCACTGCTCTGTAGCCTTACTGTCCAGTCTATACACCATCTCAATACAAAAATACATGGGTTATTATTCCTGTTCTAACCACCACTAGGGAAAAGCACCAGTTTCTACAGGGCATCTACACGTCTACAGTACTGCTAGGGATCTACTACACTACAGGCTCACAATGTGTTGCCGCACCAACATAGTGAGCTTTTACATGTTATTTTTGGTGCATGAGCAAAGCAGTGCACAACTTAGTACTGTATATCAAGCCCTTCACACTGCATTTTGTTCAGAGCCAAAGGGCATTTGACTGTAAATCGTTGACATGGTTCTCAGCCCCCAGCAGACTTTGATGTGAGTGGCAAAATAACACATTCCAACAAGATGTTCACAAACCCACCGTCAAACGTTGTCATACATGCTGATACAAAAACAGACAATATTGCTCAGACTAAAGCCTTAACCACACCAAAGGGTCACAATGCAACTCCTTGGGTCCAAACGGTTGCAAGGAGTTAACGCTAAAACCGTCTTGACCCTTTGGTGTGGTTTGGGCCATTGAATTCCATGCATTGAATCACTAGGGTCAACAAGACATATCACACAACGCTAAAACAGTCTTGACCCTTTGGTGTGGTTAGGGCTTTATACACATGGATCGACACATACAGGCATATGCAACATACCACACAGACAGTATACAGAAAAGCTGTAGGCTATTTAATGGTACGATTTATTTGTCTCAGATGGCAGCTTAGAAAATACAATTATTGGAATGATATACTTGCAACTACCATAGGTACAGAGAACATGAAAAGTAATGGACACAAGTCACACAACAAAGACAATACAAAAAAAGTGTGGGCAGAAGTGTGTCTATTGTAATCCATAACCATAAGTGTCTATGGGACATCGCTCTTACCATGTAACACAATGAACGAGCCATCTTTATTTTGTATTCTATTAACCAAACATATTGGAGCTCGATTCTGTTCCCCTTATCCCACAACTTGTTGATGGTGACAGTGGGGACTTGTAACAAACAGAATTATAATGGAAAAGGCATATGGGACATTCAATGAAATGTCTGTTTCCTAACCCAGGTGTTCCCAAACCTTTTCAGCTCGAGAACCAAACGATACATTTGATGTCTTCTATGCCATGGACCCAAACGTACAAAAATACATGATACATGAATAACTTAAGCCCCATTATAAAATAGTGCAAATAGCCGATACAAACTCAAACAAACACGTCATGATGCTGACGTCATGATGCTGATGTGAGCTTGTAGATTTTATATTTTGAGTCTACTTCTTGAATGTTCTTTTTTCATGTCAGATTATTTTTTCTTTCAGAAATTCTATGAATCATCAGAATTTTGTCAGGAAATATTTTTGAAAAATAAAAAACTTAAAAAGATATTTATTCATGACCCATGGGGACCACTGTCCTAATCCACTGTTATGACTGAATCTCTATGGAAACATTACTGTTTATCCACTAGAGGGAACTATGTACTACAGTCTGACAAACAAGGATGATGCAATGACCTTTTAACATCACATTCATCACTACACCTAATCACAATTTACATTCACAAAGCATTCAATTCAAATAATGTACATTAAACAATGCACCTCATGATGCAGTAAAGCATGACATACTGTCAGGGCTTTGCTTGACACAATGGAACAGCTTCTTGACTCATGGGCGTAGAAGTGAGAACTGACATGTTACATGTTCATTCAGTCAGTAGCCTACCATTATGACCTTTCATTAACACAACGCTATTGGGAGCCCTCGGTCCCTTTGCTCAAGCAACCAGAGGCAGCATTTGTGCAGAAGTCACATAAATGGTTGTAAACTAGCAAATAAATATGCACAATTAAATACTTCATCATCAACAATTCCAGCATTGGCCCGGGGGAAATTAAATTATGCAGGTGGAGAGTAAAATAAATAATAAATGACCATTAGTAAAAGAGAATCAACTACATTCCAGCTCTTGCCGATGAAGAGTGCTTGTAAAGGAAGGTGACCAATGCTTCCTGTGTGCCCCGTATGTATGAGCCATCAAGGCTCAGTGCATCTCAGGATAAAAACAGCTCGTCTACAGTACAATACCATGTCCTTCTGGTGCAAAAGTAGAAGCGTCACAGCAATGTATTTCAGTGTATACACTCCTCCCTTGTTTCCAGTTTACACATTTAAGAATCACTATTCACGTGGAGAAGCTCTACGGCTTCCAGCCTTGAGCCTGCATGTCCTGTGCTTTTCAGGGAATGATTCAGCCCCACAGGCCTGCTGCAGCAAGTACCTGAGAATAGCATGACTCATGCACACATTTCCATCCATTTTCTGATGTGAAAGGAATCCGCCGTTCACTCCCTCTCACGTACATAATTACCATTGGCAATGGCTTTGGCTATGACATTTTCGGCTGTTAGTCTTTGGTTAAAAGTAAGCAGTGCTTTCAGTAGGTGGTTTAAGCTGGCCTCTTTGCCAACCTTCTCCATCCAGACGTTCAGTAGTTCATGGATCCTGTCCTCGTGGTGGAGGTGGTCTTTGCTTTTGATCAGGTTGTCATTGATGCCCAGATGTCTGAAGAACCTCTTGTGGTAGTCGACGTCCAAGTCCTCAAAGTATTCAAAACATCTCTTCAGAGACTCCTCGCCTGACCACAACAAATAGAAAAGCGAAAGACATTTCCATTAAGCATTCTTTATTCACTGCATTCTAACCCATTCTGACCGGGCACCCATTTTGGTGTCAGCATCATGTTATGCTTTAGCTATTTAAAAATAGCAGATCTACAAGCTCATATCGCGCCACCGAGTGGCGCGATACGAGCTTGTAGGTCTGCTATTTTTGAAAAATCGAAGAGCGACTGACATTTTTTAGAATCTGATCTCAGGTCAGTATGGGTTCATCAGACCAGTGTGTGTCCGGCGGAAACCTCGTATGAATCTGATCTCAGGTCTGAATGGGTTAAATATCGTTGCTGTCGGGTGGAAACCTCATAGGCCTATGTCCAAAATTGTTAGTTTTCAGGATTCAAATTAAAAAATAGCAAAAGTAGTAGATCTATACTTGTGTGACCCTATAGTGAATATAGGATATTTAACAAATGAGACGCATTAACAAGACATTTTGCCTATATAATAATTACATTTGATCATTGGAACTCAGGTTCTATTTTCCATTTCCGGAAAAGTAATAAATACCCTACTTCGTCATATTACAGTGTCACACTCAAGTGTACAAAATAGCCGATCTACAAGCTCACGATGTGTCACATGCATAATATAACATCTGTGGAAAGTAAGGAGGGAGTGAAAGTGATATCATACCATTCAAAGGAATGAGCGATGGAATTGGGTCATCTTCCTGCAAAAGAAAGATAAGGAAATGGTAAACATTAATACAGTTCCAAGCACATTTGCATACCTGGAATTTAAACCATGCTAACTAGCTGGCAGATAATGACCAATGAGCAGATGGGTTCCATGTCTTGCTCAAGGACATAATACCAACAAACCGGGAACGTTTCGATTTGGCGACCACTATTCCCCAGAGCCACCAACACCCATAAATGTATAGCAACCCAATTTCAGAAGTCTATGTACAGAAAATGTACAGAATTTTAACGATCAAATGGTTGTAAATAAAATTCACACCCGTGTGAAGTGAGGGGCGCTCTTGTCATATTTGGCAGACCTAATTTCTCCTTTAATTGTCAATGGCAAATGTGAGACGTGTGGGGACAAGATTTACATCATATTTGGCAGACATTTGATATGATATTTCATTGTCAATGGCAAATATTGAGACGTGTGGGGACAAAAGCTGTATATAGGAGGGGCTAGCGCCCCTCAAAAATGACACTGATTGATTGATTGGAGAGGAATCAGAGTAAGGGGTCAGCCCGACCAGCATAACCTAACCCGACAGACCTTGGGAAGTCTGCTGTTAAAAAGGCAGAGAACAAGCAAAGAGAGGTCTGCTGTTAAAAGAACAAGCTTGGTGCAATTGTTATGGGGCATAGACGCCCAATGATACAAACAAATGGTTAGCCTCACCACCAAAAACATACAAATAAAAATGGCAGGGGAAACATATTTATTCTCTGCATAAAATGACCACTAGTTGCACCAGTCTGAGTCATATGAGGAGGGCTGGAGGAGTTTGGGAAACTATATTTGTGGTATATTGGTACCGTATTTGTTTGTTTGTTGGTAATTTTTGTTGTTTGTAAACATTGGAGTAAAATGATTACATTACAATAAAAAAAAACCTACAAATCAAACTTAAGAAAATAAACCAAACTAAGTTTCATCTTCAAAGCAGTCCTCACCTGGATTGGGCCTTATAGTGCAGCTACAGAGCAAAGTACACTTCATACAGAACATGCGTAAATATATGGCATGAAATATAAGTGAGGTTAAAGTGTGTTGAGGAGTATAGTAGCCATCACAACCATAGACTACAGAGAGAGCCTTACTGGAGGGTGTTGAAAGTAGAGAACTTTAAAAAGTATAGAATGGGAGAAAAGATAGAAAAGGTAGTAGGGTATACTAAGGCTATATGATTGATACAAATAGTTTGGTAGTAGGGCTGGGTAATTAACCTAAATTATACAAAACTGATATTTAGAACCAATAATGTTTTTCTTATATATCAACAAATCGACACAGGGAAAGTGTTTTTTATAATCGACTGAATCAGTCTAATTAACCACTGCCTTGTGAGCTTGAAGATCAGCCATATTAATTTATTTTTGATTCATTGTAATCAAGGCAAGGTTGAAGTCATCATGAGATTGATTTAAAGTTATATCGCCCAGCCCTAGTAGTAGTAGGTAGGTAGGTAGGTAAAGGCAGGCAGAGAAGCATGCATGGATGCTGCTGCTCTCACCCTCATGCTCAGCTGCGTGGGGACCATGGAGCTGGGCTGGGGTGAGAATAACGGGAGGTAATAGGTAGAGCATGGGGGAGCGGGTGTGGGAAGCTGGTTGGAGAGGAGGCTGCTTTGCGAGTTACTGGCAGTGTTGGCCAGGCTGTCCCCCAACCCAGTGTCCTCGTCCTCCTCCATGGCTGACGGTTTGCCAGTGGCGGCTGCTCTCACAGCTCGCTGGCACTGCTGAGGGAGCAGGCACAGCCTGTCGTCTTCACGTGTCATTGCGTGGTTTTGCCTGTTCTGACTCTCCTCCGTGGAAGGAACAGGCGTCATTTTGTCCTAGAGGAGGGATAAGGGTGGAGCAATCCTCTCTAGTCAGTTCGAGACTCCTAATATAGATTGCTTGACAGGGTGGTATAATGCCTACTAAAAGTATGCACTGTACTGTACCAGTAAAGTAGTGGCTTTAAATTGGGCATATATCTCCTACAGCCAACGTATTAGCATAACTGTGCTGATGTATGATTACAAGACAAGTTGTGTTTTCTTTCTTTTTCTTCTTCATTAATCCAATAGATGTCTATGGCAGTCCAAAGAATATATTGGTCACCTTCATGAAACTTGGCATATTGATAGACTAAGAGGACAATATCCACTATTCGCACAAAATAATTTGGAGGCCCTCTCCTCTGACCAATTTCTTGTCATCAAACCGAACACAGAGATGCATCTCTTCATGGACAACAAATGTTCCACCACATTGCATTTCTACCATTTCAAAACCTCCCCCCTGGAAACCTGGACACCTGTCATCATATTTGATGTGCTGGATAAAATTTGTGTTTCATATAATTATAAGTCCTTGGTTCATGGCATATCATTAGCAAGTACAGATATACCCAAACCCCCAACTACCCATTCCTCATCAACATGGCACCTACTGTACATAGCAGCAATTGTGATATTTGTGGATATTCTTCTCCCCTTTAAATCTAGTCTTCCGTTTTTAGATAAAGGTTGCCTTCACAATTTTTGAAATAAAAAGCAGCTTGTACCAAGTCCATGAAAACAAAGTTAAGTAGGTAAGTAGCCTTGGGAACCGATGGTTCCCCAATCACGCGGCCTATGGGTCAGGAGCTTATCTCCTATCCCCTTAGCATAGTACATATAACGGTACATGTCGTAGGGACTTATCCCCAATCCAACCCTTGATGCCGAGTGCCAGGGAGTGACGCATTAGGTAGCATTTTAATAGTTGTTGGTTTGACTGACAGGGATTGAACCCCCAACCTAACCTCCCAATGTTAGGGTGGACACTTATCTAGGAGATCAAGGTTATTCTACCCATGTTCTTGTTTTTTAATTGCTATGGATAAGGGTGTCAGCTGAAGTTTGAAAACAAAAGTTACTCACCACGACAACCTTCATACTTTCATTTCTATCGCTCTGGGAATCTGTGAGAGAGGAACTGTGGAGTGAGTGAGGGCACGCTAAGGCATAAATCAATAACACATATAATTGTTGCATTTAAGCATTTGCATGCATCTAGTTTTAGAACTGAAATACATTTTCATTTCAGAAGATTCCATTGTAGTGGTTTCCATAGAAACTGAAATTCAAACGGAATAATTCAGCCAACTTTTTATATGAACCAAATAACAAAAACACCAAAGCCTGGCAAAAAAGGATTGAATGTCAAACACAGTTGTATAAGTTGACCAAAGTTCTCACCTGCACTAGAAGACTTTTTAGATTTAGAAAGATAAAGTTTATTTTTTTAATAGTCATTGCCAAATGTCCAATTGGTCACACTCACTTGCACTAAACAGATTCCTGAGGAAGGTCGCAAGACCTTAACCCATTCTGACCTGAGATCAGATTCATACAAGGTTTCCGCCGGACACACGCTGGTCTGATGAACCCCATTCTGACCTGAGATCAGATTCTAAAAATGTCAGTCGTTCTTCGATTTCTTTCAAAAATAGCAGACCTACAAGCTCGTATCGCGCCACTCGGTGGCGCGATACGAGCTTGTAGATCTGCTATTTTTAAATAGCTAAAGCATAACATGATGCTAACACCAGAATGGGTGCCCGGTCAGAATGGGTTAATAATAAGCAAAATAAAATTGCTCTGAACCAGCAAGTGGCAGTGTGCGGATGTCCCTGCTTTCACATACTAAACAGATTCTGAAATGTATTCGTTTTTTCTGCCTTATTTAGACAATTAGGGATAAGATAAGATAAGATAAGGTACGAACGAGTAAGTAACCAAAACAATGATAAATTAAATTAAAGAAAGAAAGAAGAAAAAATGCATTGACATGAAACACAGGTCTCCAACACACTAACTAGTAAGTACTGTTCAATCACGCTGTCAAATGATTACAGTTTAATCAGATTAAAATCTGCTAGCGCCCCTCAAAAATTAATTAATCACCATTCAAACTATGTCCAAAATATGCTATGTTTTTCCATATATTGTTGTGGGAATGTGTCATGTTTTATTCTTTATATCCAGTGTGGCAGGATGGTCTCTCTCTGTCTCTCACCACGTTGTCGTGCTATGTGATTTGACCCGCTGCCCATGTAAATTGTGCAGCCTTTTCTCGAAATAACTGACTTGTGATTTTCCCCCATCCAGATAGGGCTAGATAGTGCAGGGTGGATGGGATTATGGAATGTATGGGGCGGATCATCCAAGCATGGATCAATTGCGTTAACATTTTTAATCTAAGTAATTTCACAATTGAATTAACTCTGTTATTTTGACAGACCAAATAAATAAATAAATAAATATTCTGATTCTTACCTGTCTGTGTTTGATGTGTCCGTCTCTTCCAAAGACATACCAAGCCAACCAGCAAAACCACCGCAACCAGTACTGCAAGTGATATAATTATCACAGCAACTGTTGATTGAGCAACAAGAAATAATCAGCATCCATTATTACAAAGTGATGGCCTCACGGCTGCAAATGACAATTCAAGTCCGTTTGTGGCAACCCACTACATACATTTTTCTTTATCGTTTTAGAAGAAATCCGATTGTGATTGCATTCCTATTATTGTCCATTTCAGGGGGAAAGGGGGGGGGCAGCATGGGGCGGCTGTGGCTCAGGAGGTAGAGCAGGTCGTCCAATGATCCCTGATATAGGGTTTAAATTGTTCATCACTTCACTTTGATCACTTAATGATTTCATTACGTCAGGCACGTCACTGGCCATAAGCCAGTTAAGTGAATGTTTTAGTTATGTGTACGTATTATTTGATCCTTGAAACATTTTACACAATTGAACTTTCTTAACCCATTCTGACCTGAGATCAGATTCATACGAGGTTTCCGCCGGACACACACTGGTCTGATGAACCCATTCTGACCTGAGATCAGATTCTAAAAATGTCAGTCGCTCTTCGATTTTTCAAAAATAGCAGACCTACAAGCTCGTATCGCGCCACTCGGTGGCGCGATATGAGCTTGTAGATCTGCTATCACTTGTATTAAGAGAGCATAATAGTAAGTTTGTTTTGGAACAGAGCCGATGATTCTACATGTCCAAATGAGATGGTGTTGTACCTGAACCAGTGCTGGGGCTGGATGGTGGTTTCTTGCAGACTGCGTTAGCGGTAGCGGTACAGTTCCTCACCTTCACTTCACCTTCTCGACATCTAGTTTGAAAGCACAGTATAAAAGACAAAACGAAGGCACAAAAAAAATCATTATAACGGGTAAGGTTGCCGGAGGAGCACATTTAATTTGAGAAATGGTTGCCATAAAAAGGAGTACTCTCCCATGATTCATTTGAATGAAATAACTGGAGGGCCTGTTCTATATTCTCCATCCTTGTTAGCTCACCTTGAACACTTTTTGCAGATCTCGCATGCCTGATCAGGGGCACAGAACGTCCCTGGTTTGCACTGGCATTCAGTGTTCTGGATGGTTGTACATGGCCTTACAACATACTGGTCTGAAAGGACGACGTGGGAAAAAGTTTTAGTCCGATGCTTTGAGCACTTATAAAAGGTTACATGTTGATCTTTTTCACTCACTATCGACGAATAATTTAAAATCCATCTAGCGGAATTACCTGAACGACAGTTGGTGCACTTCAAACACTGTCTCAGCAGCCCGTTTTCATGTTCCGTATACGTGCCAAAGTCACAATCTTCACAAGTTGCCTTCTCTCCTGCTCTAGTGCATGATGACTGCACATGAGTACCTGTTCAAATACATTGTCAGTCAGTGTGGTGATTTTTAAAGTGTGATTTATATGTATACAAAATAAAACGTATACTACATTGTATACAACAATGCCAAAAATAGCAGTTGGCCGCAGACCCCCCATTTGTTGAGACACACCACTTTGCATTAATTGGTTATCAGTGTTTCAATAACAAAATAAATAGAATATTTCTGTGTTGTGGCGTTATCTTTAAATGATCACTTTGGTCATTCCCTGATATGACGACCTCTATCGATGTCCTTCAAACCACTTTAAATATAATAGTCTTACCCAGAGTGCAACAGAAGAAATGGGCATCAAATCCCAGATTACACAAATTACAAGCAAATAAGGGGTGGGCTACACTAAGGACGGAACAGTTTGTCTATCCTGCAGGGAGTTCCGTATTTACTGTTTTTTATCCTCTGAAGGCGAGGTGAAGGGCTGCGTAACCCCTGTGCACACACAGAGAACTAGAGTATTTGTGTAAAATAATTATTCACGTACGGAGCTTACGCACAACCTGCACACCACACCCGCACTCGGTGTAGCCAGGTTCAATCGATTATAGTAGCAGCATATCGTTGCGGACTCCGCTCCGCGAACGGTGCAGAGCCAATTCCGCGCCCAGTACAGCCCGACTCTTAACAGTACAAGGACAGTAGGATACATGAAAAGAAACCCCTACATATAATCTATCTATAAATGCACCACGTCTCTGTCTGTCTGTCTGTACGTACGTGTACATCTGTAATGCACGTAACTCGAGAGCCGTTCGCACCAATGACTTCAAATTTGACACACGTTCCACACCCCCACAGGGAGTGCAGTGCCCGGTCGAGTCGGTCGGACCCACGGTTGTCCACAAAAGGCCTCTGCCCAGGGTCCATATATGGAGCTGGCCTGTTCTGACATCACAACACTCCATATTTGGGCATGCCTGACACAGAACACCATATATAGGAATAAAGGGACACAGACAGATGGGTGGAACGGGTACTCTGACACGGGTACAACGGGTAATGCATAGCCGGGTGGGGCATGGATCTCCTGACTTCCATCGTTACCGACTCGATGCTCTACAGCCGGGCACCAGTCTAGTAAAGGCCATGTTCTCTAGAGAAAATGGCAAAGTGCCGTTGCATTCTCATTCCTCACTTTGTATTCTGTGTTTGGACGGAGGTGCAACAGTAATTGAAAATGCTGTATTTAGACGGAGGTGCAACAGTAATTGAAAATGCTGTAATGTGCATGCCAGGAGGCGAAAAGGATATTCTGATATTTTGTTTTGCCGTTTTCTCTAGGGACCATTATCGTCTAAACGGGGCCAAGTCTGAATCATACAGCAATCCAATGATAATATGAATAAATACTGCACAAATGTGACACGTACAAGCAAAGTGCAGGGCAGGCCCATACACAGACAAATGCTTATTGTTAATTTAACTCTAAATGAACACTCAGGATTCTACTATGAAATGCTCAGAAAGGTGAAACTAGATGATCAGGGAAAAAAGGAAGAAACAACAATTGAGGGTAGAGATGAGGACAAAATGAACGAGATTTGATTAACCCATTTAGACCTAAAGACACCAAAAGGGGTTTGCAATAGATTGTCAACACCACTTAGTCTAAATAACGGCCTCTGGCTATTAGGCTATGGGCTCTCATGATGGATTTGAGCTAGTGACAATGCTCTGTCTCGGTGGACTTTGATTGAGCGTGGTTCCATGTGGCTCACCAGCTGGGCACTTTAAGCAGCAGATGTCTTTGTCCTGGTACTCCGTTTCTCTGCAGGTGTGCCGCCGCAGCCTGCTTCTGGCCCCGCCGTCCAATTGCTCGCCTTCAGCCAATTCAGTGTTCGACCAGGACCGTGTCGCCGCCGTCAGTTTGAGGACCCAGATTAACATGAAAATGACCTGGGAGAAATGTTGTGAAATTAGTAACACACATTTGTAGTTTTGATTCCTTCATTTAGGCTAATTTGAGGTGGGATGTGCTTTGTAATGTCTTGTTTTGTTCTTTTCTGAAGATTTATATATTTTTTAATGATCTTACAACTGTCCATGCTCTATGACTGGGAAAACATCCATAATTCATAATTTAGGGGTGAATCCACTTCGAGTGCACAAAGGTCAAAAGCAAGGGCAGCAAGGCCATCAAATAAAACAATATTTTAAGTCCATAGAAATAATAATTAATACGTGTTAGATGGTATGTTATGTTTTAAATAAAATAAGAATAAAATGAAATAAATAAAAATAGATCTATTTCACAAAATAAATTAATAATAGACAGTAGAGACGGACAGGAAACAGAAAGAGACAGGGAGTGACACATAACAACGGTCGTCAGGCTCGGGAATCAAACCTGCGACTCGCTGTCAGGCTGCATTAATTAGAGCTATGTGGAATGAACCACTAGGTCATCGGAGCCCCCAAATAAAGGTAGTTTGGGTTATTTTTCCCAGTGCCATATCATTTCACTTAATAGAAAAACGGGACAGGGCTTCAAGGCCACTGTGGCCTTGAGCATATAATTGTACTGAGAGGGTATGGTTGGCAATCGCCTCCATTAAATTCCTGCCTTGTGTCCAGGTATTCCCCTATAATACCCGTAGATACCACATGCTATCAGTCTACAGTAGATTTAGATTTTATACAGTTATCCTCACAAGTAACTGTTTGTTGTTTACACAGCACTCTCCATCTCATTCATGGGACACATTCTGGAGCAACTTCCTTATTTGTGTTGAGACTTGAGTGTTAAATCCACACTGCTATATTAACCAATGATTATGAATGCATATGACATCAGACCACTGTCTGTGCTGCATGTTCAAAGGTACCCTGGAGGAATGGCAGGGGGGGGGGGGGGGTTACTAACTCACACTGTAGCTATAGGCAAACTTGGCAAAGTACTGCTCACAATTCGACTAGTCTGTCAGTGACATAATTAGTTACAAAGCTACGTAAATCAAATGCTGCTGTTCTGTGAATAGCAGTACAAGTAAACAGACAGGAATCATAAACAATAGTCTACACAGTGCTTAACCCGCTTAACAACAGACAACAGATCTCAAGTTCTGTTATGACCCACATAAGGCGGATCGAGTCACAAGACCGGGGAATCACACCCAACAGGCTTATTGCTCAACCTTTTCTTTTTTTCTTTACCTGTGCCGCCCGTGGTGCCGCCCTACCGCGCTATGCGCACATGCGTACCACGAGCATTAATGATCTAATCTTCTGCATGCCTGCCTGGAAATGCATGCACGCGGTGTGTCAGTCAGTGCCAGGCCGACATGATGCGCCACATGAAGGTTTCACAACCATCACAAACAGACAGCGACTGTCTGCATTTCTCCCCATTCGCCTGTGAGCTCTCATCTCGGCAAGCCTAGAGACGAGAGCTGACAGTCGGTGTCTTGTCAGCACGCACACATAATATTGCAAGCATGAATGATTAGGTCATACAAAACATGTACCGTATTGCCGCATGCATGCACTGACTTACATGTTAAGACTACATGTGGCCTACTGTGTAAATGTTTTGTCCAATGTCCACACAGCTATCACTCACTATCATGGGTGTTGTGTTGAATGGAGACTCTTGTCTTGGTCAAGGTAAAGGCATATCTCCCCCGGACAGATTGGGACAGTTCATGCTTTTATTTATTCTAGGCTTCAAGCAAGTTCAAGGCTTGATTACTGTTACTGTTTATAGGCCTATGCCAGTATTGACCAGGGCAGGCATCACTGAAGTGTCAAGCAGTTACACATCTAATCGCAAAAAGTATGACCACATCAACCGTTCCTGACCTCTATCTCCACTGGCTCCAGTAGTTTCAGAACTTATTAAAAAATGCTCTTAATGGGCTAGCCGCAATTTGCAACTCTAGATTTTTTAAATAATGGGATAAATCTAGAGTTGCAATACACTCCATTGACATGCCTTTGATCCAAATTGCATTTCCGATCTGCTTGTATTAAACAATGTTAAACTCACCAACATTGCAGCTGTAGGGAAAGCTTGAATTATCCTCTTTCAAACTGCAAAGCGTTTATTTCATAAAAATCCACTGTAGCTACTTTCTGTCAAGACATTCTGTGCAAATGATTCTTTTTCTAAGTGTTGGTTTTTGGAAGCGCTTGTCGAAATCACTGAACGGCCCTGCATACCACCTGTTTTGAATTTTCACATAATGGAGGAGACAGCAGCCTTAATAAAAACGAGTGCTTCCAAACTCCAACACTTAATTAACGTCACGTAGATACTAGATAGGTGAACACAGACACACGGACATTGCTGTTCCTTGGAGTTGTTGCACCACTCAAAAATATCACGGAACAGAATTTCTTGACAAAGTAGCTCATAACATGTCTACGGTGGATTTTTATGAAACAAATGCTTTCCAGTTTGAAAGAGGATAATTTTTGCTGTTTGTGATGTCACAGCCTGCAAATCCCATATATGTCAATGGGATTTGCCAGCAGATGTCACTGTTTTCATTGCAGCTCAAAAGGCTTCCAAACGCCAGAGAAAACTCCAGAACACTGATCTCGTAGGTCTACTGCTACCGCCACTCCAGTTAGATCTTGGAGGTCTGCTGACCTACACACCACCTCAATAATATTGTGTTTAAATCTTCACTCTAAGATGTGAGGTCCTACTGTTTATTATCTTGACATTAATTTGTGTTTTGTTATTCTTTTTCATTAGAACTTTTTTTTTTAAGTTTCTACAGTCTTCGGTCAACAACCGTTTTGCCTAAAAATGTGCTTCACAAATAAAGTTGTGTTGTCGCCAGCGGCGAAATAAAATGGGCACGCGACACGCGTAGACCTAATAAAAACGACAATATGTGGCATAACATTATTATTCCAACCGTAGACAAGACAAATACTATTTAGGGCTACTATTCCGTTTAATCGTCTGTTTAACCTTTCTCAACTACTGACAAAATGTAGTTTACAGTAACTGACCCCGACAGACCGTGCCGGTTGAGGACAGACCCTCTCTCTCCACTAATGGAATGTCACACACTCCAGCCAAAACGTCATGTGGAGCTCAGTCCAAATTGGCTTTTGACAAGTAAACGTGACAACTGCTATGTGACATTCTTTGACTTCATGGAAAACTTGCGAATAAGTAGGCTAGGTTCACTTTCCTAACTTTCCATAATTGTTCCAAACTGAAGCATTTCTGGTTGAAGGAACAACCCCACGCTCACCAACACAAGAACACGGTGTGTGTGTGTGTGTGTGTGTGTGTGTGTGTGTGTGTGTGTGCTGTGTAGGCCCACCGGCGCTACCCGCGGACTAACAACAAATGTATCCACTTGGCATTACATTCCGCGCTACTCAACAAAGTGAACACTTACCATATATTGTGAGGTGCCCATACTGTCAGTAGAGTCGTCGAAAGCTTCGATCATCAGCGACTACATCCCAGCTCAAGTCTTCTAGGAATAATTTGGACGCAACAACAAGTCAATATCAATAGCACCTCTCTCTCTCTCTCCTGTAAAAAGTTTCAGACCGAGTGAGTAGTTTGAGTTTCCCCAGCGCCGGGAGTGCAAACATGAAGCCACGCCCCCTGCTTCAGGCATCACGTTGTCCGTAGCGTCGGTCGGTCCCAGGCTTGCATTGTCTGCGTTGACTCTGGCTCTTGTTTTGGTAGGCCGGGGTAATGCAGGTTTAATTTATGCAAATATGTGGTTTATTTTCATTCTTTTTCATCTTTAATACTAGCTGTATGCACACACTGCACTGCACAGACAGTTAATGAAGTCTGATACAAGTCTAGAAACAATTCACATGGAAGATTGAAGCAAAGTGTAATCAAAAGTAAGCCGGCATCAAATGACAGAAGAAATAGCCTGTATCAAGGCTAGGGGCTTGTCTGGGCAAGTTCCCCATGATGAGCCTAGAGTTAATTGAAAGCTCAGAATTCACTTGGATTTATTTAATTGAACTGACAAAGACAATTGAGAGGTGTTTCTTTCTTTATTTGTTTGTTGGTTTCTTAGGGGTATTTATTAGGGGTTCAGTGTCTTGCTCAAGGACACTTCAACACTAGCACAGGGGGCACCAGCGATCGGCGGGTCACGGGTGAACAGTAGCCTACTACCCTTGGCCTTTATGGCTGTTGGCTGGCCGGAAATGAGTTATAGGGTGCACAAGTAGAGATAGTATAGAGATAGAGCCCTAGTGACAGTAAGCCCCAATGTAGAAACAGTTATTTCCAGATTCCACACACAGGTTTATCAGAAATGTCACAAACACTAACTCTAATTGTTCTTCTGTGTGTGTGTCAGTTGTACATTATCTATTACACTTACACAGTTGTCTGTAGCATGGAGATACAGTCACACAGGAAGCAGTTAGTTAAACTGCTTCAGACATTGTCAGAAGACGTGAAATGTTGTACTGATTACTATTAGGAGAATAGTTGACATCAGCATGCTGTTTTGACAGTTTGAAACATGGGGATGTATTTATGCTTTTGTAGGGGGGCGCAGACGTTGGTCCGACGTGCAACAGTCCGACACATGTGTGAGTCCGACACATGCATGGCTGGTTAAGACTCACTTATGGCTCCCACAATGCATTTCCGGTTACGACACATGCATGGCCGGTTAAAACTCACCCATGGCTTCCGCATGCGGATGGTACGGTTAGGGTTAGATAATGCCATGAATAAACACACAAGACCCGGTCATAACAGCTCTGCCAATCAAGCATCGCTCTATTGGAACGGTGGGGTTGGAGGTGGTTCTCACATTTTGGCCTATACGTTTTCCACCCAGTGTCAATTATCTAATGTGATCCTGGGCGCTGCACTTCCTCTGCCAACCTGGGGGGGGGGGGCAGCGGACTGATCTCATGCTTCCTTCTATGCATGAGGAGTCCAAGCTGCTTCTTTTCACCTGACAGGGGGGAGTTTCCCCGACCGGACATAGCGCGTGGGAGGAACACGTTATTCCAACCAGTTCCTTTCCCCTCCATCAGGCGCCCCGGCTGGCCTGGGGGATGTAGTTTAGAGACCAGGATTACTCCATGTATTTTGTGAGGGTACCATCATGTGATCATGTGATCAGTTATGTGATCAAGATGGCTATGATTGACTTCCAAAATTTGAGGACCCTGCATGGGTTCCTAACCCGACCTGGCGGAGATCTGCACTCCAGGAAGCATGCTTTACAGTTTTGTATGCACTTCAGTGGAGGTAAATGTAGCAAATTGTCTTAAATTACAGGCACAAACTGACTTTCTCAGGCTGAAATTATTGCATATTAAACTTGCACTGTACACTGAACAGTAAATCTTCTGATAATGGTTGAACCAGGCAGGATCATTCATGGCTATGTTTAATTATTACCATCTGGCTATACTAAATAAAAATATGAATATAGTAATTTATCAACAGCCCCAGCCTTATCCGTGTAGTGTAATTAACTCTTAACTAATATTGTCATAACATGCTACATAGTAATTTGTAACATTAAAGTTTAACCCATACATCATGGTTTACTTGACATCCTGCCTGTCATTTTGTAATATGTAATAGATTTTCTAAAAAACCAATTGGATTCCCTTAATTTCAATACGGTATGAAAAAGTTACATTTACATTTGAAAATAGAGTTAAGGAGACTTGCAGAAAAAGGCCTGGAGACAAGATGAATTTGATTGAAATTGTAACTTTCTTGAATAATTAACAGTATAAAGGTTTAGCTAGTTGACTCAATTACTCAGCCTTGAAATGCGCATTCCATGTATTATATGCGTATTGGGTATATACTGATGACATGAGGGATCTCCATATGGCATAAAAGGGACAAGGACTGACTGATACACAGATCTCCATGGACAAAAGGGACACAGGTAGACAGACTGTCTACCTGTGCCCATATATGGGCACAATTTGCACAAAAGGGACACAGACAGACTGGTACAACAGCTACTCTGACAAACCCTCAACACTGACTCAGACATACTGTAGGCCTGTCCTATTATTGGTTGGATCTGCGGTGCGACATAGATCCGAGGGCTGCACCTAGTTGCCATAAAAGCGCTGTTATAATTTCACAATCTTCTATCTTTATACATTCTTTACAAGCTAACATCTAAGTAACAAAGCACCTGCACATTTCCCTCAAAATATATCCATTAATCTCTCTCCATGCTTAATGTGTTTTACAACACAGTTACACAGAACTACAGCTGCCATTTTCCAATATATTCAGATTACACAAACCCCATTACATACAGTATTATCAGTCTCACGGCAGCCCTGGCACTACCTTTGACTTAGCCCAGTTCCTAGCTGATTGACAGTTTCATGGACTTCTGGGCAAGCTGCAAAACACGCTCCAGGCTGACACTTGTTACCATAGCAACCTCACATGAATCAAAAAGCACACATAAAATAAGAGGTGAATGATCTTCCCCGAACAGCCCTGGGAGCATGAGCTATTACTGCTGCTGTACATGCAATTGCAGCTCATCAACATTCTACAATCATAATAATAGAACATAAAATACAGTGGGTTAGAGATATATAGTACATTATTCAAGACCAAGTCACTTGTTCTTGAAGAATGTACTATATATCTCCAACCCACTGTATTAAGTCAATATACTTGGCGTGGGAGTTCCAAATCAACACAACAATAATATGAGGATAGGTGTGTCCGTAGATAATGTTGTGGATTAGGCCTTGTCTCTGGAGCCTACAGGGTTGGGATTGAGTCCCACTAGAGCCTTTTCTCTTCTGGCTCTTTTGTGACCCAGCTGAGAACAATGATTTAAAGTGTCATCTGGTAATAGAAAACTAAGCTCTCCTACAGTCTCTTCAATAAAGACAAAACAATACCAAGGGCCAGGGAGTGGACTGCCCGCGCTCTCCTTATGGAGAAGAGAGGCACCGCCACACTTTCAGAGTCAGTAGCATTGTAAGAACTTTTAAAACATTTACTTTCCAGTTATCCTAAACCTCACAGTTTTGATCCTTGCATGACAAAATTGTTCTGAATCCCTCCCTGCTCACTCACTTAAAGTTGTTTATCTTAAGGGGTTATGCTAAATGCCTAAAGTTTTTGACATGGCCACCACACACCATGTTTGCTGCCATGTCGTTAATGCCTCGGGGACTTGTGTTTGTTGATGATAAGGCGCAGACTCAAGGGAGGCTAAAGTCTGCAGGCTGTCTTATTCTTAGATAAGGCAGTGAACTTTGCATTCATGCTGGCTGCATTGGATTCTGCACATCTGCTGCGCTGAGGTCAAGATCAATTTCATCGATATGGAAATGTCTTTCCTTCTTTCAGTATAATGTGTGTGTGTGTGTGTGTGTGTGTGTGTGTGTGTGTGTGTGTGTGTGTGTGTGTGTGTGTGTGTGTGTGCGCGCACAAGTATTGTCTCTGTGTACTGTATTTCTCGTTTGTGAGTGAGAACACATCCACTGACTAAAAGTGATGTAGGCAGAGCTACACCATTAACTTAATTGTAGAATGAGCTAGAGGTAACAGAACATGTTTTTGTTTTTGAAAGGATAGCAGGTAACTGAAGTTCTTGGTTGATAGAATGGCTCACTGTGCGGGGGCCATGTCATTGACATTTCTTTATGAGTTAAAGTCAAGCACATGCTTGACTCTACCTTTCTTACTTCCTTTGACAGTTCTGACGCACACTATAGCCGTTAATAAATCTTTTTACGGAGTACACTGTTGGCCACTAGTGGTTAGGTTCTGTGCATTGTTGACGGAGGGCAGAATATTGGTTTAATGCACTAGCCACACACGCATTCCTTTGCCAGTGTGGTGTGACTAATACTTCCGACCATCATTCAGTATTTCATAATCATTTATGTACATTTCTAAATAGGGCAGGCAGGGGATTATCTGAGCACTGGTTCTTTCCGGATCTCCAAGCCACTCCCTAGCCTCTTACCACATGCTGTACTATAACTATTTACTACTGTATGGGCTCTTGTAAATGTCTTTTGCCCCTGTCAAAAATCTGTCTAGAATGCAGCAGTTTTCAGCTGCAGAATAGTACATACAAACATTTCAACAAAGTCAGCATCATCAAACTGGTTACCAACTTTCCATAGTTCATTTAAGATTTAATGAAAAGAAATACAAAAAAAATGATGAAACACTGTAAAGTCCAGCTAACTTTCAGAGTGAATGTATTAATCTCTTATAAGTAAATAGTCCATTACACTATAAATAAATAAATAAATAATTGCACACCGAAAATCTAATATGACGAGTTTGTCAATTGAAAATACACTATCTTCAGTGAGCAACAACAAATTATACATTTGTTTTCACGCTGAATGGGTGACACCAGAGGCAGTCTGCTAGTCCAAGCTGTGGTAATTAATGGTACTTGTGTAGTTTCAGACTACAGTTATACATTTGTAATACTGTTGTTGAGTTATATAGTGCCACACAATGTTGGACTAAATCGTGTGCATTGATTGTATTACACATGATACAAGAAGCCAAGTAACTCATCTCAACAGTCTGAGACTTTTAAACTGTACATTTATTTCCAAAAGGCTGCATATACATTTGCAAATTCTACTGTACAGAAAACATCCAAAATGTCCATAATTATAGATACAATATACCACAAAGCTGCCCTGGCGTTACCAAACATATATATGTTCAGCACTAGAAAAGCTCTGCAGCCTATTCAATATTATAGTCTTTCATATTTTTTTAAATAATATCTTTAAATGTATGTAATCATGATTACGTTTTCTCTTTTTTCAGCCCCATCTGTAACTTTACAACATTCACCATTTACAGTAGTTAAACAAGGCACAAGAATAGTGATATGAAGGCGAAGGCCATGCGTAAAGCAAAGAGAAAGAAAGCATGGGACCAAATCAACAAGAGAAATCAGAGGAACCCTTTTTTTAGCTTGTGAAATAGGTTTAGTCGAACACCAAAGCATTATACATAGAGTGTATATGTACAGATGAGTAACACATTAAAGGAAAAACCAAAAGAAAGTGTCTTAGTAAGGTATTGGGCCATCAGCTTCTATGTGCCTTGGCATAGATGTACAAGTCTCTGGAACTGTACTGGAATGACGGAACACCATTCTAACAAAATATTCCATCATTTTGTGTTTTGATGATGGTGGTCGGAGAGTTCTGTAACATGTCGATCCAAAACATATCCCATGGGCGTACAATTGCGTTGACACGATCCCTCGTGACTTCACTTGTGGATGGGGGCATTGACATCCTGGAACAGTCCACTCCCATCAGTCTAGGATTGTTTCATCATAAAATAAAGGTTATCACCCAGAATAAATGTATTGGTTTATAATGACCCTTCCTTCTAGAGTCTAGGGGGACAAGTGGACTCAAACCATGCCAGGAAAATGCCACACGACACCCCCCAACACACACACAGGCAGGGTCAGGCATTCAGGCAAGTACCGTTGGTGTACCAATACCATACACCAAATATGCACTTGACAACGTGTGGAGAATATGGTAACAGATGACTCATCTGACCATATCCTCCTTTCCCCACATATACTGTAGATCAGTGCCAATTAGTCTAGAATATTATCAATATAATCAGTATGATTCTTACAAAGATTTTTTGACAGCCGCTGAAAGTTGGGGTACCAATACCATACAACCATTATAAGGCAAAATGTTCTAAATTGCATTAGTTTTGCATGAAAAACACTCCTTGGACTAAAGACGTCCATAGCTGTCATCACAAATGGTCAACACATTTGGGAATATTTGGGCAAGTGGCTATGGCCAAACTAGGGGGTCTATGGCCAAACTAGGGGGTTTTCATGATTCTGAACCCATTCCAAGCATTCATTTTGCACGAAAAACACTCCTTGGGCTAAATTTGGCCATAGCCACTTGCCCTAATGTGCCCAAATGTGCTGACCTCATCACATTTGTGATGACGGCTATGGCTAGTTTGACACGTCACATGCTACTTAAAGCATAATGAAATTTAGAAAAAATTGCCTTATAATTGTTGTAGGGTGCCCCAACTTTCAGCAGCTGTCAAAAATTCCCCCAGGGTGGTTGAATACAAACCAATGTTGTGGGATATGTTAGTAGACACCTTTACAAACACATTGGTGAAGACGATTCTTGGTAAGAAATGTATTCCCAGATTCTATTAATATTCCCTGACCAAATGGTTTTGTCCCCACTGAACTCTCAAAAATGCATGTGTCTGTGTAAAGAGGGGTTCATGCAATGCACCTCCCTATGTAGTTGTCAACAGACTGCTGACACAATCTGATCACGTCCTGCACGTCCTGTCCTTCTCAGTCACCTGAGGAAGAGTTCTGATTTTCACTACTTATCGCAGTAATGCACAGGCATCGCAATCATTGAATGTGAGCTTTCAACCTCAATTTCATTTTCTTTCTTTTCCTTTTTGTATTTCCTATAGATGTGCACTTTGGTCACTGTTCCTTCTGAAACACTAGCCAATCGAACTCCTTCTGCCATCTTTGCAACAATAGTTAATTTCTTTCCTCGTCATCTTGATGCATGCCCAGTCGCCAGAGTATGATAGGATGTCAATTTTCGCATGCAAGCCATTTGTATAATGGAAGCATATGCATTTGTTTCTTCACTTAGTTATTCAGGGTTTTCCTTTAATTTGCCACCTGCCTGCATGTGGCGAGTGTGTGCATTCAGTTTGTCTGTGCCTGTGTGTGAGTTCACATTTGAAATACACAGAATGATTATATTGATTATGGAAAGTGGACAGAACTGAGTGTACATCCAAAGTGAGGGTGAATGAATCTTGGGTGCGACGCCAGAGACTAGAATGCTCTCTCAATGCGAACATAAACCACTGGTAAGCACTACAGAAGCACACATTTCCATTTTCAACACTCTTTGCTCACAGGAATGAGAAACCCATTCAGTCACAATTACAGAAACAATTATATTAAATAAATGAACTTTCATCCTCTTGAGTAACCTGTTGATATTATATATACGACTGGTATAATTTGATTAGCCGTGCATAGTAAAGAATAGAAAAGAAAAGGTCTTCTTTTAACATAGCTGGATGACAAACACATAAATCAGAGAGTAAAAAAAAATACCCAGCTCGATGTGGTGTACAACAATATGATCGTTAATGTTAAGTTAAATGTCACCATGTCCTTAATGGTAAAACTGTGAGAGACACAAACTCCACATTATTTCACTTATCTTAAAATTATTTTTTTAATAGATTTAAATAAATGATATACCCAAATCATCATGATTGCGATTTGTAAGCAGGAAATGACACACAAATGTGACTATTATGGGAACAACTAATAAGTATTTATTAAACTGCACGCTGATATGTTTACAGATCAAACACATCCCGGATGTCATCTTTGTTATAATTATTTTCCAAACACTGCGTAGGTTGTTCTGAGACCAGAAAAGCCGCTGCATAATTTTAGTTAAACACATTTCTTTTTAACAATACAAGCTCACTAACAGAATAAAAACCTTTGCGTTTCATATACAGACACCTGCCATAGCTGTTAAATGCAGTACCGCCATTGAGGGTGGTTTTGGGACCAAAAATAGGCCTAGAGCAATGTGGTACACATCAACACAATGGTGAAACTAAGGCAATAGATACACACTATAGATGCATAGATGCACCATGCTGTTGAAAGTACTGATGTTGTACTCTCTCTCTCTCTTAAGCAAATCACCATACAGCTGTCATCTCTTGGTCAGCAGATACAAGTCCTACAGTACAGCATTTGACAGTATGTACCCCACCCTCGCTCACCCAAACCAGTCAGCTGACTCCTCTCAAGATGTCCACTGTCACAAAAGAAGGCTGTTTTTTAATGGAACCCAAAATGAAACACAGATTTGTCTTGCTTGTATTTTTCCACAAATTGGATGCCATGATTATATTCCTCTAGCATAATTTGCATATTAGAACTAATATGCAAATACATCCAGATGCCATATGGAGTGTTGCTGGGATCGGGAGAGGTGTGTGTGTTCTGAGTTGCAGGGACAGACCCCCAGGGGCCTGGAGAGAATTTCCCATACTCTCTCTTAGGAGCATATCGTACTGTAAAATAATGGACGCAGCAATGCAGAAGGTAACCCCTACACCGTAACTCTATGGCTGGGGGGAAGGTGGGGGCACAAAATACACAGTGCACCACTCAGATGAAGGGGCGGGCCGACCTTGGAGAAAAAAAACGAAAAAAAAAAAACGAAAACAGTCAAGTAGTCAAGTAGAAGGGTGAAAAAACACAGGTTTACAGTCCTTCAGACGTATTGTTGAAAAATAGATGAGGTGGGATAGTAGATCTGGTGGTGAGACAGCATCATGTCTCTTTTGCTAGTTGTGATTGGCCAATGTGTTGATCGCATGGTCTGTCCACCTGTCTGACCGCTCTCTGACCAACACATGACCCCTCAACGTGCTGCCATGTGCCGTCCACCACCATTTGCCGTTGTACGGTACGTGTTCATACAAGGATTATGCATTAAGCTCGGTTCATCAGTTCAATTGGGCTAATTTGTGTCAGTCCCTCTGTCTGGTTCAGCCTGTGTACTCAGGAGCCGAGTCCTCCGTCTCATGATTTGCAAATTCCGAGCCTGTTTGATGCAGATTTGTGGCCAGACCTTCCGTTGATATGTGATTGAGGTGGGGCTCTGGCTTGTCCTGGCTCTTTGGGGAGGTTTTCGATTGGATCTTGCTAATCTCCTCTAGAGCACTGGCCAGAGAGTCCAAGTCACCGCTGTCTTGGTGGTGCGCCTCCCACAGACTTAGTATGACTGCTGATGGGCTCCGCTGCTTAGCGAAGTAACACAAGTTCCTGTAGAGGAATGGAGAAAGTCCTGTCAGACTTTGAGTTAGATTAGGCGCATGCTCTCTGTGGTATGTCAAGGGAGATGCAGTTGTATGTGAACTGTTAATGGCTGATCATGTATTTACTGGACAGAGCGCGCTTAGACAAAGTGAGTGATAGCAGTGGTTTTCAAACTCTGTGTGGCCAAGGCACAGCAATAGGCAAGACAAAATCTCAAGATATACCTGTTTACATAGCAATCTAGCAATATAGCTGATCTACAAGCTCACAATGCATCCCGAGGCATCATGCTGTGCGCTTGTAGATCTGCTAAATTGTGTAATAAATAGTTAAATAATAAAATAATAATCCTAATAATTAAAACAGTTCTCACTATGCTCCCGGTAGATGAGTTTGGCCATCTACCATTAGAACATAATGCTAGCTTCCATATTTATGTTTTTAACATATGAACCAAACAATGCAGATGCCTGGAGCTACCTAACAACCTGTCTGCCTGGACCTACCTAACAACCTGTCTGTCTGCATGCAATCAATACATGGTAATAACTTTCTAAACTTAAATGAGGTTAAGGCAGAAATCCTATTTAGTGAAGCAAAAAGGGATTGCTTTTATCAAACCAAGCATACGTATTGTGTAATTCTATATACATAAAGTTACCGACACAGCATTCTTTCATCTAAAGAATATAGCCAAAGTACAGGTATGACCATTCCTGAATTCATGCTTTTATCTCCAGTAGGTTTGGCTACTGCAATGAACATTTTGAGTCATATTCAGAACTCTGCTGGTAGACTGCTAACAAATACAGAAAAGAAGGGAAATATGCATAACCCTACCCAAAATAAAATTGGAGATGAAGCTTTCTAAAATGAATGTATGCTCCCAAATTATGGAACACTTACTGTAGCCTAAAGATATTAGAGCGGCTAGCTCTGTTTACATCTTTAAATTACCCTTAAATGCATTATCTGTAACTTATAACCTTAACCCAAAATTGTCTTCTAAATCCTGACAGTTTTTGATTTTTCAAAAATAGCAGATCTACAAGCTCATAGCGCGCAGATCTGCTATTTTTCAATAGCTAAAGCATAACATAATGCTAACACCATATTGATTGAACAATATAAATAAGCTACATTCTGCACAACTATGACAATCATCGCTGTCGGGCAGAAACCATATTCGTTCGACTGCCCTATTTTATTAATTGACATACAACAGTCGATATACAGCACACAACAAATTGTGATATACTTATATACACTTATATTGCCATGCCCAAAATAGGGACATTGGGTTGAAAGCGGTTAAGTCTGTCTGCGAATCTGTGTGTTTTATAAATAGTGAACCATTGAAAAGCAACATTAGATCAATTGGAAATTGGAATACAGGACCTTCTTTTCATTTCCTGAACACTAACTCATTTTGGACATACATGGCCTTATACGTTTCCTTTATTAGAATTAAGTATTTGATACACCACCTAATATTCTGACATTATTCAGTAGTGGAAACACTGTGCTCAACCATGCCTTTCTGCCATGACAGACCTACAAACTTCATAGGGTGTGGAATCCAGTGGGGGGCAGTATTTCACTTCCAGTCTGTAGTGTACTATCTGCCACAAGACAAAATAATCCACCCAGCTTCTGAGGCTGCAGCTATTGGTCAAATGTGGCTGAGTTGAAAGGACCTAAACATGACAGAAGAAGGCTTATCTGGGTAATTTGGAGCCCCAGAGGACTCTCAGATACCAACTTCTCATGAATCACACACTTACAGGGAGATTAGGTCTGCCTGAGCCAATGCATGGCATTGGCAAAGAGAACATTTGGATCAAAAATACCAGTACAGTGTCCCATAACGAGTATAGTATAGGATAGTATAGAACAGTCTGTTTCATATTTGTAAAGATAAGACGATATCGAATGGGATGGGACTTGGAATGAGAAAGTGATATTCATTATGCTGACTGATATTTGCTAACTGTCTGACATAGATAGCAAAGTCTAAGAGGAACAATATGATACCATGTATTGCCTCAAGGGAAAGTCAGTTTGCAAGGACAGCACAAAAGAATTATACGCAACAGTAGGCAACATGCATTCACAGTTAAATTATCAGTCTGGTCAGTGTACTGTACTGTAGTAATGTCAACTTAGAAAATGAATATAGGCTACTTAACAGTATACCATTCATACTTAGCAGTTAACTTAACTTAACTTAGTGATCTACACATTGTAAATCGCTTGTACATCTGATATTTTCATTATTTTCTAAAGTAGCGAAAACAGACAAAATGTTTTTGGGACAACTTTTGCTTAACATGCCCAAAATAGGTATGTTGGTTTGAAAGTGTATAGTAGTTTTAATTGTATAAGCAGAATAAAATAAAAAAGCATGTTAGTGAGTCGATCACCCATTCTCCTGCTGCTTGAGAAGAACAAGCACGGACACAGTAAGAATCATGCGGTATGGGCTCACCTGTCCAGGTGTAGTTTCTGGGCTAAGAGCTGCCAGTCCTTGCCTTTGGCATTGGCAGTGTCGAAGGTAGCGCAGATCCTCTGGCGTATGGACAGGGGGATTTTGAAGGCCTTGGGACCTGTCTGCGAGGTGATGGTGCAGTCTGTCTGCATAAAAAATGGCACCGACTCCTTCTCAGTCTAGGGAGGACCAAAATAAATAAATAATAGTTTAATACAATTTGTGACATCTGTCACCTGTTCCACCAAAAACAGTCGGATGCCACTGAAGCTCCTTCAGAAAAGAATGATTTTATGTCAAAAACCTTGATGCTTTGGGGAGGAGAGGTTGTCATGTCTTGGTCTTCATAAATTGGGGAAATAATTCAGATGAGACATACCATACCACACACCAAGCTTGTAAATAGGGTAGGGTGTAGGGTGACATGCAATAATGAGACAAGTTTAGCTAACAAGTTAAAAAGACCCACTGTTTGGGTTTTTTCAATTCTGCCCCTGGCTGCCTGGTAGTTAGAGCTGATTGCTAGGACTACAGAGGCCGACAAGCCAATAGCAATCAACAGAATCCCGAAAGGAGGTAATAGAAAGTATGTTAAAAGGGGGAAATAATATTGGCATTATTGGAAAGATAAGAATACTCTTTTCTGCAGTGCACATATACTATATAAGTTCTCAGTTATATTATATCTGACTGAAATACTTTTCGACTTTTCACTTTATTTTTCAATGACTATTGAGAGGGGGGAACCTGGTACTGTAATACCTTACTTATACTTTGTTGCATGCCGTGTCGCGCACTCGAAATAGCCGATTCAGAAGCTCGCATCGGGATGTGTTGTGAACTCGTAGATATGCTATTTTTGGTCTGCGACAGCGGCATGCAACTAAGTTTAAATTAGGCTTAACAGGCCCTAAGTTCTATTCATATCCATCATGTTGGGACTAGGATCATACAAACAGTTCATAGAGCACCGAAGTCCTGACGTCACTGTCAGTAGAGGACGTCAGTCCCCAGGTTCGTGTACTTTTTATTTGCATTGTAATCTCCATAGGGGGATTTTAGATCGCCTCATATAAGAACTGTGTTTGAAAAATAAACCGCTCACCCCGGCCTTTTCACTCATATGGATATGAAGCATCGACTGAAGGTGGAAATGTACAAATATACCCAAAGAGTAACAAAATAAGCGTTAGAAATGAGTCAAACAACCCAGAGACTACATTTCCGGATAGGCGTGTGGCTGCATCTGCCCGTCGCACAACAGAAACTGATTTTTTATTTTAATATTTTATTGATATTTAATGTTTCGTGGTTAGTGCGAGACGAGTCACTACCAGCTGAGCTTACGTCAACGAGGAATCTCAGGAACGCAATGTGTTGACAGCTGGGCGTGACGTATATTAGCAGCGACATTGCCTTCATATGTAGTTTCAAGGCTTTTGCGCCCACATTAATTCCATTTTCTCCAGAAACTGGCTGTATCAAATTTGAATGGACATCATTAACCCATTCTGACCGGGCACCCATTTTGGTGTCAGCATCATGTTATGCTTTAGCTATTGAAAAATAGCAGATCTACAAGCTCATATCGCGCCACCGAGTGGCGCGATACGAGCTTGTAGGTCTGCTATTTTTGAAAAATCGAAGAACGACTGACATTTTTTAGAATCTGATCTCAGGTCAGAATGGGTTCATCAGACCAGTGTGTGTCCGGCGGAAACCTCGTATGAATCTGATCTCAGGTCAGAATGAGTTAACGATGCCACTCCCCTGACAGAAAGGCCGGGGTGGTCGGTTTATTTCTCAAACACAGTTCTTATATGGAGCGACCTAAAATCGCCCTATGGAGATTTCACTGCAAATAAAAAAAAATACATGAACCTGTGTATTGGCGCCCTCTACTGAAAGTGACGTCAGACTCCGGTGCTCTATACTCCCTTGTTTAGACACCAGGGTGCCTTCAAAGTTTGGCTAATTCACTTTTGAAAAGAGTGAATGTCTTTTTTCCCCACATGATTGCCCTCATTCAGCATTTTCTCAGTACTGCAAGGTTGAGCAGTCAGCCCCACTGCTGCCGTTTTACTGCAATATCCTGACCGCAGAACCTGCATGTTTGGTGTTGCAATCTGTAATTACTGCACTGCCTTTGTTTGCATTTGCATGTCATTCTGCACTCCGAGCTGTTTAGGGTTCCCTGCACACGTGAGGCAGTTGACAAATAATTTAAATGAATGAATCACGTACATTTGAAATTGTTTACCTGTTGTCTAGGCTTTATTGTTAAAACTTTATTTTCAACCTCTTGTCTGACTATAACACCATTGTATCAGCGGGTTCAAATACAGTACAATACAGCCAAATGTCCGCTGCGTGAGAACTATAAAGCCGCACGAGAATCTAAGTACAGCCCAATGCTTTTAGAGAGCGTGTCCTTTTCTCTCTATTAATAACAGAATGCCAGCACAGGGGAAAGCTGGCCCAACACTGCTGTCAATGGCCACATGCAGACGCGCGCGCACACACACGCACGCAGACGCGCGCGCACACACACACACACGCGCGCGCACACACACACACACACACACACACACACACACACACGCACACACACACACACACACACACACACACACACACACACACACACACACACACTTCTGCGGAAGGTTAGACAAAGGTTGTGTGAGAAAAGTAAACTGTCCTCCAATGCCTGGCAAGGAGGAGAAGGAGAGAGGCAGGAAGGTTTCACCTCGGCCACGGCCGTGTAGACCTGCAGAATCTGTTCATGACCCTTGACCTGGCGCACGCTGATTTTGCAGGAGAGCTGCGTGGTGGCGGGGCTGTATCTCTCCAGGGAGAAGGCACAGTGCAGGGGCTGCTGGTTGCTGCGCCACACTTGGGGGAAAGGGAATTCCTGACATGAGGAGAGGGGAGATAGAGGGGAGGAGGGAGGAAGGAAGGAAGGAAGGAAGGAAGGAAGGAAGGAAGGAAGGAAGGAAGGAAGAGAGGGGAAATGGGAAATGTTCAGTTGTAACATTTCTCAGCACATACAGTACATAGTATACATGTCTTTGAATCTTTGTCTGCTGTTTATTTCTCTCTTTTAGTGGGTGAGATGATTTCACAAGCCACCTTTTTGTTTTTTATTGTATCTCTCTTCATTAATTTCTCATTTGTTTCTAACCTTTCTACGCTTTTATAATTTAATGTATTAATTTGCTCCTATTATTGTGCAAATAAATCAAATTAACTTTAATGAATGAAGAGGAAGAAGAGGCAAACAGAGGACAGAATTTACTTTAATACTGCATCTCTCTAAGATGACTCAACTGCTTGTCGTTCGTGTGCGCACATTCTCACAAACGGGGAAAAGAAAAAAAACTGTCACACACAAAGTAAGATCAAAAGGCAGTTGGCTTTGAAGTCTAAGCGATGATAGCTTCATGCGTAGAAATATGTATTTTTCGAGGACAGACTGAAACAGAGGGAAATGAGAGAAGCAGCGGGGATCCTCTTGCAAATACAGCCCCACATAATTCTGATCATAAAAAGTCGCTCACAGGGTTATATGTATTGTGCGCAGCATTTCTCTGAGCGTGCCGGGCTGTGGGGCTCGGGAGCAGAGGAGAGAATGATGGCCTTTGATGTATAATTAATTTCTGTGGAAACGGGGGCACATCTGTGGGGAAAACGTCCTTGACCTCTGGTACAGCGCAGATTGCCTGATATCTGCATATTAAAGTGACCTGTAAACGATTCGTAGTGAGGAATTTGGCTTTAAAGGCGAATTGAGGGCCCAAGTAACGTTAACCTCCCTAAGACTGGTTTTGACCCCACGCCCCGCCCTGCCCCAAACCCGATTCATGTGATACGTGGCAGTTAATTGACGGTGGTGGAAGGAATGATGGACATGGAGAGACCAGCTTGCTCTTTAGGACTAAAAGCTGACTTGATGTATGGCGAGCCACGTGGCCATTATTCTACACCTGCTCCAAGAGAGAGAAGAGGAGGTGGAGGAGGAGGAGGAGGGGGTGGTGGAGGTTCACAGAGCCTGTCTCCCTCCTAAGACCCTCATAAATAACAACGTAGACACTGTGGAGGTGTCTGCTTTGTGTGAAACACGCAGCAGGCCTCACCCCTGCATTCAGACGTTGGGATCAATAACACAGCAGGGACAGAGCACTCGCCCATTCCACAGAGGAATGACTGTCTAGTGTCTACCACATACAACATTATTATTTCACTTTCATAAGGAATATATATATTCATTGCTGTGTACATTATTCCAGTGTACTGCAGAAAAAACATATTAAAAACAACTTAATCTATCGCTCAAATGCATGTCTGCAAGACAGGTAAGCTGAAGGCACCAACATTTCACTGACAGATAACATAGTATCTCTCTTGGCCAGGACCCCCAGCCCTGGCGTTAGTACCAAAACTAATTTAATTTCCCCCTTCGGAGGAGAAGATTAAGGACTGATCTGCTTAAAATGAATGAATCTCTGTGAGTGTTGGCTCACTGTCATACCTGACATGTGGTAAAGGGCTTGATGCTCCACAGAAACTGGGGGACGTCTTGGATGGACACCTGCAGGCTGAAGGTGTTCGCTCGGAAAGGCAGCATCTTTGGCTCCTCGAGGAGCTGTCCCCCTCTGCTCTTCTCCGTGGCTACCACTCCCTGGAGAGGAGAGAAAACGCAAGGAGAAATGTGAGACAAGAAACGGAAGGAGAGAAAAGGGAAGGAGAAAGGAGAGGAGAGGAGAGGACAGCATAGCATAATATAGGGCAGGGTTCCCCAATTAATTTTCTTCAAGGGCCATATTTTGACTAGCGTACCAGGCTGGGGGCCGAGTCTGCACGCGCGAGGTCGAGGTCTTGCCCTGAAAATTCATTTCCAGGGCAAGACCCCATTTGAAAAGGATGCCCAGTTTGACATGCATAGGCTACTGACCCCCATTTAATGCCATTTATATCTGGGACCCTTAAAATAAAAATAAAAAAATAAAAAATAAATAACATTTTTTTTTTTTTTTTTTTTTCAATTCTTTCATGGGCCACAAGGGGGCGCTCTGTGGGCCGCAAATGGCCCGCGGGCCGCCTATTGGGGTACCCTGATATAGGGGATATACATATTAGTGAAGTTACGGCAGCTATATGGACAATTCAGGTGTAATTGACAATAAATTAAGGGGAAAATGTCCCGCTCTGTCAAATATATTATTTCTATACGTCACAGTATGAAAGTTATATACTCAACTATAATTGGGAAATGCTTAAATTGGTACCAGGTGCGCCCAGGTCCACCTTCCCGTTGACTGAAGGATAATTTTAGACAAATGCAGATATTTGCAGGTGTGGGTGAGTCCACTATTTTCTTGCAGCAAATATCACAGATATTAGCATTGAGGTTTTCTGTCCTATAGCAAAGTATGACCTAAGATTTGCATGGGATATCAGAAATATTCGTTTTTCAAGCCTCCAAGTCACAAAAAGGAGCCAAATCCTATGAAAGAAGCAGCACCTTCGCTTGAACTTCCAAAACACATTGTGACATTGACTTTCTTCTCCTATAAGCACATACTAGGGAATGAAGTCACTGTAACTAAAAGCATGTGGACTGGGAGGCATTGTCCTTGTATCCCCCTGGCCCGGGGGAGCCCTGCAGCGCTGGCCTTGGTGCTGAACTACCTGCACCCCCTCAGTTCCCTGTGGGATCATGCCACAAAGTGAGGAGGAATACAAGAACAAGAGAAAACAAGTCTCTTTAGACTGGCAATTCCTTCCAACCCCACCTTCTGAACACACATGAACTCCAGAGCAGATAATGTCGCCACCTGTTGTAAGACGTACAGTAAATGGTCTGATGGTTCTATAGCGCCTTCATCTAAACTAAAGCACACTGACAGCGTGGGCAACCATGCAAGGCACCGACATGCTCACCGGGAGCAGTGTCTTGCAATTCAACATGAAATCAGATGGAGCTGGGAATGAAACTGTTTAATTACAAGATGACCTGCTTTGCCATCTGAGCCACTGCCACCCCCACTTAATGAGCTCATCACAAAACTTCGACACAAAACTGGGCTTCCACAAAATGGCCGCTGAGTTGTCTTTAACCCATTCTGACCTGAGATCAGATTCATATGAGGTTTCCACTGGACACACACTGGTCTGACTAACCCATTCTGACCTGAGATCAGATTCTAAAAATGTCAGTCGTTCTTCGATTTAAAAAAAAATAGCAGACCTACAAGCTCGTATCGCGCCACTCGGTGGCGCGATATGAGCTTGTAGATCTGCTATTTTTCAATAGCTAAAGCATAACGTGATGCTGACACCAAAATGGGTGCCCGTTCAGAATGGGTTAAAAAAAAAGAACATATATACACTATTCTGGACCTCATTAGCATCACATTTGTGCCCGCAAACATGACAAGATTGAAGTTTCAATTTAATGCATTGGAAAAATGTGTGCATTGGGGCTTTAACATGCACCTCCCAAATTAAATTTGTGATGATGAAAGAGCTCTTTGATTGCCGCTCGCAGGTATTCATCTGTACTCATTGTTCCGTGTCCCTGTGGGAGGTTGGAGCGTCTGGGCTGTCTCTCCGTAGCCATCTCAATCACAAAGGAGAACAGACAGTGAAGAGAACTGTGACTAAAGCCAAGCAGAACTGATGGATTCTGACTCGGTGACAATGCACGCGCCTGTGTGTGTGTGTGTGTGTGGGGGGGGGGGGGGGGGGGGGGGCACTGCCAATTAAGAGAGAGTGTGGGTAGTGACTGTAGTGTGCGTGCATGCTTGCGTGCGCGCGCATGTGTGTGTGTGTGTGTGTGTGTGTGTGTGTGTGTGTGTGTAGTTACCGGTACATACAGTATAGTATGTCTAGTGTCAGTGGTGGTCTGTGTGTATATATATATATACACACACACACACACACGTATACATACACACACAGCATTGCTTGTAATGAGAAGGACTTAGGTTTAGTTTCATAGTCAATTGTTTCCTTCCATATAATTGACATATGACGTATGCAGTGTGTGTCATGTTTAGCATTTCATCTCAGTGAGCCAAAATGTGCAGTGAGCATGTGGTTTGTGTGTGTGTGTGTGTGTGTGTGTGTGTGTGTGTGTAACTGTAGTGTGTACGCCTATCTGTCATTGCCATAGGTGTGAAACCAATCAACCATTGGCAAAACGCAGATGAAAGATGCTGCTAGGAAAACAAATGTGATAGCGGGAAACCTGTTGGATGAAATAGTACACCCACCATCTGCATTTGTCTCTCAAAACAGTCTGTCGGCGACCGTCCGAATAGCCCTGGAGGGAGGCCACTATCAGTAGTCCTTCCATATAACAGCTAGCATGGCTCCACAATGAGGCCTGTGACCTTGGAGAATGACTTCCTGTCACAAAATGGAGCATTTCCGTCCAGTTCCTTTTTCCACCTTTTTTAATGAAAAGGGCCAGTGGAGATAAACAGTTTCAAAAGCTGAAAGGGAGATAGTGAGGGGCAGGCACAGGAAAGCGCTGGCAAGATTCAATCCCAGGTCAGCTTGTGGAACATATGGCTCCAATTTGAATGGAAATGTTCCTCTAACTCCCAATTTTGCTGAGGCTTTGTGTTGTTTTGTTTTGTCTTGTTATTTGGAAGTCAAATGTAACCAAATAGACCTGTTACAAACGGATAAATGAACACTGAGGGACCCATCTTTTGCCTGGTGCAAGACGCTGATGCAGATGTCGTTTTTATGCCCCTCGCCCCTGTGGTTTAGATAACAAGTAATCTTGTACCTATTAGGGCCCTGGACAGGTTGGGTCTTAAAATGAGGTGTGGTCTAGCTCAATCAGGAGTGGACGCACTGCTATCTTATGAACAGACATGGTGCTTTGCGCTAAGACCAGCTTCTAGTTATTCTCATCAGCCAGGGCAGTGACGCAAATATTTCCTTCCTATTTAGACGGTGCAACGCTCAACACATTACCAGGTCACCATCAAATTCGGGGTTACCAGCGGACGAAGAGTGTAGCCGCCTGTCCGTCAAGCTCATCATCATACGTGGTTTAAAAAACAACCCAACTGAGCGTGAACATATGATTATTAGGCAATACGTTGAGACAGAGACGAGTGGTGAGGAGAGAGGGATGGAGAGAGATAGGGAGTGAAAAATAAATGCAATGTAGTACATTATTATTTTATAGATTCTATAAAATAATAAAATGTAGACTACTACATTCATGACATTCTGAGAGGTATTTGAAGATATTCTATAATATAGAATATCTTCAAATACCTCTCAGAATGTCATGAACCCATTGCATCCTGGCTTTCTTTATCTGACTGTTGTTAACAGTCCTCAATATCCACGTAGAGCTCCGAAGGAAGCATGCGACACATGGACCACATAGTCTCCACCATGCTTTAATTGGTGTTTTAAATAAAGAACAAAGAAGATGTTGATATGTCAAGATCGCAAATGTATTTACTGCTAGGTGGTCCCACACTTTCACTTTTCCTTTGCAGAAAATGATCTGGCATTTCCTCAAATCTGTCATTTAAATAGCAATGCGCCTATATAGCTTGGAGAAGACACTCCGATTGGTCTAATTTATGTTATGCCCAAAACATGTGAACCCATGACTAATTCAGAGGCTTAATACGAGCCCTAAGCGCATAGCACTGACTGAGCTTTGCACCCAGATAATGTCATCCATACAGTCACTAGCAAAACTGAGGCTGACATGCCCCTGTTGCAATATTAATTGTTAATGTTTCCATTTGAATAGCATTGTAGTTAAAACAGTAGTTTTAAACACAAGCTAAGCTACTAAGTTAAAACAGTAGTTTTAAACACAAGGCTAAGCTACTAAGTTAAAAGAACACTAGCCTCGGTACCCAGGCTTTCATAAAGAACACCACTAAAAAGGGAAACAGGAAACTGACTGAGTGACAGGCAACCTAAAGTGGAAATGGGGGGGGCGTGGCTGAGGAAGAATGTGTGCTGGTAAATCAGGTCTGAGCCGGCGGTGGGGGGGGGGGGGGGGGGGGGGGGGTTTACAAATTGTAGTACTTGTTGACCCGAAAAATGCAGTGTGATTCTGATTTGCATATAAAACACCCCCTACTGCACCTCTCCTCCCACACTATTGCATGGCGAGTCCCCGAAAATACCGACACATGGAGGCAGGGGAAAACCCCACTTTGCCTCCGGAAATGATCAATTCAGTCATTCACTGCACGCCTCATGCCAATCCATATAGGGCAGTTATTTATGGTTAAAGGACAGAAGAAGTAGGTTGGTAGTGGCTAGGGTTGTCCCTAGTATCAATATTATATCCATATCATGATATTAAACTGGAAATTGTCTGTGATTTGGGATATTGTACTATTGTGATATGGCATAAAACGTATTCTATAAAATAAATAGATAGAGAAAATTATTATTATTATTATTATTAGTTTGTAATGATAATAATTAAAAGATGAGTGTTAAAATAATTCATGTATTGCTTTCTATCGTTGGTAAATGTATTTTTGTATGTTTTTGTAACATAATAAGCAGGCTATTTATTTATATATATATATATTTTTTTATTTTAAAGATTTGTTTATGGCTTTTCTGCCTTTATTGATAGTTTCAAGTGAAGATTGACAGGAAAGAAGGAGAGAGAGAAGGGGAGAGACACGCAGCAAAGGTCGTCATGAACGGGACTCGAACACACAACGCACTGTCAGGCCAGAGCCCATTATGTGCGGCATGCGCCTGGACCACTAGGCCACCGGGGCGCCCAAGCAGGCAATTTTTGTCTCTGCAAGCCCGAAGGCATGGAGATCAGGGAAGAACCTCCACCACAAAATGTTCACGTTATGTTATAGCACCACCAGGAGGCCGATTTGTTTATATTATGCCTGGATGTCCATATTCTAAATCCCCTATTGGAAATTCCATGACGTTACACACAGCAAGGGAGAGAAGAAATTAACATTCTGATGCTTCCAGCCAGTACACACACTTGGTATAGAACCATCTATTCTAAATCATATGAGTGCTCATGTTTCCAGTGTGCTGCTTGTGTTTGACTTTACATTGAAGCTTCAAACACACACACACACACACACACACACACACACACACACACACACACACACACACACACACACACACACACACACACACACACACACACACACACACACACACACACACACACACACACACACGTGAAATTGTGCTATGGCAGATAGAAACTCAGGGGACACAGAGGAGGTAAAAAGTCTGGCATCTGCTCGCCAGTCAGGCTGGGGAATTCATAAACCAAATCCAGAATACATTTTAAAGCCAGCTGCTACTGACGGCTGCTACATGACAGGGAATGCAATCGGGACGCTGAGTCACTCCCGAGGCCTGCTCTGCTCTCGCTCTGTTCTGTCTGTACGGCTCAGCTCGGCTCGTCTTGTCTCAGCTCGTCGCGGCCCGTCTTCTGTTCTGTTCTCTGTTATCTGTTAGTCTTGTCTCCGGGGGGGGGAGTTTCAACGTGACGCTTGATTTCCCTGACGCTCATTGATGAGACTTCAATGCCTGAATACTCCATAGGTCATTGAAGGATAATCAAGTCAAGCGCCATAAAAAAGAATGATTGGTTAACATTTGAAAGGCAATGATTACAGTACATAGGGCTTTGTCTCTCTCTATTAAAAAGAACACATGATAATCTATCAGACAGCGATGTTAATGCAGCAGTATGGTTTCTCAAGGGCAACGTGTCTGATATCATCTGAAATGGTCTAACTCAGGAGTGCCCACACTTTTTGGACTTGAGAGCTACTTTCAAAATGACCAGCTCAACGAGATTTAACCACTCTACTTTAGTTTTTGTATATAACTTTGTAATTTCGGAACAATGGGAGTTCGGAACAATGACATGGCACCCTGTATCCATTTCTTCAACAATAATAGTCAACCTGTAAGGTAAGATAAGGTAAGAGTCTGGGTATCTAAGACGCAGCCAACTAGAGCCTCTGTACTGGCAGACAGAGACTGCATACTACGTACTGGTGGTGAGTTAACGTGAGTAAACTGGCCCCCGTAAAATCTGAATCCCCAACCCACCCCTTTTTCCCCTCACTGTATATGTTTCTTTTCCCTCTTTACCTCTATGATGAGTTTCTGTTCTGTTCTTTGACTATATAGAAGTATCTATTTGTACGTCTCTAAATGTTTTGATGAATTGAACCAAGGTGGACCCTCTTGTAAACAAGTCTAATGCTTAATTGGGTCGTCCACTCAGTTAACAGTCTTTGTATTGAGTTTGTGCTTGAAATGTACTGTAATTCTGCAAACTGTTAATAAATATTTCAATCAATCAATCAATCAATCAATCGAAACTGAAACACAACAAAGGCATTTCTACTAGCTTCTGTTTGGACATCTGCTTCAGGTTCAATGGATGAGAACTGGAGAAAGAATCCCAACATGTCTGATTCCCAGTGATTTCTCCATCTTGCTAATGTTTCTGCACCACTAGAATGGAAGATATAAGTCATTAAATATGTGATGCTCTCCAATGCAAGGCATTTAAAAGTCCTAATAGAGAGAAACCAGCCCGAAATGTGGTCATTACGGATAGAAACTATACCCAATGAAGTATTTTCTTTTCTTAGACACCTGTAATCTTAAAATGAGGAAAAAGTGTGCTGACTCTACACTCTCTGTAAACTATGCATTATTTTCTAATTGCAGCTGTACTGAACTGGTTGAGAATTATGAGAAACTCTCTCTCCCCTTCCCCAACAACTGATATACTGTCTGTGTCCTTGAGTAAGGCTATCCTGATTAGTGACTCAGAGACATTATACATTTGACATGTACTAACCTGGTGGCTTTGAATCTAGCCTATGACCTATGTCATCATCTCCCTTCAGCCATGTCTCTTGTGATTGTGCACCAGCACCATCTAATAAAGCAGAACCATCTTCAAATTTAGTGGGGTCATCACTATGTTCACCTGCTTACCATTAGGGTGGGATTGCTTCCTTACTTCCTTCACGTGTTTCCTTTTGATAGTGATTAAGGTTGTGTTCTATTCTTGTCGAACAGAGTCAGGGTGCTGTTATTGTACATGTTGGCTCGCCTTGCTAGGAAAGGCTCTACTACACTAAATGGAACAGAGCCTTAATTAGCCTAGTATAATAATAATAATAATAATAATAATAATAATAATAATAATAATAATAATAATAATAATAATAATAATAATAATAAAACACCAATAACAAATACAGGTAAGTAAAGAAGCAATCAAAATTCTTGCCAATATGACTGCAGTGCATAGAGCCTATTGGGGTTCAAAACATGTGATTTGGTTTTGTCCTTCACCACTTCAACCTATCTTCATATAATTGGTCCTCACTAATGTTCATAATAAAATACCACAATGTTTTTCTACTCGATCTGTGTCACATAGGAGGGCTGTGGGCAGTTCAGAAACCCATCCACCAGTGACATCATAGTTACGCCAATTTTTACATCTAGATTTGTATTATGGTGAGAACGATGGCTTCCATTTTCGCATTTCAGCTTTTCAAGAATAGAAAGCCGGCAGTTTCAATTAGCTTGGATTCCCCATTGATGATGTCACTGATGGACCGGTTTCTGAACTGCCCACAGCCCCCCCATGAGACACAGACTGAGGACCAATTATATGAAGATGAAGTGAAGTGGTCCTTTGTAAGATTGATTACTCCACTGCCTGCCTGCCTGCACTCCATATTTGGGCATGCCTGACACATAACTCTATTAGAGACCTGCAGATGAGCTTTTCTGTCACCCGAATCCGCGTGTGCATATTTATAATCCACCCGTTCGTTATGACCACAATTCATTATTCCAATTTATAAACCTCGGATTGCAAGATTTTGCCGAGATTTTGTGCGTTTTCAAAGCTATAATAAGCCTATAGATAGTTGCCATTCATTTAATTCCTGCATCATTTCACCCACAGTTTATCTAATATTCATTTAATAATATGTTTGAATGACCCAAATCCACCCTAAACTGCGGTTATAACCGCGGCAACCGCAGCTAAATCCGCCATCTGCAGGTCTCTCCATATATGGGAATAAAAGGACACAGAGAGACAGACACAGAACTCTCCATATATGGGCGTAAAACGGACACAGACAGATGGGTGGAACGGGTACTCTGAAACGGGTACTGCATAGCGGGCATGGATCTCCATCTTTACTGACACGGTGCTCTACAGCCGGGGACCACTCTAGTCTATCTATCTATTCTATCTACAAGTAAGACGCGCAAACGCGGGAAGCGAACGCAGCTCGTAAATGGCAATAACAACAATTAGAATAAATTACATACTTTTTTAAGGTTTTCTTTTTAAGTTAAGTTTTTTTAAGTTAAGTGTTTTTAAAGGTTTTTTTTAAGTTAAGTTTTTTTGTGTTTTTTTAAAGTGTTTAAGATTTTATTTTTAAGTTAAGTTTTTTGAAGTCAAGTGTTTTTAAAGTTTTTTTTTTAAGTCAAGTTTTTTTTAAGTTAAGTTGTGTGTGTGTGTGTGTGTATGTGTGTGTGTGTGTGTGTGTGTGTGTGTGTGTGAGTGCATGCGTGCGTGCGTGTGTGTGTTTTGTGTGATACAGCTGCGCCCTCTGGTGGCGGGCGGGTGGTGTAACAGCGGGACAGACAGACAGACACACACACACACGGACACACAGACATGATCTGCAGGGTCTCATAGTTAGTGCTCACTGAATTCGCAATAAATGCACCAAGTCTCGGTACGTACATAATGTGATTGTGTGTACGTACGTCTGTAATCCACGTAACTCGAGAACCGTTCACCCCACTGACTTCATTCGACACACGCGTTCCACACCCCCACAGGGAGTGAGTGCAGTGCACCAGAGCATGGTGTTGAGTCCGTTGGATATAGCCGGTTGTCTATATCTCCATATATGGAGCTGGCCTGTTCTGACATCATTCTGACATCTACATACTCATGCATGCCTGACAAAGAACTCCATGTATGGGCATAAAAGGACACATGTCATTTAAGTAAAGTGTTGGAGTTTGGGAGCAAAAAAAAATATCACCTGCATGGAATTTCACTTTGCAGATTGAAAGAGGATAATTCAAGCTTTCCTTACAGCTGCAATGTTGGCGAGTTTAACGTTGATCTGACTATTCTGTTTGGATGATTGGATGATGATTTTTGGCTGGTGTTGCAACTCTAGAGTGAACCCATTATGGAAAATCTAGTGTTGCAAATTGTTCATTCAGCGTGGATGCAGCCTACATTCAGAGAAAAAGGGTTTAAAGATTCACAGGAAGTGAACGGCGCGGAAAAGGAATCTGGGCGGGCAAGGCTGAGGCAAGTGTTGCCTAGCAACCAGGCCGCTATTTAAAAATAGCAGATCTACAAGCTCGCCACCGAGTGGCGCGCTACGAGCTTGTAGATCTGCTATTTTTGAAGAATCGAAGAACGACTGACATTTTTTTAGAATCTGATCTCAGGTCAGAATGGGTTCATCAGACCAGTGTGTGTCCGGCGGAAACCTCGTATGAATCTGATCTCAGGTCAGAATGGGTTAAGACGAGTATACTCGTCTAAGGCTCCCGGTGTTTTTATTTGATAAGACAAGTGTACTTGTCTTCAGCATTCAATGTGTAATAATAATAATAATGGTGGTAAAAATAATAATAATAATTATTATTATTAATAATAATAATAATTATTATTATTATTCCCACTACCAGAATCAGAATAGGGTCGACATGGTGTCTGTTTGCTAGGATCGACCTTACCAGCACTCCACTTGCCTCCAAATGGCCCCAGTCTATAAGTACTCTGCCTTGGGTCTAGGCTTATTGTCCCGCCCCTCAATGTCTTATGTATTGTACATATTGTACAGTTAATATAAAACGCATTATTCAGGCACGTTTCAGCCACCCCTTTTGCCCATTACGACCACTCTACGCAACATAATCAAACAGCGACGCGCACCTCTGGTCTACAGGCCACAGGTTTCTGCGTTACACCTTTTTTCCCCCCCCCTGTGGCGCTAGAGCTCATCTTACTGTACCTGAAAGGCATGCGGTGTGTCATCCACACAGTAGACCCGGAGGTTGTAGTCCATTGAACTGGCCTCCATACTCCCGAACACAGCTAGCTTCAGCCTCTTGACAGCCGTCTGTGTTAGAGGCTCACCGACTAGGGCATAGGAGCCCGGCTGGTTCAGCAACAGGTGGCAGCACGTTGAGTCCATTAGGCAGTAACAGGAAGTGGACTCCTCCTCCACTGACATCACTTCCTGTAAGAAAGAACACAGATCTGAGATGGGGAGTGTGAAAGCACAGACTGTCAGCGAGATGATGTTTACTTTGCATCTGCAATAATTTCTGTGCTCACTACATTTGGCTTGACCGAATATCCTGTAAAATGTATTACCGTACCTCAGAGTTATGTTAATCTAATGAATTTGTAACTTCAGAAGTTGAAGGGGAATTAAACCCTTGGCAATTAGCCTGTCGCTAAGTCCCACCCAAGCTCGTTCTTGGCCAATACCACGTTAGAAACGGTTGCTAGGTTAGGATCCTGGTCAAGCTTTCAATGCTGGTCAAAATGGTTTTGCAGTGTCAATAAATATATTTGCTGTACAGCATGTGTGGGTTTGTTTTCTTACCTGTTATGAGCAAACTAGTCCATTCCATGAATTATTTCGCTCCGTTGTGCAGTTTAATAGTAGCCTACATATTAGAAATGAAAATAGGCTCTCATTGACTTCCATTGTAACGGGGAAACAACTCTCAAACTCACTCTTTTAGAACACTAAGCTGATTATGACCGTTTATGACAGGAAAACTCATGCGGTTTTATTTTTAATAAAAAATAAAAAACATGTTTTTGTTTTGACTTCGGTGTTGCCACATTGTGTGAGAGATATAAGCCAACCCACCTCCAAAAACAAGCGAACTCTTAAAGCCAAATCAAGAAAAACAAGCCAAAACAAACAAATAATATGACCATATATAATCCTAATAAAAATATTGTATGCATTTATCATTATAAAATAAATACTATGTAGGCCTATGTCTATGATAATTAATGTTTTGGTAATGTATTACAGTACTAATTATTAGCCTTAAGCCAAAAGTAGCGGGGAAGGCCCAGGCCGTAGCGTAACGGTCTGGGCACCGGACTGGTGATCCAGTCGCGGTGTGCCGCGGGTTCGACTCCCGGACCCGACACGGCCTTTACCGCATGTCATCCCCCCATCTCTCTCCCGTTTCCTGTCAGCCTACTTTCTATCCCTTAAAAAATCAATAAAGGCGTAAGCCGCAAAAAAATATCTTAAAAAAAAATAAAAGTAGCGGGGAAATAAGCAGACTTGGCAACCCTGACAAGTTTGCCTACAAAATGATCTGATTGGTCCAAATCTGTACACACACTCCTGAAGTACGGTATAGCCTCGGTCCCAGACTTACCATCCAGACCGTTGGATGTAAACAAAATAATGTATCTGATCTCGTCCACTTGTCGCAAACACCATACACAATTTTGGACGTGTTTGAGGGAGACGCTTTAGGAGAAATGTCTGGGACTGCAGCTGGGTGCATCTCAAACAGCATGGCGACTTGTTTACAAACGATCGAGGAACACCAGAACCGCTTCACTGTATATCTCCAACCAATATAGTTACTTTATAAATCTATCAAAAGACGAAAATAAAACGGCATGAGTTTTCCTGATGTCATAAACTGTCAGAATCAGCTTTTGTTGTGTTCGCTTATGTGCTAACTGACTGATTTTGAGAGCTGTTTCCCCGTTACAATGGAAGTCAATGAGAGCCTATTTTTATAGATACTATTAAACTGCACAACGGAGCAAAATAATTCATGGAATGGACTAGTTTGCTCATAACAGGTAAGAAAACAAACCCTCTTTCTGAGGTCCACACATGATGTGTACAGCAAATATATTTATTGACACATGCTTAACCATTTTGACCAGCAGTGCAAGCTTGACCAGGATCCTAACCTATAGTAACCGTTGCTAACATGGTATTGGCCAACAACGGGCTTGGGTGGGACTTAGCGACAGGCTAATTGTTTTTAGTTTGCTGCCTTGTAAAAGTTCAAATCTGCAGGAGACAAAAATATGTCGCTAGCAACACAGCCGGAGCTAGTAAAATGAATAATAGGTATGTTAGATTCCAAAGTGCAAGCATTGACAATATTCAACAGTATTGCACATTTTGTGAGTGGGAAGCACTCTCCCCTTTGTATTTGCTTTCCTTTCTGATAGACAATAGCTAAGCTAAAAGGAAGATATTAATAGTTACATTATAAAAGGGTGTTAGATAACAAAAGGCACTGGTGGGATTTGAAGCACACAACCATCACTGGACAAAACATACAAATGTTATTTTTCAAGCTTATCATGCAGGTTGGAACTGACTGGGAATTAAATGAGCTTGTACACAATGTATCGTGGCCTACTGGGGTATGCAACTTTTAAGACAGCATTACAGAAGTTTAAAACAAAACTAAAACTACATGGATTGTTAGTGGTCTCTTGAGTACACAAAGGAAAAACTCAATTTCCTACATGAGTTATGATGTTAGTGCATACTGCAACACAAAATACTGAAAATAGTCATTATAGATAATATGCAATGCATTTTATTTATGAAACCACAGCAGCAGGTGGAGAGCACTTCATTATCTCCAACTGCAATGAAGGAATATATCTTTCATGTCCTCTCAAATGCGCCATTTTTTATTCAAAGGAAAAAAAAGGGGACGGGGATAGGAAAACATTACAAGGCGGCAAAAAGGAAATAATAAAGGAAGGAAATAAGCTTTGTTATTTAAATGGAGAGTAATGATGTGCCAAGAGAAGGGAAAGAGCCTGCGAAATTGGACGTGTTTTTATGATTTGAACAAGGCGACTGCATGATTCAGGGTATGCTACAGTACATTAATGATTTCCCAAAATGCTTTGTTTCGAATTCTCAGGTCGTCAACAGAACACGCAACACACTCAGGAGTTTTTAAAGTCTTATTAGCAAGTGTTAAAGTAAAAGTCTCTCATCACTACCAAAAAGTTATGAACTCCTTACTATTGCTTTTAAAGCTTCAATCTGTAAGTTTCACGGTATGTTGACCGCCCTCTTGACAGATAGAGGTAATTACAACAATGTCTGTGCAGCCAGGATGTCAACGAGTAGGTGTCATACGGTACCAACAACAATTCTATGGAGACCACCTTCGACCACTGCAGATGTTCTAGCCGTTATTGTGCTTATGTACGATACAGTAAAGAATGGTCAAAATAAAAATGTATTCATTAAAATATCTTCAGGATTGTAGCGTTAACATTGGTGAACTATGCGCATTGAAAGCTTGTCTACTGTTGATAAATGGCCAAAATATATAGGCTATATTCTTAACCATACACTACACTGACTATTCTTACTAAGTAAGAATGGGAAAGAAATGCATGACAGCTAAATGTTGACTCAAGATAAACTATACTAACATACGGCATACGGAATGCTAAACATTAGTGTTGAATTACTGCATGCAGGACGCTCAACATTAGCGCTAAAATTACAACATACATCACTTTTACGATCAGTAAATGTAACACATCAACTCATTCCGCTGAGGGCCTTGGTAGCTCCGGCAGCAAGGACACAATCCATGTAACTGCAACGGCCCTAGTTTCATTTCCAGACAGGGACCTGTGTTGCATGTCATCCCCGCCTGCTTTCGAAGCGGATCACAAAAGAACATGGAGACGTGGCCCTTGCGCCTAAACACACGCAGAAGACGGCTGTCTTGAGTGACAGGCTGACAGCCAGGCAGTGTTGTTATAAGAGGCAGGATCGCATTTTAACATTATTATAGTTATTTTAGTTTGTATTTTAACGCAATTCCCTCATATGAATGGAAACGCCAAAGTGATTTATTGATTTCCTCGTTTGAATGGAAGTTGGACCCCAATGGAAACGCCAAAGTGTTTTATTGGGTTTAACTGTCACATCATCTTAACAAAAAACAAAAAAACAGATACAGAAACAGACAGATAGGCCTATAGATAGATAGATAGATAGATAGATAGATAGATAGATAGATAGATAGATAGATAGATAGATAGATAGATAGATAGAAAACGACTTCCCCAAATTGCCATTCATACGAGGAAATCGCGTTAAAATACGAACTAAAATAACTATAATACATGTTAAAAACTGAAGCTTGTGTAATATGTTTATGACCTGCCTGCCTGCATCCTCTTAACAGCGCTGCCTGTCAGCCTGTGTTTAGACGCAGTCTGGTTCGAAAGCAGGCGTCGTCCCCTCCTCTCTGCCATGGCTTTCCTGTCTCTCTCCATGCACTTTCCTATCTGAATAAATCAGCAAAATGCCATATGGCATATATGCCATACTCAATCCTGATGTCATCACTCTGACTTAAATGTAGACTGTAAATGTCCCCATGATGTAAAATGTGATGGATCCAAGTTCTGCTGCTGTTTGCTTGTTGACAGATTAGCTAAAATGTGAACATATAGTACTCAAGTCAAATAGATTTTCTTTCTAAAGTACTTACAAAAAGGTTTGACACAGAGTGCACAGGTTGATAATACTCCAGAACATTCTAAGGATGTAATTTACTATAGTATAGCCTATTCCATTTTAAAGCATGTGCAAGTGTTTCAAAAACCTCTTCACTGTCCTTTGGCAAGATTCCAATGATAAGGCTCATTATTCCCAACCTGAGAATCTTTAAGTATCCCCACTCCTTTTAATATTACAAAGAAATCTCAAAGAGACATGAATCATGTATTTATTCTCATCACCTCCGGTCTCTCTCTCTCTCTCTCTCTGCCTCATATTTCCTTTCACACGCTTTAAGACATTTCCATAAGAAATAACACTGAACAGAAACCTCTTCATGCACAGAGTAGTCAAGCCTTGTGTATTTATTTATACAAGGCAAGACTAGATCCAAAGAAAAGATTTGAGGAAGAAAACGAGGGTAAATTAACTGATCAGAAAACTACCCTTTAACAAGGAGTCACGCAAGCGCGCGTGCGCGCGCACACACACACACACACACACACACACACACACACACACACACACACACACACACACACACACACACACACACACACACACACACACACACACACACACACACACACACACACACACACACACACACACACACACACACACACACACACACACACACACACACACACACACACAGGTTCTAATGTTGTCTGAACAAACAGGGTGTCAGAAGGAGAGCTTTTCAAAGTGACAGTAATCTGTGACTGAATGACCTCCAGGGGGGAGTCAGCGAGACACCTAATCTGAGACTCCATGCCGACATCTGACAGCGAGATTATAACGACTGGGACACAGCAGACAGAAAGAAGAAAAAGAGAATCACAGACAGGGAGCGAGACAGAGAGAGAGAGGGAGAGAGAGAGAGAGAGAGAGAGAGAGAGAGAGAGAGAGAGAGAGAGAGAGAGAGCGAGAGCGAGAGAGAGAGAGTTTAATCAAAGACCTCCAACGTTGCATGTCATTGCACCCTCTAGCTTGGTGACGGCGGCAGTGGCGGTGGATGGAGAGGGGTGAAGACAGTGATGCATGCTGGGACAGCTACTCCGTGTCACCTTACAGCCATCTCCATTACTTGTCACAACATTACTTAGGATGAATGAATGGGGGGGGGGGGGGGGGGGGGAGATTCTAGGACATGGCCAAATCCAATTGGTCTTCTCTCTTAAATAACAAGGCTCTTCCATGCGCTGACAACTAGAGCACAACAGCCGGAGGGGAGATAGTAATATTCAGTATTCTGACCCTTGCTCCACTTACCGAAACCTTACGTCAGATTTACAATATTACCGCCTGTATGGAAATCCCTTTTACTACATTTGTGTCCCCTCTCTCTCTCTCTCTCTTTATTCCTGTCTCCATGCCAATGTCTGTTTGGGGAACAGAGGCAGATAATACAAAGTGACGTTGCCAGTAGGGACCTCTGGGTTCGTGGATTAAGCTCTGGGGATGACTACAGCAGCAAATACCTCCTGATAAAAATAAAAAACAAACATACCCACCATTTCCCAGTGAGGAAACATTAAATATAATCTTATACAAACACGCATAGATACATGCAGTGCCCAGCCACTCTAAACAACGACATATAAGAAATACAGTGTGCCACTTTCATTTTACTGCATCCTGACCCCCTATATACGCTAACAGGCTGTGAAAGGCTTTAGGTACCAGGGCTGTGTCCAGTGGCTCACCAGCCCTAGCAATTGGAGCAGTGAGCAGGAGTGTGTGTGTGCGTGCGTGTGCGTGCGTGTGCGTGTGCGTGTGTGCAGTGCACACGCATGCATGCATGCACCAAGAGACATGTAGATGTGTGGAGAAGTCCTTACACTGGCCCTATTCCTGTTTCTTTTCCCAATATAAATTGTTGCTTCGTAAATTGTAGTAACTGCAATAATTAACTGTAATTATTAATACTGGAAAAGAGCATTAAAACATTCAAACTACCAAGATGTGTTCTACCATGATAATGCTTGTTATGAAATGTATTTTTGAGAAAAAGACTGATTGCAGATGAGTTTATTTATTTGATATTTTGCCTTAGTAATCAGTTTATAAGAAAACATTCAGTCATATACCTACATATACTGAACGCTGGGTACAGATGACGAGCAGGCTCGTCTTAAGGCGTTTGATATCGCTATAACATTGCCTCGCTGTGTTTCATTTTTTTTACCGCTCTGGTTGCTATGCATGGTTGCCAGGGCCCCGCCCGCACTGGTGTTTTTTCTCAATAGCCATTAGCCTCTGTTTTAGCCCACGCCTTTGCAGGCTTTTTTCTCCGAAACGAATGCGCTGTCCATGGTGTTGACCAGAACGGCGATGTTCGGAGGTCTTTTCTGATTATCCGGTGAGCGCGATGGGCTTGGCGTTTTCTAGAGCAAGGATTGGCCTTATTTTAGCTTGGTAGCATTAACACTACTTTAACATTCAAGATGGAAGCCAAAACCGGACACGAGTCATAGTGGAATAGCCTGAAAACACCCGGCAACCATGCACCACTCAATGGGTGCCATTTTGAAGATCCGTTTTACAATGGGGTAGGCCTAATACATAAATTGCCCTCGCTCTGCGCACAATCGTATAATGAAAGGCATATCGGCCCGTGTTGAACGCACACACATATGGCATACGGCGTTCCTGAATATTTTAGCATTGTGGGAGTGTCCATATGTTAATTATTTTCGCTTTGCGCAATTTGCTATTAAGCCCCTTGACCTAAAAACACTCGATTAGACGTGGGTCTGACCACCTCATAAAAACGCAAAAAGCACTGTTTGATTTTACACTTGAGCGGCTCTGGGAGGCTGCTGTAGTGTTGCCATGTCTGTTTATTATAAGCGGCTTCTTTTTCTGTAAAGTTGCTTGTAAATATTGGTAGTTGTAGCCTACTAGTTGTGGTTGCTTTTCTTGTTTCTAAAGTGGTTATTTGGGCTTTTCTCCTAATGTTGTTTAAACCAGTGATCCTCACACAGCACATTCCCATGTCAAGGATCCCCAGATGAATGCATTTGCCCAACTAAGGACGGCTAATCCAAAAATTAAATTAAAATTTTCCAAGATTACTTTTGAAAATAGCAGATCTATACCAGCTCACAATGCATCACATTCATTCATTAAAACTATGAACTCTGACTGCAGGGGGATATATATCATGATCATTATAACAATGTGCAAGAACATATTTAAAAAGAAGGAAGAACTTTATATTTGTGGACAATCAAAATATGTTTTTTTATTTTAATGTGGTGTCATTTTTTTTTTTTTAATTTATATTTTTTGACCCACGATTTTGTAACCCATTTTTCACCCCTGTGTCAATCATCCTGTGATGTGATCCTGGGCTCTACACACCCTCCGCCAACCTAGGGAGAGAAACGGACTTAACTCATGCTTCCTTCATGCTTGAGTGTCCAAGTTGCTCCTTTACACCTGACAGGGGGGAGTTTCCCTGGTTGGACGTAGCGCGTGGAAGGAACACGTTATTCCAACCAGTTCCTTTCCCCTCCATCAGGCGTCCCGGCTGGCCAGGGGGAGGCAGTTTAGAGACCAGGATTACTGCATGTTTTTGTGAGGGTACCTACCCTAGGGGACACGGGGAGAACATGCAAACTCCACACATGTGGTGTCATTAAAATTAATCTGGATATGGCAGACTCACTATCTAGAAAATAAAAACATGGCACTTCATTTAAAATAGGTTACAGACCCCTGTTATATGCGCTTATCTTTATAGACCTATTTACTTGTTTCTATGAGACATGGCAACAGCCTCTTTTTGCGTCTTTTTTTTGTAAAATGTTGAGATTAGAAACGGCCATAATAATAAATAAAAACATCTCCATAATCCGTGGGAAGTTTGCTTTCATATGCTGTATCACACCCGATTCAAGTCTTCTTCAATAAAATGCTAAGAGCGAAGACCATATACCATCGGGGCCACAGGCACAGCATTAAGTAGCAGCATTCAACTCATTCCTTCATCATGACTTGAATGAAATAAAATATAATAAACGTTATTTTACTGGTGTTTTTCAATAGAAACAAATTATTTTGAGGCATAAAGGTGACAGCATGCAGTGCAATAGGAATAATTAACCCAAATGTGACAAAGTCATGTCATGTCTTCTATGGTGCCAGCCTGAAGAAATGTAATACCACGAGTATTAAGTAAGTGCGCATTCCGTATGTGACTGGTAAAGAGAATAGTACGGACATGTTGATCGGGTACGTCTCAAACACTCCTTAAACACACCCATGACTAATTCAAGGCCGTTTTGCGCAATCCACGGGGTGTCGAAAGCGCTTCTTAACATGCCCAAAATTGACATACCACACGCCCCCAGCTCATAAAACTGTAATATGATTAGTAATATTATTTGAACTGCTTAATGGAGCCCATTTGTGTTAAAGGGATTGTGACATAAAAAAAAAGGTTTTGGAATTGTTCTTGTTTTTTTTAGGTTTTCTAATCTCAATTGCACCCAAAAAACATGAACTTTTAACATTCAGTAGATTTTCTGTGATCTGGGGTTTTCTGGCTCAAACTAGTGCTCTGATTTGCCGGCAGTAAGTGACATCACTTACTGCAAATCCCATATATGTCAATGGGATTTGCCAGCAGATGTCACTGTTTCACTGTGTTGCCTGTTTTCATTGTAGCTCAAAAGGCCCAAAAAACCCCAAAGACAACTTCAGACCACAGAAAATCCACTGAATGTTCAAAGTTCAGGTTTTTTGGGTGTAATTGAGGTCATAAAACCTAAAAGAAAAAAGAAAAAGAAAAATAAATGAAAATGAATGTCATAAAACCTTTAATGTGTCTATCCCTGTATGTGTTTGCGTGCGTGCGTGCGTGGGTGGGTGGGTGCGTGTGTGCGTGGGCGGGGGAGCACGGAGCGGGCTGTCCAGCAGGGCAGAGTGAGCGTTGTGGTCAGCACAGAGGCCATTTCCATGATTCTTCATCCTGATTGCCTCGTGTCCACAGTCACTGTGGCATGTCCATCCAGACCCGCTGGATCAATACTTCCCATGTCTAACAGCCCCCCCCCCGTTTCAGCCCACCCCCATCCTCAGCCTGCTGGCCAACTGACTGACGGAGGCTGTGACTCTTCCAGGCTGTTACACGCTATCATTGCTTTTTAATTCTCTGGGAGCAACGTTTGTGTGGCCTCTCTGACCACAGAGGTATACAAGCCACACACACACACACAAACTGGCACCTCCACAAGCACGCACATACAATCATCTTACACTACAGAGGCGCAAGCCATGCATACACCCACAACCAAACAGGCACATATACAATTGCATGCATGCACGCGCGCGCACGCGCACACACACACACACACACACACACACACACACACACACACACACACACACACACAAACATAAAACACCCACACATTCACAGCATCCAATAGTACTTAACAACTTACACACGCACACGTACACAATTCACACAACTCACCCAGTCCCATTCCTCAGTGACTGGTGACTTACTGGAGCCATTACCACATAAAGCAAATATATAGAGGCTGGATAAGACCGGGAGGGGCAGAGTCAACAACCCTTGCCACTTTATGTCAAGCAACGCTGCTTTCTTCCCTCCATATACAACCCTATCCCCCACAGCATTCAGCCGACATGACATTTACCCACGAAGAAATGGAGCCATTGGGCAAAGGACAATTGAGGAGAGGAAAACACCATGAATGACCCTGGATTGGAGGGTGATGACTTGGATTGTGTTTGACAGGCATATGCACAGACGCGCACGCGCACGCGCACACACACACACACACACACACAGTCACACACACGCACACACACACACACACACACACACACACACACCTGTTCTTACCTCCCATTTGCTGTCCTGGGTTTTCCTCTTCAGGTGGACATTCCAGTTGTGGGTGTCCAGCTCTGCACAGTGGGCAATGGTCAGGGCCACCGGGCTCAGGAGGTCCAGGCCAGAGGGCCCGTATGTCACCTCAGGACCCAGGAGGATCTCACCGCTGTCCTCTGACTGAATGCTGCAGATAGAAAGAGCACATAGTCATACAGTATTTGTTTAGATACACTTACGTCTGAAGTAGAGAGAGCGGGAAGTGTTCATCACGAGACTCCTTATTTTACCCCATAGACTTGACCTGTCTAAAGCATAGACTGTAAAAAATATGGACAAAGCGTTCGCCGGGTCTAACATGGACGTAAAATGAAGCCTGTTATTCCTGCACTGTAAGTCGCCATCTTTCTAGATCCGTTTGGTACCAGCTGGCCATTGGCTGGCTCCGTTTTGGACCAGCTGGCCATTGGCTGCCCAGACAACGAGGCGGGACTTCCCCCCTTCTTCTCCGTTGGTTTTTATTTTGACTCGAGTGGGAGGGGAATCCCGATCATAGACTGTAACGGTAGCCACGCCCCTCAGAACATACGCGATGTTTTTTTTTCTTTATGGTCATTTTTTTAATTAATGGGACCATAATTTACCAAAAAGAATATTATGACATTAGAAATGAGACTTTAAACTAGTGACTGGAAGAAGAAAGTATTCATGACCATGTTTATTAAGGTAATACAGTCTAGGTGAAGTTGGGCCAAAATACATGGGCCTCTATGGAGCTATGGGGCTTTTTGGGTCCAGTCCAGCGCCACAACAGGCACATTATATGAACTACCGATTTCAAATGAGGCTTCACGAAATATCTGGCTGACTGCCCCCCTGGTCTAAAGTTTAAAGAACGTTCTAATTACAACAGCTAACTATTACTTGGGAGGAATCATTGTTTACTCTGTTGCTACAACATGACACGGTTTGCTTCTCAACAAGCCAGTCAAAGATGGGGAACAGAAAAATATGTATCTAAAAGTATGTACCACATCTGAGCCCCCAATTAAAAAAAAAAAAAAAGGTTGATAAGAACGTTCAGTTTCTTTTATGGATGTGCACCCTGCTCTGAGGTTGTGGGATATTATGAAAGTTTAAGCCAGTTAAAATAAAATAAATAAAAGGGGTATTTCCAAACCAAACATCCAGTTCACATTCAGAATCCAGTGGAGCTTTTCAACATAGTCAGAACTGCAGGGTCAACGTGGCCACTGTAACTAATATAGTGGCTTTCACTGGAGCGAGCATTATTAGATCATTGACACTGGGTTGCAAAAGTCGTGGGATAAAAAACGTATTAAAAAAAATCTTAATCTCAAGCAAAGAAGAGGTTACCTATTTGGGCTGTGTTCTTGAGAACAAACTGATGGGTGAAAAAATGGCATTAAAAGTGATCAAGAAAGTCAATCAAAGAACAAGATTTTTGGGCAGGATTTCCTATTTTGTAAGCAAAGTGCTTTCACAACTCTAGGTGAAGCCCTAGCTCATTCAATGCCATTTTGATTATACTTCACCTGTTGGCTCTGCAACATCTCAATGTCACTAAAAACTAAGCTTCAGACTTCCCAAAACAAACTGATACACTACGTCTCGGCCTTAAATCCACCAAATTCCAACTCACTTTTCTAGCTCAGTGTAAAAGACAAAAAAAATGGTTAAGCAAATATAAATGGGTTTGGTGTGTAAGATAGTCGAAGAGACAGTGCCCGCAATACCTATCAAACTGCTTCTCCAAAGTGAGTGACACCCACAACACCATGTTACTATAGCGGTACACACATTTAGAACAAACATGGGGAAATTGTCATTCTACTCTGCTACCAAAACGCGGATTTTTTTCTTTCCTCTTTTTGTTTTATTCAGAAGACCACATTGTGAGATAAATGTAATTCTCATATCTCTTTTATAGCATTTGTATTTTTATGCTATGTTGATGAATTGAATATAGGACCATATCCATTTTTTTACGTTTGTAGACTCAAACTAGACTCAAAGTTTTAAACAGTAATAAAAAATGAATTCCAGGCAGCTGCGGTCCTAAGCCCAGTCTTTAAATTCAAGCAACCCAAGGTTTCCCAGCACCTGCACTAATCATTGCACGACAGTCCTCCTCCTTATAACAAGCTAGTGAGTTATAATAAGACATTGTCCAATTAGCTTCAGACAGAATTCTGGCTGCGGTGCTTAAGAGACTCTAATCTTTGGAACCATATGTATTCTGCAAGAGCTTTCTCTATAATGCCTCCCCAATGTTGTCTGCTTCCCAGCTTACCTACTAATCTGTTTTAACACATTAAGCAATACATGCAAGAGTGGTCTGGTTATGTCTGATGAGACTACTTTGCTGATCTGTCCATGCCTTTGCATATTCATCATTCACAGTTTATCCCATTCTGAACGGGCACCCGTTTTGGTGTTAGCATCATGTCGTGCTTTAGCTATTGAAAAATATCAGACCTACAAGCTCATAGCGCGCCACCGAGTGGCGCGCTAAGAGCTTGTAGGTCTGATATTTTTGAAAAATCGAAGACACTTTTAGAATCTGAACTCAGAATGGGTTAATAATGGGTTAATAATGAAACTGTCAGGATGTAATAGACATTTTTAGAATCTGATCTCAGGTCAGAATGGGTTATTATCCTGCAGCCATAATCTGTGCTCAAGATCTGCTACTGCTGCATTAGACAACAGCAATTAAAGGGGAGAAGGACGTAGGTGGGCATAGAGGTCGTTTGCCATGCAAGCAGAATACATGTCTGCAGGCGTTTGAATCCTCTGGAACTGCTGTTCTCAAGTTCGAGTTCTTCTTTGTTTTCACTTAGCCTATATTTAAAGAAAATCACACCCCGTGTGATTTTTATCATCGTACATCATCATATACATCATCTCATTCCGGGCCAATCGGAATTTGCGTCCTCACCTTAGTCATCGATGTTTGTGTTACGCGACACTCACAATTGTCCATTCATTGTCAACGGTATTTAATGTTTGTGTTGGGACAGATTTTAGGTTACATACATTAAGCTGGACATAGGAGGGGCTAGCAGCCTATAGCACCCCTCAGAAATCACACCCGTGTGAAGTGAGGGGCGCTCTTATCATCATACATAATCCTCTCATTCTGGCCAATCACAATTTGCGTCCTCACCTTCGTCTTCAATGTTTGTGTTACGCAATGTTTGTGTTTACACAAACACTCAAAACTGGCCATTTATTATCAATGGCATTTAATGTTTGCGTTTACACGCGCCCTCAAAGCTGGACATAGGAGGGGATAGTGACCCTCAAAAAAAGAAGGCATCAGTCTATACTCTCATTGGTATTGTTCCTTTCAAAAGATGGTACAAAAGTGAGTCTTGGTATTCTTGGTCTTTACTGAAACAGACTGGGTGATACAGTATGTTCCTCTTACTTTAACTTTACAGTTAAAGGATCATTTCGGACTAGAAGGCTTTCTTACCTTTATTTGTAGTTGTTACGGCCCCACCACCAAGAGGTACAGGTGTTATTTTGTGTAAAAGCGCATTATTGGCTATTTCCCCTACCATAAGCCCTCAATGGGGGTTGGGTTTTAGTGCTAAAATTCGCTTATTTCCATCGAAATAAGTAGTAAAGTGTGCCACAAATAACACAACACAAATAATGCGTCACTGTGGACACACACATAACACTAATTGCGCCGTGCGCCGCTAGCAGGCCTCCTTGCACTCAACTGGAAATAGGTAAAGAGAAGTCCCGCGAGCTTCAGCCAGCAGAAGGTACTGTATATGGGCTCATCGGTACATTATGATATATCTTATGTGCGGTGACATTTTGGCCTGATTGTTAGGTTTCATCTTCCACAGAGCATCACTGCACTCAGCAAATTTCAGTCGCTTTTGAGATGACTTGTGTGCCAAGTGGACACCTATCCCCTCTCTGGATCATGAAGGTGCAGAGTAAATGTCATGGCAATCCCCAGCCTGTAGTTTTCGATATACATTATGTTGTTTGGGAGCAAATTTGTGGACACATAGACCGACACTGGCATCTTTAAAAGCCCCATTACTAAGCAGCACTATAGTAAAACAGTCCGTGCATAACAGCTGGCAGCAGAAAAAGGGCCGGCAAGAGAGAGAGATCAAGGCAGTGAGGCAGCATGCCTTGGCAAAGCTTCCTCTAAGCTCAAATCAGTCATTGTAGAGTAGAGATCTGAGCACGCTGATTTGTCAAGATTTCCTCCCCTGAATAAGAAGTGATTTACAGTCTTCGCGGGAGAGTGTGAGTGTGAAGTTCATGGTTTTCAGGCATAGTAAAGAACCCTACACAAACGGGTAGTATTATGAGGAAGCCATACATTATATGTAAATAATGTAATGTTGTTAATTTACAATAGCACAATCTGTGGTTAAATAAAGCGTGACAATGAATGCTATTCTGAAATGTATTGCATGATTACCACCCGTATATATTGTGTGATTAACTTGCACTGTCTGCCAGGGTTTGGTATTTCATTCCCTGCATTGGTTGATATAACTAACATAATAACAATAATGCTGTCAGGGCTCTGGTTTTGATTCCCCATCAATTCTGTACCACCCAAAACGCTAGCACACATCCACCAAAATGACACTAGTTCAGCACATTGTCCGTCAGAAATTGAAATGTGCATTGCAAATGATTCAAACACTGAGTGAGTGGCATGGCATCACACATACGCAAACAGCATCCTCATCAGTGGTTCCTTGTTTTAGATTTTCTCTTTTCTTTAAAAACAAAAACAGTGGGCAATCCACTAGCCTTTACATTTCCATCTGTGTATTGTCAGTATGAGAGCTCAGAGGTAGACAAATTGGGGGGAAATGCAGGAGAAAGTCTCGGGCAAGATTTAAGTCAAGGCCAGCGGAGGTTTGCGCTACTCCGTATAGGCAAGCGCCTTAGCCACTATGGACACGAAATGCATCCTTTTAAATGATGAGAACGTTTCCTGTGTTTAGGATTCTCAGCCATTAGATATGCTTATCTGTGTTGAAGTGATGCCCTTGTCTCAAAGTGATGTCTTCATGATAACTACACCACTCTCCAGGTGCTCTCCAGACGCTCCAATTACCACTTCAACAACCGGCACCGAGGATACTCCATCTCTCTATACTAGTTACTGCTGCTACTGTAGTGTCACATCATGAAGTCACCTTGGCCTCTCTGTCCTTGATTCAAATGATAAGTCTGCCGCCATGTCAACAAGGCCCCCCCCCCCACCACCACCACCACCTCCTGCTCTGGAGTGGACCCTTGGAGAGAGAGAGAGAGAGAGCTCAGCGAGGACTGATCACACATTTAATGTGAAGAGAGGCTGAAGGAGCAGATTACCTTTAGTACCCACAAGATGGGAAGGAGAGAGAGAAAAATAAAGTGTGCGAGAGAGAGAGAGAGAGAGAGAGAGAGAGAGAGAGAGAGAGAGAGAGAGAGAGAGAGAGAGAGAGAGCGTGTGACAGAGTGAATTCCAGAGTAAAACAGAAAGAGAGTGACAGATAGACAGAGGCCTATATAGTCAGAAGAGAGTGATAGACAGCGATGGGAGATAAAAATAGAGAGGGATCGACGGAGAAAATGGCTGAGAAAGAGAGGGAGAGCGAGAGCGAGGGAGCGAGACGAAGAATGAGACGGAGAGTGACAGTCAAAGTGAAACAGAGAGGCATAAAGAGCCCAAAAGAGCCAGAGGGGGGTGGGGGTGGGGGGGAAGAGAGAGAGAGAGAGAGAGAGAGAGAGAGAGAGAGAGAGAAAATCTAGCATCACACCTCTAAAAAAAGGAGCACCCGAGGTTTCTATCCCTCTTTTCTCAATTCCACATGTCACCAGGATGAAGGGTTCTGTAGCAGGGGCTCCGCTGGGCCCCTTAGATGAGGTGCATTATTTAAAGTGAGCGATGACTCGCCCCCTCAGGGACCCGAGGAGCTGTGCAAAGTGGCAGATCGGCCCCGGTGAATAGACGGCAAGCTTAATAAACGCACACATTAACATGCTCCATTATCCACACCTCTATTTGCTTCTTGTCGTCGCCGGCCCCCTTAACTGAACCCTCAACGCTGAGGAAGACCTATAGGTCGAAACGCGTCTGTTTGCTTCTATCCGTGAAAGGACAATAAAAACCACGTGAAAAGGACATTCATTATGTGCTGGCTATTTCCTCACTTCTATGATATCTTTGATCCGTGCACCTTAAAGACTTTAATTCAATCTGGAGTGTTTTGAGGGCCTTTTCTGCTTTGCAGTCATTTCTCTCAGTCGGTGCTGCTCCCAATACAGCCTGTGATAGTGTGATAGGATTAGGGTCCGGGATACTGTGTGCTGCCGACCAATAATTAGATGAGGAAGGGAAAGACCAAAACATAATTCTTTATGGTTACTGAAGCACTCTGACATCTGCTACGGTTCTAGATATAGGCTATACTTGGAGAGGTGGTTACAGTACACCTCGTTTTGCACATGATGTAGTCTTATTAACTCTTGCCAGGGCCTCATTCTAGGAATCATCAGGCATTACGTCCCCTAGTTTCTCCTTCCTTTTGTCCTTCATTTTATTGAGGGAAGCATCTCCAAGGGATGATATACTGAAATAGATTCCTGAAATGAAGCCTTTACGATTGGGAGGGATTCGGAGGATGTCATCAATAGCACATGGTTTGTGTATTTGGAGCAAAAGTTTGAATGAAAAGTCAGGTTTGGAGGCATTGGAAATATATTGAGCAGGAAAGGTGGAATATTTGAAAAAGATGAATTAATTCAAGTTAGAGAATATATGCTCAGTACAATTTCTATTCTAGCAGGGAAAAAGCTGATTGTTACAGCAGATATAGGGGCCAGAGGAGGGAAAGCTTTCCAAAGTGGTTTTGAAATTGTGATCAAATTCTTAAGAGTATTATTAACAGGGTTAGAGGCGTAGGGTGAGGTAGATAGAGGGAGACAGTGGGAATCCATGCATGGCAGGGAGGTATGTTAAAAGAGGTAAAAAAAGGCTATCGTGTTTTGAAGATTTAAAGAATATATATTTTATTTGGGGCATGTGATGCTTTATTCCAAACATGCCAGTGCAGAGAGACACGACGCCAAGGACAGAGAGACAGGACACCGATTACAGAGACACAGGAGAGACAAGGCGGGATTCAAACCTGGGGGTCCTCACACCCATCAGGTGCCCATCCAACTGGCCATGCCACCAGGTGGGCTATCATAAGTCAAAACGTCGGATGTCTTGTCAATCTAACTGCAATTCTAGCACTCTGCTTTCTGCACATAAGGTGACATTTAGCTACATTACCTCTCTTTCTATCCACATAAAATGATAACACCCTGAGACCACAGGCCACGTTGAATGAAATGCTATATATTACACCACTACGTGTCAAATTATATTTTCAAATTGACTATCCATGAGGATTATGTCCTCGTTCATAATTTCCTAAAGCATCTAGAAACAATAAAACATTTCCACTGCTATTGTTTTTAGCGCCGTTATTTTAAATTGCGAGTCCACCGGAATTCAGCGGAACTGCAATATATGTGGAAACACTTTCAACATAATAAAACAAGGGCGAATGCGGGGAATCAAATTAAACCATCAACTATACATAATATGTCTACAATGCAATGTGGAACGCCCTACCAACGGTCATTAAGACATGCGAACGGTGGTGTCATGCTCGTAGAACGCAGTACTATTTTCACGCCGTGTCAAGTGCCGCGCCGAATCAAACGGATACTACTTTGCATAACAACAGGACAGCTTTAACAGTTTATACCTGAGCGCACGTCGTATAGCCTAAGCATGCACACTTACAGCAGCAGGCTATGGCTCCATGTAGGCTACTGCTGCTGTGAGGTGTTCTGTACACAAGAATATGCCTCCCCCTCCATCAAAGAACAGATTCATTCGTCCAAAGCAAACTTTTTTATTTTCGCTAGTGTACAGTTTAAGATGTTTGTCTGGCTATTTCACTGTCTATACTTTTGTGTTTGTGTCTAAAACTCTCATACGCTATGGTGGTGTATGAGAGTGGGTGCGTGCGTGCGCGCGTGCACGTGGCGTCATTAAAACGCTGTTGTACCAGTAAAAACCGCGACACCACTGCATGCAAATCCCTTGACTCCTTCAAATCCGCTCTCAAAGGGCACCAATACGGACGGCTGCAATTCGAAACAGGCCCCCGGTAAAATCTGAATCCTCCCCTACCCCCCCCCCCCCCCCCCCCCCCCACCCCTTTTTTTCCACACACACTGTACCAGTGACGTAGAGTCATGAGGATTTTCGGGGAATTCCTAAAAATGTTAACACCTCTTGGCCCCACCCAAGTTACTCACGGGTACTCACGGGCCCCCATGGGGATTATGGAAACTATCCCATTCTGACCGGGCACCCATTTTGGTGTCGGCATCATGTTATGCTTTAGCTATTGAAAAATAGCAGATCTACAAGCTCATATCGCGCCACCGAGTGGCGCGATACGAGCTTGTAGGTCTGCTATTTTTTGAAAAATCGAAGAACGACTGACATTTTTAGAATCTGATCTCAGGTCAGAATGGGTTCATCAGACCAGTGTGTGTCCAGTGGAAACCTCGTTATGAATCTGATCTCAGGTCAGAATGAGCTATTCGTCCCTGCACTGTACATATATGTTTCTTTTCCCTTTTTGCCTCCTTCATGATGAATTCCTGTTCTGTTCTTTGGCTTTATAGAAGTGTATATTTGTACGTCTCAAAAATGTTTTGATGAATTGAACAAGGTGGACCCTGTTGTAAACAAGTGTAATGCTTTATTATTGGGTCGTCCACTCAAAGTTAACAGTCTTTGTATTGAGTTGTGCTTGCATTGTACTGTGATTCTCTAAACTGTTAACACATTTCAATCAATGTAGATCCAAGTGGATAGCAGAACTAAAGATTTCCAGAGACATCTCAGGTTTTGTTCCACAGCAAAGACGTGTGTTTCAGGTGGTGGATGGGAGATTCTAAATTGTCGATGCAGGTATGACTTTGAGAACAAATGCTTGCCTGTCAGCCGTAAGCGACCTGTCCAGACATAACATACCAGATAGGCTTGAGCCCCCCTGTGGATAGCTAATGTCTCTGGTCAAAGGCTGACACATCTCAACCAGGTACAGTAGTCATGTCACACCAATAGGCTGTTTCAATTCTACTGCCAGCTACACACCACAGCAGTAGAAGTAGGCTAGTAAAGTGAGAAAGAGTGGGAGCAAGATTATCATATTGGAACTGATTCTTGATTTCAGATGTCAAACCAGGCAGTCTCGTTTAAATACAGACTCTTCAGGATAGCAGAAGGGTTAACCTGTACAATTTCCTCCAGCAGAAGAACAAGAATGCACTTTGACGCACGCACATACATACATTGATTGATTGATTGAAATATTTATTAACAGTTTGTAGAATTTACAGTACATTTTAAGCACAAACTCAATACAAAGATGCATGCTTGTTTGTTGGCTTTCTTGTTTGTTAGAAAGTCAATTCATGGCTTAGATCACATTCACATCCACTTCTAAAACAACATATGCTGTCTAGAGTATCTGACAATGTGAGCAATGGATTTCCTTTGCGCATGAATGTATATTTCAAACACACTAGTTCAAAGTATAGCTACAGTAAATTAAACTAAACGCCAACTACAATCAATTTCACTCATTCCAGTCCTCAAAAACAAGTACCTCTCATGATGTTTGTATCCCATTCCTCCCCCCCCAGGCACTGTTCCTTAATTAAATACTTCACCAACATGTGAGTCCACACTCAAAACCCTGTCATGTTCCACCTCACATTTTGTGAATTGTTTGGAAGGTCTCCCTTTCTTCTGTGACTTCTTTGTTCAAGCCGAGTTCGAGCAAATACGGCGTGACACATCAGAGAGCTTTTGACGGCCTGGTGTTTCTTCCGCGGGGAAGGGCAGGCTCTATACCGACCAGCCCCCCCCCCCCCCCCCCCCCCCCCCCTCAGTCCATTGCTGGGTCATTGCCTGACCGTGATGGGAATACATAATGTACACACTACCAAGATGAAAGGCCTCTGGAGACATCGAGCTACCCCCCCCCCCCCCCCCCATATTGTGGGTTGTCCATCAGTGAAACACTGCATTCATCACTGCCTCCAACGTTGCTTAAACAAGCCACCCGAGACTCCTCTAGACTGACACACTGTCGACAACATCTGGTGAGTGTGTAACCACATATTGACTCTCCCCCGGAGAAGCAAGGGGTGCAACAAGAAAAAAAAAAGAAAATAAATTGGAGGTTTGACTTTGCCTTCCACTGAGCCCAACGGCTAAATTAAGCGATATTATTATTGTAGAACCCTGGGGCGCTCAGCACCGACTTAACTTTCTCCGTAGCAGATCAAAGCCTGTACTACCACCCGCAAGACATTCATGTATTCATGTGTGTGTGTGTGTGTGTGTGTGTGTTGAAATGAAAACCCTATGAATGACGCCTAGCCCATTCTGACCGGGCACCCATTTTGGTGTCGGCATCATGTTATGCTTTAGCTATTTAAAAATAGCAGATCTACAAGCTCGTATCGCGCCACCGAGTGGCGCGATACGAGCTTGTAGGTCTGCTATTTTTTGAAAAATCGAAGAACGACTGACATTTTTAGAATCTGATCTCAGGTCAGAATGGGCTAGAGGACTCCTGCAGAGAGAAGAAGATAGGCTGCAGTGCTCGCTGTGACCCATCTGTCAGAGAGCCCAGCGGTAAAAACACAGAGACGTGGGCGGGGGGGGGGGTCTGCTGAGAGGATGTACATGGAGAGGGTCACTGGAATATATGACATTGTGTGTGTGTGTGTGTGTGTGTGCGTGCGTGCGTGCGTGCGTGCGTGCGTGCGTTGCAAACATTTTTAACATAATGGTCACAAGGGTCATTCATGAACCTCTACTTAAAAGTTCGACTGGGCTTGCCTTATAGGAACAAAAAGCTACATTTACAGAATAGAATAGAATATCTCTGTCGCCTCACAGCTAGAAGGTCCCGGGTTCGATTTCCGGCGGGGGACGCTGTGGGCGCATGTTCTCTCCTCTGCGGCACCAGCGCCCATAAGCTGGACATGGGAGGGCCCTCCTAAAATAAAACACCCTAACCATTTTTTTTTTTACAATGTTAAATGTCATGGGGTCAAAGAATGATGTGAAGGAGAATTCACAAAGACAACCGCGGTAATAAGAAATTCTTACAGCAGGCTACTTAATTATACAGGCGTATGTTATTGACGTGGGTCTGCCTGGTTAAACTATAATGTTCTGATGATGGACTACAACAAGCTATTTCTCTCTAGGCTGAGATGACAGACATTTACAGCCAAGTATATATTTAATATTCTTGTCTGTCTATCACATAAGCACAAACAAAAAAAATGTCTGCTCCCTTTTTCCCTGGCAGTAATGCAAAACAAACTTATGACAGTATGATAGGCAATCTGATTACAAACGTATGCATACAATATCTTAAGAATCATCACATAACTCACGGAAAACCTTGACATGTAGGATTTTGTTTGATTTAGGTATCTTCCAAATTGCTGGAGCAAGGAATTGTGCGGGTGCAAATCTCCCTTTGTTTCATAAAGGATGGTCCAGTGTACCTTATGCTAAAGTAGATAAGGAACCAATGAAGCGCCTCTCAGGCTTCCCTTCGCATTTAGAGAATTTGACCAGCTCTTATCATGTCTGGGCCATTGCACACTGTTAGGAACCATCATAAGCAAAATAGAATAAGAATATTCGGATGTACCCTCGGCTCAGCTGCCAGCTGCAGACAAACTCCAAGATCAGAATTGGTCATTCGTTCGCAGAGATACGCAGTCACTGAATCCTTTGCTCAGTGTAACGAGATCATTTTGGTCACTGACTCAAGTCATTTCGTGTACTTCGTGTGCTTTTAAAAATGTCATTAACCCATTCTGACCGGGCACCCATTTTGGTGTCGGCATCATGTTATGCTTTAGCTGTTGAAAAATAGCAGATCTACAAGCTCATATCGCGCCACCGAGTGGCGCGATACGAGCTTGTAGGTCTGCTATTTTTGTAAAAATCGAAGAGCGACTGACATTTTTAGAATCTGATCTCAGGTCAGAATGGGTTCATCAGACCAGTGTGTGTCCGGCGGAAACCTCGTATGAATCTGATCTCAGGTCAGAATGGGTTAAAAATATTCAATTCAATCCCATATTCAATGTTCGATGCAATCGTGACTGCGTGACGACGAGCTACGAATGCTACAGAAAGAGTTGAGCTGGCTTCAACTTATTTCAGTGCTCCGATGACTGAGAACTGTTCTTTTGAACCAAAGCCTATATACATTCTGCTCCCTCCCATACATGATCAGATCCACTGTATCCATCTATGAATGCATCACGTCTCTGTACGTCTGCACGCAGATGTGCGTACAGACGTGTGCAGTGCCCGGTGTCAAGTCAAGTCAAGTCAAGTCAATTTTATTTATAAAGCACATTTAAAAACAGCCTATGGCTGACCAAAGTGCTGTACGTATGTACACCAAGAGAAAAAAACAAATAACTACACATCGCACAATATATCACATATGCACCCATTGCACAAAAACATCACATATTACACAACACATCAGGGTTAAAAAACATCATATAGCAGGGGGCGGACACAAGATTGTTTTTGAACTTTGCCGTGGTGTTAGGTATGGGTATAATAAGCCTATAAGGTTTTCAAAAAGCTGTGCAAACGCGTCGGGCACGCTCCCTATAGTGGTCTGTTTGCTCAGACTCTAATATTAGATAGCGTTGAAAACCAAATAATTGATAAAAAGAGATTTTTCTGTTACTATTGGGTGTGCTAAATAACATACTAAAGTTTTAGGAAAAAACGAACAACCAGAAAGGCATCGTTTTCAAGATGGCATTCACGGTGGCTAAAATGAGCTAAAATGCCAACAATTATGCACTTGTGGTAACTACTTTCTACTTGGTAACTACCAGGCTCCATATATGGAGCTGGCCTGTTTTGACATATTTGGGCATTCCTGACACAGAACTCCATGTACGTGTGTACACTTGCGTTCGACACCCCCCGCAGGGACTTCAGTGGCCGGTGTCGAATTGGTTGGACCCACCAATTCGACAATTGGTCGTCCAAAACCGCCACTGAAGGCCTCTGCCCGGGCTCTGCAGACAGGGCCCCTGCCCAGGCTCCATATATAGAGCTGGTCTGTGGGGTTCTGTGGGCATGCCTGACACAGAACTCCAATTATTTAGGAATAAAGGGACACAGAGAGAGACAGATACAGAAATCTCCATATATGGCCATAAAAGGGACACAGACAGATGGGTGGGACGGCTACTCTGACACGGGTACAACAGGTATGGCATAGCCGGGTGGGGCATGGATCTCCAACTTCTATTGTTACCGACTCTAGTGCTCTACAGCCGGGCACTAGTCTAGTTATTTAACCCATTCTGACCTGAGATCAGATTCATACGAGGTTTCCGCCGGACACACACTGGTCTGATGAACCCATTCTGACCTGAGATCAGATTCTAAAAATGTCAGTCGTTCTTCGATTTTTCAAAAATAGCAGACCTACAAGCTCGTATCGCGCCACTCGGTGGCGCGATATGAGCTTGTAGATCTGCTATTTTTCAATAGCTAAAGCATAACATGATGCCGACACCAAAATGGGTGCCCGTTCAGAATGGGTCAAAGCAACAGAAGGGCTGAACCACAAGTCAGCATGTGTTTGCATGGTTTTTGCAAGAAAAATCCTCAGGCAAGCCTCTGATTGGCTGTGGTTGGACTGTAGAGCCTGGAGGTGTGTGATTGGTCAATTCATTTATCCGTCACACATTTTGTTGTTGTTGTCGATTTCTTTCTAATGGTCTGGCTCCTGTGAGCAGTACTACTGTGTGTAGCAGGGCTGATTATAGCATGACAAGCCGTTGATAATAAAGATACATTCAACTTGGATCATTCATGATCTGGATGGGAATTAACCAAATGTATGCCAAGAACGCGGCACCTCATTCTTCTCTCCACGACCCGCCTGTGGCAAAACGAGGTAACTCCTCTTTCTTTAATTTAATTTAATCCAGCAATTAAAAATAAATTGGGGGTCGTTAAGTATACCACTAAGGGTACCATAGTTTGAGAATCACTGGTCTAGAGTGTAGTTATATCTAAAACCCAGCCCCTCATCTCTCTCTCTCTGTCTAAAGCACGCACGCACGCACGCACGCACGCACGTGCACACGCGCACGCACACACATAATAATAATAATGTAAAAATGACATTACCGGTATATATTTAAATACAATAATGACAAGATGATACAGTTTTATGTTTTCATATATCACTTCAGAAGAAGCTAATTAATGTGCAGTCACTTTGCCATAAAGAGACCATATGTCCTTGACATCAATTTGCTTGGCAATTACAGTACGCCAATAATACAGCATATTAAACCTACAACTGTATAATCCGTTTCAGCAATGCTTACGAGCAAATCCAAAACAGTGTGAAAAGTGAACCAAGAATCTTTGCTATACTTGATGGTTTTAATGATAGTAATAACACATAATAATAATAATCAAGGTGCTTTCAGATGATAGGGGACAAGAAAGGAGGACAGAGGATGGATGGACAAAGGTGACAGATGATAAGATAGGTGAGTAGTGACGGGTATAGATGGCGTATATGATACTTGGGGTAAACTCTCAGCTCACCTCTCCTCTCCCTGATTGATCACCATGTACATCTCCCAGGACATATCTTCTGCCACCGCGCCATGGGGCACCAGCAAGCTGACCCCTGGAAAAACACACAACAAATATGTCAGTAGCAACAACTCCCAAAGGCTGACAGCATAGGGCAACCTAAGGTCTTATTTAGCCCATTCTGACCTGAGATCAGATTCATACGAGGTTTCCGCTGGACACACAACTGGTCTGATTAACCCATTCTGACCTGAGATCAGATTCTCGCTCTTCGATTTTTCAAAAAAATAGCAGACCTACAAGCTCGTATCGCGCCACTCGGTGGCGCGATATGAGCTTGTAGATCTGCTATTTTTCAATAGCTAAAGCACAACATGATGCCGACACCAAAATGGGTGCCCGTTCAGAATGGGTTAGAAAGAAATAATAAAAAAAAGTTCTCTGATCTGCTGTATCCTTCCACCATACCATCATTTCAGAAAGTGTAACAATAAAAAGAAAACAAATAACAAACATTGTATTCATAATTTGAATAATGGCACACAGGACTTTTGATATACCGGTATTACCGGCCACTGAAAACTGGTGTGAGTTAAATTAATCTAGTCAAGTTTTATAATTGACAACTAGCTCAATCTCTTCTAGTATTCTCTGTGTTTGTTCTCCTGGTAGTTGTTGATATTTGTTGTACCCTAAACTTTTGCTCATGCAATACCCCTCAATGAGCAATCACTAACAATGCACGGTCACGACAGAGACAGAGAGCATAAAAAAGCAAACGCTTTACAAAAGATGTTCACAAAAGCAGAGTGGGAGATGTCAGATACAGTAAACAGTGTTTCTGGCCAGGGATAAAAATAAAAAAAATAATAATTTAATTCAACAAATATATTCCACATTGCAGTCTGGTGTACATTAGTGGTGATGGCTTTTTGTTACATCTACATCTACCTGACACAATCAAAGAAGGGTAAAATGCTGGAAATAGTGGGGAAATATCCACAGCCTGTGTTTTGCTGAAAGTCATAGTTAGTCCAAAATCCCATCATTAGGGTTCCAAGCAGTGAAGCTTCAAGAACTCTGTTGTTTTTGTTGTTTTTTTGTGCTCATTATTTCTTCTGATAAAAGTGTTGAAAACCATGAGCCCATGACACACCAAAATGACCAAATTCAATACACAGGCACACAGAATGACCCTCAATGACCTCAACATGGTAATGATGAAGTTTATATTTTCGCAATTATCTCCAAAAGTGCTTGGCCTTGAGCCAAACCTCTTTCATCATTTTAATCTCTCAAGTCGTCTGCATATTTTCTCTGCTGCTCTTCTGCTCTACAAATCTTCTACAATCTTTCTCGACATCTCATCTGAAGCCGCTGGGCAAACATAAGCAATGTGAAACGCGTTTTCACTAAAGGTTCATCAAATGTTTCTGAAAACAGATTTATACCTCGACAGAGTATCAGCATAGTGATGACCAGGATGAACAGTTTCAGAGAAAACCTAGAACTTTACTTCTTGTTAATTGAAACGGCATTCAAAGATGCTTGGTGGAACTCGCCCATTTGTGCTTGCAGTCATAATTATATTAAAATAATTGGTTTGAACTGTATCCATCTTCATGGATTTATTTCTAAGGAAAATTCCATTCAACTGTTTTGATTAAACACAACTATGAGATGAAACAAGAGTGCCTGTGCAGCGCCGTGAATGGTCGCCAGACTCGCCATTTCAAAAGCTTAACACTAGGAAGTCTGAGCAGCCGTTCTGACCGAATTTGAAATTTCAACGTTTATTTTCTTAGCCCATGGAGTCCAGAGAAAGTTCCCCTTGCATGACTTTGTCTAAATATTCGGTTGAAATCATCTCTGTTTTTTTTTCCATTTGAAACATTTTGTAAATATGATTTTAGGCATATATCTCTTACTCAGTCTGACTATAATCGGCCCAATCGACCGCCGTCACCCTTTCTCCCCCTCTCGTCTTTTGTTTGCGCTGCTTGATAATGGTGTTAATGGTGATTCCCCGACATTTACTTTTCACTTGATATCGTTTCGTAGAGAGCGCCTACACAACCGATTTATATACCAAATGAAAGCCCCAATTCCATAGTTTACATGGTATTTTGATTTTTTTTAAATGAGCAAAAAATGAGCGAGTTATGGTGGTTATGGTGGTAGGGGTGGAGAAAAAAAAAGAACACACAAACAGCTGGAGACGGCATTGTTGTTGTTGTTGCTGCATTCCATGTCCAACGAATTAAATCATATACGTTTGGCTGGTTAATTAACTTGGAATTTGTTTATTATTTTGATAAGATAATAGGAATATGAATACAATGATTATTATCATTGTTATTATTATTATTATTATTATTGCATGCTCGGTTAGACTCGACCCGACATTTACTTTCCATGAAGCGAGAACGCTTGCCGATGCGCGATACAAAATAAAAAGTGTTTGAATAATTCCAACCAGATAGACCTCCCGAACCGCTAAATGTTTTGTCAGTCAAAAGAACAGTTCTTTCTGCAAGCGACGTGGAACTTATGTAGGCATGCTGCTGTGGATTAATTTGTTCTGGCATATAGGCTCAATATCGCCAGCTCTTTGTCAGTCAAAAGAGTTCAGCCTGTCCGTCCTTCTTTATCTGTAAACTTTTTCTCTCTCTCTATTCTATTCTATTTAGTGTGCAAGGCTTACATCCGGTAAGCCACTGTATGCGCTGACTTCCATACACAACACATACACAAACCGTATCCTCTCCTCACCGGATGTTGAATTCACAGTGCTAACGGCCGTATTATGAACGATGTTTATTAATTAAACTGATATAACAACATAACGTGGCTAATAATTGTTTATTTGGAATGTACTTTGGCTGGTAATTTAGGTAAATATAACGCGACTCACTTGTATAAGTAATTTACCGCGGACAGGCCGCATTTAATGCAATACATTGGCTTTAGTAATGTTGTTAGCTTATAATATTAGCAACTGTAAGCTAACGGCTGGAGGACTACGGACAATCCGGTCAATAACATCATTACACTTAAACATTAATACAATTATGTCATGTTTACATGCCTAGTCAAGCAGTCTGTACATCGCGTGGGGTGACATATATTAATTACATCGATAACACACAAGAAAAGACAAGTGATCTTGCTCTTTTGGAAGGAAAAAAATAACAACAAAAGGCAGCAACGTGACACTCTTCCATGGCTATGTTGCAATATAGTACTAACGGGCAACGGCAAAATATATATTTTTCACATGTATTATTAGTTTTATACATTTTAGGAGTGAAAACATGTGTTAAGAAACATATTATGATTTAATTCGTTGGAAATGGGATGCAGGCTTGAACAATGTCTTCTCCAGCTGGAGAGGGACGTGTGGGGGAGAGAGTGGCCAATCAAATCGCACCAAAAACACGGTCCCATTGACCCTTCAGCCGACTGAGTAGTAGTGATTTTTTTTCAGACTTCGTAGTGTTAATGAATAGTGGCCAGTGTGGAAGCTGTGTGTGAGTGCTGCACTTCAGCACTCACACCTCTCAACCAGAGAGACAAAGCTGACAGAGGGACGATGATTACCCAGCACCCTATTGAGGAAAGCCAAGGGCTGTTCGCATCGGCTGTTGACCTTTCAACAACGGCGCTCTCAGAACAGGCCCTCATCCAGTTGCTGCGTTTGTGTTGGCGGCCATGATAAGAGTGTGACCTCTGTTTGCGCGAGAGAGAAAGACGCTGCGGTTGCAGAGGAATAACAATCAGCTAACCTGCATTGGGAACGGCACTGATGGATCCTAGCAACAGTTTTACAGCAGATTATGAAGACAGCTTCGTTAGCCGTTATATGTTTGCTGCAGCCTTGCTGCAACTTTAATGGACTTTAGACAGCAGTGGATATAGTCAGAATGTGACCTCATAATTGAGTTGTGCTTTAATTAGGCATTCCCAAGGTTTCACACATTTGTGTGCTACTGTAACCTTGGGTTTTTTCTACAGTACTATGGTTGTTAAATAATTCCTGTCATTCTGCATCCTTCCTGCAGCTGTTCTCCATTAGTACCGCGCAGTCACTGCAGGGGAACTTCTTATGTCAAATGGAACTAAACCGGCTTCTTGTGACACACTCTAATGTTTTTAACTACAACATTCTTCACACTTGCTGATGCTGGAAAAGGAATGGTGTCTACTATATTGTACTTTAAATGTGTGACTTATTTTTATGGTGCTTTATCCAAAGCACTTTACAATGTACATTACATTCACACACACACACAAAGGCACCATCCTGCTCATTGGGAGCAGTTAGGAGTTAAGTATCACGCTTCCACTTCGACACTAATCCAGCCAGGGGGGAGTCGGGGATTGCACTGGGAACCTTCCGATTTCCAAGCAGCCCCCATTCTTCACATAGACATCTATCTGTTTTCTGGAAAATCCAGAGTGTTCAATTAAAGCCTCCCATACACTACACGATTTTTGACAAGACATTGGAAAGATCCTTTTTAAAGACTACTTTCTAGTGTAGTCTTTGTCTTGTCTTTCCAAAATCGTATAAAAAATCGTGTAGTGTATGGGAGGCTTAACTGAACGCTAGTTAAATGTGTTCATTCAATTTAGTACATTGTTATGTTGGTTCCGGTTGTCCTCCCATAGACTGCGTGGAAATGGGAAGATGGAGCATTTGAACAATTTGTCAATGGTAAAACTGGTATACAACATGAACAGCACATACTGGTGTGTCTCCTCACACAAGACATCAGAGTGAAATATGGACATGAGTTTATTGATTTGAGCTCACTCTTTGTGGGCACTAACGGAGGAACTTTGCGCATGCATGCCTGCAACTTTTGGAGCAATAGAAAGCTCTTTTTAAAGTTTTCATTCATGGGTTTTTCGATTATTGTTTGGACTCATTGTTTTATACATTTGTGTTAACCCTTGGAATGCCAGGACCAATTTTTTTGTTTGGGTAACAAATTGGCATATTTTTAATTCATCGTTTTAACATACAAGAAAGATCTGGTGGATTGAAGAGATGTTTTTCTTTGTTCATTCATTGCAAATGTATTCTCTCGATTCGCCACCAGATGGCGGGAAAGCATCATTATGCTGATTTTGGCTAAAATAGACGGATCTTCCTAAGTCACTTCCGGTTGAACGATCAACAACATCCTGTAGTAGTTTGACCCTAGTCAATAGTTTGGCTGGTCCGGATTGCTAAGCTAATGCTATATTTTTCATAACTAAGTCAAATTAACCTCAAATCAACCCCAAAAGATCGCAAAATATCACATTTTTTACACCGACGCACATAGAGACGGCGCGCGTGCACGATAGCGCACGATCACGCGGATTTCGGCCGTTTTTTGGTAAATTACATCCAACATTAGTGATATTAGCGAAAAAATATTAATTTTTGCTCTTTTGACCCCGCGATAACTGATATTGATTGTCATTCCGTTTTTTCCGTTAACGGGAGGTTTAGATTTTTCGATTAATTCCGTTTTTTCCGTGAATTGTAGGCCAAGGGTTAATAAAGTAACTAGCTAACTTAACTAACTAACTAACTTTTGTCATTTGCCTAGGTGCTTGCAAGATTCACCTGTGTTGGGCACCACCAGCCGTCCTCCAGGGTGTCCGAACTTTCCCGTGGTCCTCAGCTGCTCTTTGGCGGCGGGAGTGCTGAAGGGCCCATTTGGGGTCAGCAAGCCCTTCTTGCGCCTGTCAACAGTGGCGGTGGTGCTGCAACAGTCTCGGCCCAGCCCCCGCGGGAACGTCTCTGGCAGTGAGGGGGCCTTGGCGTGGAACTCCGCCCGCTCGGCCACACCTAGTGAAACCATAAAGGAGCTCTCAACTTTGACCTTGATGTCTGGCAGGGGGTCAAAGGTGTCCTGGAAGCAGAGGGGTGTAGTGTACGTCCGGCCCACTGTTAAGTCTGAAGGCTGAATTGCAGAGTTGAGAAGAAGCGGGTTGCCTATGGAGACGAGAGAGATAATACAGCCACACAGTCATCTTGGTACGCAAGCACCCCGCTAACAACTCTGGATCACATTCAACATTCAACTTTGGAGTGAAATGGAATGTAAAAAAAAAGACACTGCGGTGGCTGAGACCAGAGCCATAGAGTAATGGTCGAGACCAAGCAGTGAAAGGTCCTGAAAGATACATAACGTCATCTTTCAAAAGGCTGCTGTACTTTATACCTCAAAGATTGGGTATTGGGTTAAGACTGACGTCATGTATCTTTCAGGACCTTTCACTGCTTCGTCTCAACCATTACTCTCAGATCTCAGCCACCGCGGTGTATTATTTGACACTCCGTTTCTCTCCCAAGTTGAACGTTGCCACTACTGTTGGAGCGGCATAAACTGCACAGGTTCATCCCCATGTTCTGAGCATCTTTAGTTAGTGTTAGTAAAAAGCAGGTAAAAGAGTAACGTTTGAGCAGACTAACATCAGTCACTCTACCATTCAATGAATAGTAGAAGACCTGCGAGTTTACACCGCAGATATGTCGTCTCCGCATACAGGAAATACGTTTGCTGCGACCATGAGACCCGTTTCTGAATGTGTCCATACGGACCAGGCACAGTTCCAGCAGCTCAGCTATCGAGGTGCCAGGCTCTTAAGATCTCTAAAAGTAGTATCAACGAGATCCTAAAATCAATTCTAGAAGTGACTGGCAGTCAGTGTAGTGCAACTATAGTCCTGGGGTTATGGTAGTGAAAATAACAGATCTACAAGCTCACAATGCGTTGTGAATCCATGCCTGTGCCCATGATAACCCTCCCTCTGGTCATTCATTTAAAGGTATATTCAGTGATTTCACTCAAAAAACATTAGGTTTCATTTTTGGCTGTGGGACCCAGCCTTTCGTCCAATCAGGATAGAGAGTCAAAAACGAAACCTAAGGTTTTTTGACCCCCAGGGGTTAACTGGGGACAGGGAGGAACTCCTTATATGGCCAGCACACTCTATAGTAGGGAGGATTATCACAACAAAACAAAAAAATAAGTGATATTTGAATTAAGTGAAATCACTGAATATACCTTTAATCAGCAGTGAGGATAATTCATTCCCGTTTCTGGTCAGACTGAAAATACATGCATCTCCTTTTGGGAAATGAGGATATGCAGTATATATATAGTAGTTTGATATTCATGATTGATAATATTATCACAATTTAATTAAAAATGCATGATGACCACATTCATTCTGGTCAATTTGGGACACATTGACTATTTTAAATACCAAGATATAGCTAAAATAGCAAATCTACATATTGTGCGCTTGAATCTACTTAAGTGTATAAGAAAAAGCCTGCTCTGTTTATTTATTTTTTTACAAATCTAACTCTGATTGCACGAACAGTGAAGAGACACACTGAACAGTGCAATATCCTTGTTTAACCCATTCTGACCGGGCACCCATTTTGGTGTCAGCATCATGTTATGCTTTAGCTATTTAAAAATAGCAGATCTACAAGCTCGTATCGCGCCACCGAGTGGCGCGATACGAGCTTGTAGGTCTGCTATTTTTTTGAAAAATCGAAGAACGACTTACATTTTTAGAATCTGATCTCAGGTCAGAATGGGTTCATCAGACCAGTGTGTGTCCAGTGGAAACCTCGTATGAATCTGATCTCAGGACAGAATTCACCCTGCACACCTCCATCATATTGGACGCTCGACATCAGAGGTTCACACCAGTGACCAACCTTCAACTGCAACTAAAACAGCACGTCTTGGCCAGTGACCAGTGGTGAGGGAGGCTGGAGAGGGAAGGGGCACAACCTGGACAGGAGGTCCAGGGCTCCGAGCCCACAGTCAGCATGTTGAATTTAATTAATCCATTCTGACCTGAGATCAGATTCATACGAGGTTTCCACTGGGATACACACAGGTCTGATCAACCCATTCTGACCTGAGATCAGATTCTAAAAATGTCAGTCGTTCTTCGATTTAAAAAAAATAGCAGACCTACAAGCTCGTATCGCGCCACTCGGTGGCGCGATATGAGCTTGTAGATCTGCTATTTTTCAATAGCTAAAGCATGACATGATGCCAACACCAAAATGGGTGCCCGGTCAGAATGGATTAACCAGCTTGATCTCCATAATCCATCTGCTGGACGGCGTCTCCCCTGCTATACATGCAAAGTTGTTTTTCTGAAGGACAGGAGGCGGGGGCGGCGGTGGGGTGGTGCTGGTTCTCGGGGGCACACGGGGGTGGAGGTGACTGCCCTGTAAATGAACAGGAGCGAGTCCTTCAACAGAATCCCAGAGTATGGAGGCCAACACGGGGACGTGCTGGGAGTGTTGTGTTGTTAGTTCTCCTTCAGCGAACCGTTTTCGACGACTCACCCCAACAAGAAGGAATAAACCGACAAGGGGCTGGCAAACTACCGCCCACCGCATCGATCTGGCAGACTCCCGACACCCAGCACATGGCCTGCTGCCTCGCCACGTGCCAGACCGTATACGCACCGGCGTGCCAAGATAACAGCGGAGTCACAGAGTCCTTGCCGCCCCAGCTGTTGCCTCGTGAGGGGGCACGAGGTAGGAGGCTAATGTTGTTTTATTTTTAGGCAAATCGTTAATTACAACAGGACAGGGTCTGTGTTGAGCATTTTGGGTGGGCGGGGCAGGCGCCTGCGTGTCTTGTGTGTATGTGTACAGTATGTTTTTCCCCTTTCATTATCGTTTGTCTTTGCAGAGTAAAATAATATCGTTACTGTCAGGTAGAGTGTCGGCCAAAAGTAGTGAAAATAACCAATCTCTACAAGCTGAGTACACATCGCAATGTGACACATTGTGGGGATTGTTGATCGGCTATAGAGCAAAGCAGTGGCGTCCATTTTGTGGATCTACAAAAAAGATTTCCAAAAAGATTTGATCAATTACTGAATATTAAGCCTAGAATCAAGCCAGATCAAGGCTCCTGGTGAATAATGACCATAAGACATCAACATCTTATATTTTACATTTTATGATATACTCTATTTAATAAATACCCTTTGTTTTGCGGTTTTCAAATTTAGCTTTCCACAGAATCAAATTCAATTATAAATATTTTTTGGAAATATCTATGGGAAAAATGAACGGGCCTCTTCTAAGTTGAACCACAGAATGACCACCACTGCTATGCCCTATTTTAAAAGGTATTTAAAATAATAATTAAAATGTATGTATGTACATATATATGCCAGCTTTCCACCCAACAGCGACAATATTAACAAATTATTTGTTTCCGATTTGTATTAACATGAACCCCAGCCTAGACAACGTATACAAGTTCACAACACATCATGATGCGTCAACCATGCCTCAATGCATCTCAACGTGGTGTAGAGGGAAAAAAGAGGGGGCCAGTATAGCCCCATGGGAGACCCCAGTCAACAAAGAATAATGGGTTTAAGTGGTTAATTGTGTGAATAAAAGTAATAGGAATACGGATAAATGGATACATGTGTTGTGCTGAGTTGTACTGAGTAAAATCCCTGCGGGGAACTCCACCAGCAGGTACCTATAGTGGACATCACTGCCCTATGGGTTGACTTGACATCCCCTCTCTCCTTTTTCTCTATATGCCCTCCGATCCGCAGGAGAAATAATCTGATTATTACTTTAGTGTGCATCTTTAAGAATGGCGCCGCGAAAATGGAAAGGCAGCATATAGTGGCATGGGATGGGAGAAGTTAATGAAATGGTCTTCAGGTTGAATACCTTGAGGGATGGCTTTGGAATTGGGCTTCTGATTAAAAATCACTCAGAAGCAGAGGTAATGTGGTGAGACAGGGTCAGGGCCAAACAGCCTCTGCCTTCATGGCGTTACTTCAGCTGCAAGAGGTGATGGCTGAAAGTGTTAAAGAAGCATCTTTGAGCAATGCAGAGGGTTTTTTTCTTCTTCCCAAGGAGATTATTAGGGGTGGAGAGGTACTGATTGCCAATTATATACACTTTAAAACACTTTCAGGTGGGAGGTTTCTCCCTGGAGAAAATGTGTCTCTCCCGTCTTGCCATTTGTTTACAAAACACATGATAACAAAATGGAATCAGCGACACAGGACAAAACCAGGTCAGTGTATTTATGGTATTACTATTAAGGCCTATGCTGTAGAAACAAACTGGTGTTAAAAGGACGAGAACACCAGAGGATGTTGGGTCTATATTTCAGAGGCCCGGGCTGATGGAGAGGGAACTATAGGGAAGGAAGGAGCAATTGTGGCCGGCGTGGAGGGCACAGCAGGCGGGCTGTGGGGAGAGAAGCTGGCCTATTTAAAATAGGATTGATGGCCTGCCGGATGTAGCTCTGGCTCATCCTTTCCCTCCCTCGCCCCACAGACACCCACCCACCCCCAAATCGCATGGCTGCCAAGGGCTGGGGCTCGGACGACACCAACCAGGTCACACTGGGGAGCCAACTGTGGATGCAGTTTGGGGCTCAGTGCACGAGGACACGTGCGCGCGCGTGCGTGCGTGTGTGCGTGTGTGTGTGTGTGCGCTTTCACAAAGGCTGGCTGTCAAGGATTCTGCCGTGGATGGATCGGCCCCACACTGCCACGATGGCTATCACTTGCACTAACCCAGAAGTGTCAGAGACAGCAATATGAATGCCTGTAGCAAGGCTAGCCCTGGGACAGCCAAACCCCTCCCTCCTCTGCCCCCCCGCCACCCCCCACCCCCGCCGGACACCCGCCACCAACAGAAGTTATTGCTGCGCACAACAAAAAAATGGAATTGATGTTCACTGTTCCATGCGCCTCACATTTATCCATCAGCGCGCTTTGGTTGGCCGGGGCAATCTGAAACCTAGAAGAGATTGGTTGGCCTGACAGTCAAATGGGTGGGGGTATGGGAAGGGAGTGGGGGGGTGAGTGAGTGAGTGCCCAGAGATTGATGATCTCCCTCTTCACAATAACAGAGGAGCAGGTCTGTCAAAATAGAAGGACAGGTCCTCTCACTGATTATGGGAGGGGGTGTAAATCCTGAAGCAGATGGGGAGGGGGTATGCATAGTGTGTTACTAGTCCGTACGGACAAACAGCATCAATCATAGGTTGGGCGCCGGGTAAAGGTGGCCTTGACCGTGCGAAGAGGGGTCTTCGACAATGGACAGCGCTGCTGCCGCCGACTCGGCCTTGCACATGTCATCCTCCATCCGCGGCGCCCGCGAGCACCACCCCCCCCCCCCACCCCCCCTGTGAGCCACAGTAACACGCCGACCGCTTTCTCTCTCACTCGCTCGCTCACCTTGACGGGTGGTCTTGAAGTTGAACGACTGGAACCCCCCGGTGAGCGCCGACGAGTCGATGACGTCCACGCCGTACTCACTCTGGTTCCTCCTGTACAGCATGACGGCCACCACGAGGACGCCCACCGCCACCACGCCCGCCCCGAGCCCCGAGTACAGGGCCACGTCGTTAGCGGAGCCGTCCATACCTGGAGCGAGACAGGAAAACACACACACAGAGTAGGAGAGGCCCCGTTCAATGTGCTGTGTGCAGAGACTCCTGTTGAATTGAACTTAACCCATTCTGACCTGAGATCAGATTCATACAAGGTTTCCGCCGGACACACACTGGTCTGATTAACCCATTCTGACCTGAGATCAGATTCTAAAAATGTCAGTCGCTCTTCGATTTTTCAAAAATAGCAGACCTACAAGCTCGTATCGCGCCACTCGGTGGCGCGATATGAGCTTGTAGATCTGCTATTTTTAAATAGCTAAAGCACGACATGATGCTGACACCAAAATGGGTGCCCGGTCAGAATGGGTTAATTAGTTTCATTTCATATTTACTGTACAATGATATACGCCCTGATGGGGGGGGCAGTTTGAGCTGCAACATGCAACTTGCGTCAATGTCTTTTTTAAACTTTTGCACATTAACATGTGCCTTGACCTCTTTTCCTTGAGAAGAAGGCACAGAGGCACTGTGGGCAGGAGATGAAAGCACTGCGATGGAGATAAGTGTGCTATTATATGGAGATGCTCAAGGACATCAGACCCCAGTTATGAAGGATTACTTTGGCTGTGGTGGAATGAAAATGTTCAAAGTGAAACGAGAGGTGGAATTGGGGAGGATGGAGTGGGCCAGCTTGTCCTATCTCTTTTATGATACATAATGTGCTGCAGATGTGACTAAAAGTACTTGTAAAAAAATGATTACCCAAAACGGTTATACACCACACTAAAAGCCGATAACACGGAGGCTAACCCATTCTGACCTGAGATCAGATTCATACAAGGTTTCCGCCGGACACACACTGGTCTGATGAACCCATTCTGACCTGAGATCAGATTCTAAAAGTGTCAGTCGCTCTTCGATTTTTCGAAAAATAGCAGACCTACAAGCTCGTATCGCGCCACTCGGTGGCGCGATATGAGCTTGTAGATCTGCTATTTTTAAATAGCTAAAGCGTGACATGATGCTGACACCAAAATGGGTGCCCGGTCAGAATGGGCTAAGGAGACTTTCTTTTCAGAACCACTGGTCTATATCCAATCGCCCTGATGGATGTCTCACTGAGAAGGCAATTGGAGCACACGCTTTGGAGCCGGTGGTCACCAGTGGTCACCGTGAAACGATCCAATGCTAATTAATTAGAAGTAACCTTGGCAGTGTGATCACTCACCAGATGCCCAGAAACAGCCCATTCAAGCACCCCAGTTGAATCACTGTCTGGAGCCCTACCGCAGACTCAAGGCACCAGGCGTGCATTTTGCAAAACGTGACAGGCTAATGAAGGCTCATTAGGTAAAATGCAGGATGTTAGTCGGGGCTGTGCGTGTGCAAGCTACAGTAGCACCTGACAATCATTTTAGACGGCAGCAGTGCAGACGGGCCAGTGGGAGTGATTGAAAACCGCCATGGGAATGCGAGGACAGCGCTGCAAATTGGTCAAATTAGCTCATTTGCAATGATTACACTCCATTAATCCTCCACAATATAGCACATGTTCACTTGTCACAACCGATCTGTCTTCCCAGGCTCAGAGCAGAAACCAGAGGCACAGCTGTGATGTCACACTTGTCATAAATGGCGGGCACCCAAGTTATGGCAGGAACGTGTAATCGTTACTGGGTTCTGAGTTTCTCAGATGACAGTCCAAATTGGCAAATTCACAGTTTTTTGCGTTTATTAAAGCCAGTAAAAACGGCAAAGGAAACGCGTGGCTCCTCCTTGGTTTCTCGCCCCGCGCAAAAAAACGGAAACATCGGGCGCTAGCCTTAAGGGACGGGGTTGGAGATGAAAGAAATCCACAGTGGAAGACTCACTTTGAGGCTTAACATCGTGTAGCAGCTTTCGATCTGCAAAGACAGAGAGACAGAATGAGACAATGAGAAGAGACAGAGGTGAGTAAAGTCCATGCCTGTGTGAAGTGACCACCCAGTCTGTTTTCAGATCCAATGTCACTGTGGAGAGAGATGTTCCTCTGCTGACTATGCTGATAGACTACAAGTGATGGCGATACCATAGTGGCAACATTGCCATCATCATATCACTAGATATGAAGGTGCAGTAGCATGGTACACTCTGGCTAGTGACCCAGGTAAAGGATAAGGGACATAGGATAAGATTAGATGTTTGCCTTTTGCATCACAGTGGTATCATCTCCTTCCACAACATTTAAGGGCTATAATACGTTTTCCCAACCTTTTCCCTCTCCGCCATCAAAAGCTTCTGATTATAGGGTACATGTCGAAATACATGCAGAAATAATCTGGTCGTCATTGAAAACTGGCGCATTTCTAATGTCCTGAAAGCTATCGTGCGCGTGAGTGTGTGAGACATACTGTACGCAATGCGTGTTTAATTCCAACGTTAATCATGTGTGAAACATCGCAGAGTGTTCCCGTTTACTCTTACCGTACAATGTGATGTGTCTTAATATGACATGTGTTATGTCAGCAGAACAAGGCAGTGAGCATTGACATTTTCATGTACGGGGAGGCATACATAATTTAACATTGGGTCTTTTGTCAAACACATCTGCAGTGTTCAAACATTGCTATGTACTGATGAATTGCCATGGCATGATGAGCACAATTCTGTATGGTATATACTGTATGTACAATGTAGTAGTTCCATGACCATGAGAGGGAAATGATGATTATGATAATGACGGTGATGATGCCAAGCCTCTAGGTTCTTGCCATGTTGAATTCAATTATTGATGAACTGCTGCACTCATTCTTCAGAATAAACTGATAATTGCAGCATGTTGCAGTATCTATTAACCCATTCTGACCTGAGATCAGATTCATACGAGGTTTCCGCCGGACACACACTGGTCCTGATGAACCCATTCTGACCTGAGATCAGATTCTAAAAAAATGTCAGTCGTTCTTCGATTTTTCAAAAATAGCAGACCTACAAGCTCGTATCGCGCCACTCGGTGGCGCGATATGAGCTTGTAGATCTGCTATTTTTCAATAGCTAAAGCATAACATGATGCCGACACCAAAATGGGTGCCCGGTCAGAATGGGTTAAACTATCAGCTATGGAGTAATATACAGCACAGATAATATTTTTGATTCAATGTGACACAACTTGTTTTTTGGCAGGCAGCCCCATAATGAGGTCTGAATATTCCTGTGTGCCCAGAATTTGAAATTCATGAAAAATGTGTTTAACTGTGTAGGATGCTTAGGATTGGTTTAGTCTGTTCTCAGGAGGACAGAAATCCCAGCTGTCCCAAGCTGTTTGTGTATATTACAGAGACTAGGGTGAATTACAGTTGCTAGTTTTACAGTTATTACTGTAAATGTGTTAACATGAGATCCAGAGGCGCAACACGGACCGAACGCTAGGGGGGGATATAGAGAAAAATCCGTCCCCCCCGTCCCCCCCACCACCCTAGGGGAGGGGGGGATGGTGGGGTCTAACCACAAAAACGTGGGGTTATGGTTAGGGTTTGGGGTCGGACTACAGAGAGGTTGTTCCAGTGACTCAATGCACATACAAAACTGCGTTTTGGCACAGTTATTATTATTATTATGAATTACCTGGCTGTGATTCCTCCTCCTCCCATGTGTCTCAAAACGTAAAAGTTTAACGACATTATCAGCAGTGCCTCGAACAGGTCAAAACTCACTGACCATCTGATCTGTAAGTTAGCCTATCCTATATAAAATGTACAACACCTGGGAGGTTTTCAGGAGAGGAGAGGGTTCGCATGTTTTAATATGTAGTTAGTGTTAAACCCATGCAACTCGAGAGGAAAGAAAACCTGGCTGCAGCTTACCTGGTGTTGACAGTTGTGCTTTCATTAGCGGCGTCGATCTCCTCCTTTCCCCATAAATCCCAAAATAGTGTAATATAATAATAATATAATTCCCAAAGTGGGGTCCGGGGACCCCCAGAGGTCCTTGAGCGAGTTCCAGGAGGTACAGCTACGTGATAGTTTGGAACCAAATGGACCCTTGTGGCATGTCGCTCTCAGTTTTTTAAATGAACATTGATTTTACATTATCAATTGGAGTCCCACAGCTAGAAATGGCATTAAAATAGGGTCCGTCCGTCATTTTTCGCGCAGACGAAATGAAAGCCTGGGTATCGAGGCTATCCGTAGCCTAATGGCAAATTAAGCATGTCAAACTGCGGGTCCTTGAAATTAAGCGGGTTGAGAATCACTGCTAGAGCTGTATAAATCTTCTCTTATGGGGGTCCTTCTCTTCAAATGGGGGGGGGGGTCCGCGGGCTAATACGTGTCCATTCGGGGGTCCTTGACACGATCTACTGATATAGTCAATACACGTCTTACCAAAAGTGGTGCGTGACACCAAAAGTGGTGACCTATTGAATCCTGTTCCTGTATTATTAGAATCATTACAGAGTGCAAAGCACATTGGGTCACTGATGGCGGTGTAACAACTCCCAAACTTCCGAAAACAGAACGGGCCAAACCATTTTGGGATTTGCACAGGGGTGGATCAAATATATGCTTCAAAATATATCGCGTTTATGAAAGCAGGATTTCAAAAGTATTACTCCTAAGATAACTTTGGAGCCAGGGGGGATACAGGGGGGGACCCCCACAGCCAGGGGGGACCCCCTAACTCATTTGGGGGGGACCAATGTGACGCTGGCAGGGGATTCGTCCCCTCCGTCCCCTAGGTTATTGCGCCCCTGATGAGATCCATTGCTCTGAAACCCTATCTGAGACTCAGACTCCTATACCATTTTTAGGAGTGTAGGAATGTTCATTGGTGGAAGAAGTACTCCGCTTGTTTTTACGTAAGTAAAGGTCCTGTCCTTGACTTGAGTAAAAATACAAAAGCATGCACGCAGCAGCACGCAGCAGCACATGCTTTCGAAGTTTTCAAGTGGGCCCATATCGAGAAAAGGTTGGGAACCACTGGTCTAATGCACTGGTCCTCAAAGTGGGAACTGGGGACCCCCAGGGGTCCTTGAGAGCATTCCAACATTTTGAAATTTATTTAAAAATTACGCACAAAATCTTTTCAGATGGGGGTGTGGGGCCAAATACAGTATACATTTTGGTCCTCAAACTAAAATGTTTAAGAACCACTGGTCTAATGCGTGTAACAAAGGACTTACTCTGGGTACACAGTCCATTGGTGCAGTTCTCTGAGGCCTCACCACTGCCGTCACACATCCTGCCTCTGTATCTGGGCACTGGCGAGTTGCATTCCCTCCTGCGCTGCCTCTCACACTGGCTACTACACACCGTCCACTCACTCCACTCCTCCCAGCCTCCGTCAACTGTAACACATGAGGGAGAGACACTAGGGTCATTATTATAGTTAAACATAACCAAAGTTCAATCTGAATGGGAAAGAAACTGAAAAAAGCTACTGGGGAAAGTTACAGCAGTTCTTACTGTATGGTGTGTGTGTGCAATATGAAATATAAGCTTACCATAATCACAGTAATCATTATGATGGCTTCAATCACATCATTGTCTTCGCCAGGCTGAAGGCGTGGCTGAGACTATGTATTCGCTCCTGTCCGTGTGTGTGTGTGTGTGTGTGTGTGTCTATCTGTCTGTGTGTGTCAACGTCCTGTTATAGCGCCACCAGGAGACCGATTGTTTTGCAAAAATACAAAATTAAAATTAAAATTAAATAATATATATCATACTATAATTCTAACAATGTCTGAGTGTCTGTCTGTCAGAAACACCGCCGTAGCTCCTCATTGCCTGCACCAATCACTCACACAGGCATTGACCATATGAATATGGAGGGCGTAATGAAGCCCTTTTTTTGATTTGACACATTAATGATTATTAATGAATTTATTAGTGAATTAAAAACGCAGCGGGCGCAGTACCCCCCACGGCCACAAGGGGGGGGGGGCAAATATCTCACAACGGGTAAGGGCTAGTATTTAATAAATCATCGTCTTGTGATCAAGACGGATCTGTGAGAATTTTCATATTCCATCCTGATTGGCTATGAGATCCAAAGTTTCCAGGAGTGGTCCGATTTGAACAAAATGCCTCAAATAATGAACGCTGCGTCCGGTTGCCATTCTCCGAACTTCAAGTGCTATAAATACAGTTTATTATGTATTATTAACACAAATTCACAGAAGATGATGGGCAAGGTTGATGATTATCGCAAAAAATATATAATAATATCGTAATCGATATTGTGAGCCCAATAGCGTGTATCGCATTGTATGGATGAAATTGTGTATTATGGCACTCCTAATAGCGGTGCATACAGTAAATATAAAAAGGAAAAACAGACACATCACAGTAGTACGTACACATAATGCATACAGCCCAAGTATTATAGTAGTATACAGTAGCATGTACACATAATGCATACAGCCCAAGCCCACTGTGTGTGTGTGTGTGTGGTGAGGAGCAAACTATGGAGCACATCATTGAAGTTTGCCCTTTCCAAAGACTGGAAGGAGGATTAGTCACCCTCCTTACAGCAGACCAGGAGGCAACCGCTTGGCTTAAGGACTTTGCATTCGCTGAATAAATAAATATGCATACAGGCCACACGCACATGTGCATACAGACAGAACACAGCATGTGTGGTGGTAGTGCAGCTTGAGACGTCATTTTCTCCATATTAACCTTCAGGCGTGTTCATATATAATGGTGTCTGATGCAGGGCAATGAAGCCGAGTCAGCCTGGTCGCATGTTAACGGGCAGGTTTCTTCTGCCGCCTGTGTCATCCGATCAAGGAGGCGCTCATCATGCTTAGCTCAACAGATATTGTGGGACCATATGGTGCCTGGAGACGTTTTGGCAGTGTTCGTGGTGGCCATAATCCATTTTTGCGAGCAGAGCCGAAAGGTAATTTTCCTTTTGTTGCTTTGTCGGGGGTGGGTACCTACACACTTCCACGTTTGTTCGCAATTTCTCATCTAATTTAAATGCAAATGACATCTTTTGTATGAATGCCGAGCGCTTCTGAGTTGACCATGGTCACGAATGAGTGCAACGCCTGTTGAGCTTTCTGTGTGATCGTTTTCCTCTTACAATAGGCACTCTGATGCCGCCTCTGATCCTCACAGAATGAATTGTCCTCACAATTGTCAAAACAACACATACAACCTGACAGTCTAAGCTCTGTAACTGCTGCTAACGTCCGTATAGGCAGGGTAATGTTATGGGGGGGGGGGGGGGGGGGAAACACAGACACAGGAAATAGTTCTTATGCTGCTGTGGTTGACATGCTGCTCCGCAGAGCATATGATTAAAAAGAGAACCTGCAAGGACGTTATATGAAAGAAAATAGATCCTAGCTCCTGCTGGCCGCCACCTAGCTCCTGGTGGCCGTCACAGGCTTTAAACTGCTTTTAAATTCAAGCACTTTCAAGGTCTATAGGGCCACACAAAATTTCACTAAACTGTCATCCAACCGATGAGTCAAGTATCATTTGAATGCAATACCTCTCTAGCAGGGGCATCATTTGGGGTCCCAGTGCATGGCAGTTCCTCTTCTAGTGTTCACAGTTAACCTGAAACTCAGTTCTTTCATGGATATTTTCTCAATTTATAGTGCATCTCAAACCACACCGATCCATCATCCTGTGACATATTATTATTATTATAGACACGTTTTCTTTTCTGCAACAAGACATTTATTAGCCACTTTCAACCTGCCGACCCTATTTTGGGGCATGTTGAAAATGTGTCATGATCTTTTTTCTTATTGAGAGTGGCAAAAATACTGAAATTAGCAGATGTACAAGCTCACAACGCAGCGTGATGCAACATGTTGTGAGGTTGTGGATTGGCTGTTAGCTATTAGATTTTTTTTTTTAAATGCGCTGCAACTGGATTACGTTCGTCACCACATGACCACGTGATATTACTTCTATGTTCACTAATTTGAGTGTAGAGGGCTCTGTTGGTCTTATACACATAATTGTGGCGATCACAATTGCTTACTTCTCCAACGTGAAGCTTTTTGCATTTATACACTTAAAGGAGAATTCCATACTAAAAGGCTTTCTTACCTTTCTTTGTAGTTGTTACGTCCCCACCAAAGAGGTCCAGGTGTTATTTTGTGCAAAAGCTCCTTATTGGCTATTTCCCCTACCATAAGCCCTAAATGAATTGCATTGAATTGAATGGGAATTGAATGGGGCTATGGGGTGTTGTGCTTATTCGCTTATTTCCATCGCTCAAAAAAAATATTGTGTGTATATATCCTCTCTTCATAATGTAAATAATATCCCAAGCGGCACACTTTACTACTTATTCCGATGGAAATAAGCGAATTAGCACAACACCCCATAGCCCCATTCAATTCCCATTCAATTCAATGCAATTCATTGAGGGCTTATGGTGGGGGAAATAGCCAATAAGGAGTTTTTGCAACAAAAAAAAACACCTGGACCTCTTTGGTGGGGACGTAACGACTACTAAGAAAGGTAAGAAAGTCTACTAGCATGGAATTCTCCTTTAACTACAGTATGGTCCTACTGCCGTGTCTGTGAACGTTCTCTTTTATTACTGCATTCATTGTCGTTGCCTTTTTGCATCTACGTGATTTTATTGTTCTTGCCCTTTTTGTCCCTTTTATTATTTTGAATGGCATTTGTTGTAGGCTACGTTATTGCATTTCTTCCCGCTGTAATTGTGTGGTGGATACACCTAGGTGTTTTGAGAAGTCATTTTTATTTACTTTTTCCATATTGTCCTTTTTGTATACCCATTCGAATATATGAACACCAAATTATGTACAGTGTGGGTAATGCGATGACATAGAAATGACTGATGTATGTATTTTGAGGTGTAATCAGTCTGGTGTCAGAGCGAGGCACTTGCCCGTCGGACAAGTAGTACTTTCTGGGGAAAGTGTGGCCCCTCCCACTGATTTAGCTAGACAATTACATTGTCAAGTCACCCCTGTAATTAGGACGGGATTTATCACCCAAGAATCATGGTTTTGCAAAGTGTTTACATTTTTCACATTTGCGGCACCCACTATGGATGAAAATGGAATTGCTTTTGGCTCTCTAGTGATTCAACCACCCTGGATATGTGATTAAAATTTGTGGTGGAATGGACATTCCGTTCGTGATTTGTGGCATTTCTTGTAAAATAGGCCCCCTCCTACTATTTGGACAAAATATGTAGGTAGAAGATCAAAAAGTGTGCTTTGAAGAAAATTCAAAATGGTGGAAAATCGATCCCACACAAAATGGGCTAAAGTTATAAGGCAAAATGTAATGTGGGCTGTTATAGCTCCACCATGAGGCCGACTGATGAAATGATTTATTACATTAATTCTAATAGTATTATGAACCTCCCCTCCAAGTGTTGTAACTGTAGCCCTTACGGTTTCTGAGAGAAAAGCACTTGAATGTGAGTCTTAAAAATTCACTAATAATTAACAGCGTTAAATTTGTTGAATTGAAAAAAGGGCCGCATTAAGACCTCCATTATAATTATAATGGTCAATGCCTGTGTGACAATTCACAGCGATTGGTGCAGCCAGTGAGGAGTGTTTCAGACTGACATTCATTCGTTCATTCAGACAGACAGACATTCCGTTTTATGCTTGGAGAATTGTTTCTCTATCTGAATGACAGTTTGGTTTTGTCCCAGAGCTGTAAATCTGAGAACTTCTAGCTCCGTGGCATCAACCAGGGTAACCTGAGATTGTAGATCGGACGGGTACCGGTGTGTCATTAGTTTCTCATCCACAACAGCTGCTAGTAATTGCGATGCTGTTTGTATGTAACACGCCTTTTTCCTGTATTGTATCAGACATGATGAAGATTCGCTAGGGTCGAAACATTGTTGCGAATGCAGTGAGCACTAACTATGAGACCCTGCAGATCATGTCTGTGTGTCCGTGTGTCTGTCTGTCCCGCTGTTACACCACCCGCCCGCCACCAGAGGGCGCAGCTGTATCACACAAAACACACACACGCACGCACTCACACACACACACACACACACACAACTTAACTTAAAAAAAACTTAACTTAAAAAAAAAACTTTAAAAACACAAAAAACATAACTTAAAAAAAACTTTAAAAACACTTAACTTAAAAAAACTTAACTTAAAAATAAAATCTTAAAAAAACACAAAAAACATAACTTAAAAAAAACTTTAAAAACACTTAACTTCAAAAAACGTAACTTAAAAATAAAATCTTAAACTTAAAAAAACACAAAAAAACTTAACTTAAAAAAAACTTTAAAAACACTTAACTTAAAAAAAACTTAACTTTAAAATATAATCTTAAAAAAACACAAAAAAGAGAACTTTAAAAAGAAAACCTTAAAAAAGTATGTAATTTATTCTAATTGTTGTTATTGCCATTTACGAGCTGCGTTCGCTTCCCGCGTTTGCGCGTCTTACTTGTACCTAATTGATTAAATAAATTCCTGGGAGCCGATAGTGTGCAGACTTATGTATTTTTTTGTATTTTAGTTCGGCAACCTGTGACTTTGTTGGGGACGTGCATGCTTCCCTCTGGACTCACTGGATCAGTGGAACGTCCTATTCATCGGTATAACAATGATAGTGTTTTGGCAATTATTTGGTTATTGCAACACTTGCAATAACCTCAAGGCCCACCAGTGGGCCCCAGCCCACCGGTTGGGAATGGCTTATGTAGAGCCTTGGTTCTCAAAGTGCATCGCAATAATGTTGTCATTTATATGTTGGCTATTCAAAAGCTGCAGATCTACAAGCTCACAGCGAGTCATTTCATGCCACGATGCAAGCTTCTGCTATTTTTTTTAAAGGTTTGAAACCACTGATTATGTAAATTATGAATGTATGTATGAAGAGGGACTGACTTGGGCAAAGGGCATTGCAAGTGATCTTCTGAACAGACATGCCCTCACAGAACAGTCCTCCATTAAGAGGCGCTGGGTTGGTACAGGTCCGAGACCGCTTCTGGACTCCGCGCCCACACGGCACATTGCAGGATGACCACTCTGTCCACAAAGACCATCCTCCATTCACTGGAGGAGGCAGAGAGAGAGAGAAACAGTGTGAGAAAAACATAACGAAAGGTAGGTGTGCAACAGTTAAAGGTGCAGTAAGTTATATACTGTATAGTTCTTTATTACATGGCGTGGTTGAAATGCTTGATTCTGATTGGTCAATCGCTGAATTCAGATGTCTGTTATTTCTGGATAATGACCGCTCCGCTCTATAACAGACCGCTGGCTAATCAAACCACCTGCTGCACCCCGCTTGATTTACTGCTGTTTCCAACATGACAGCCATGTAAACACACACACACAATGTCATTTACAGCTAAAAAAAAATCTCAAAAATGTTTTTGAAAACATTTGAGCGAGAAATAGACAAAGCAGTACCCGTAAATGGATTCTATTTGATCAACTCACTTCCTCGTTTTCCAACAGTGCTGGGCAGACGCTGGCCAGCGCGACACTTATGGAATACTTTTATTACCGCAAGCAAGGACATATCTCGTGTTGTTGTGTTTTGGGTCAATTTATTAATTTATGTAGTAAGTAGCCATGTAATAAGCGGGATAATGTGTGCCTAGGTGGTCATTGTCGGGAGATAATCACCCTGACATTATCCTTTACACATTGTATCAAAATAAAGTAAGGGCTCGTACAACACAGCTTCCTACAACACAAATTATTTGATTACTCAACAATGTAATCGATAGAAAAATAGCTGATTTATTTATAGTTGCTGCCCTAAACCAAAGAGATGGAGAAGTAGGGATAAAGAGGACGTAATAACATTGTTCCCCTTCAGATCATAAATAATAGTAAAATAAGAGCTGAAGTTCCTAATGATTATGCCTGCAGCAAGACTCTGCGAGGAAAGAATGCCAAACGGCCGGGGCAAACTCAGCACAATTCAGTATGCTGCCTAGCACACACCCTCCCATAATAGCTAATTGCTGACTTCACAGTCAACAGCTTTTGAATGAATATATATACAGTCATGAAAAAGCATGAGAAAGCAAAGAAGACAGACATTAAAAGGAATTGTCTGCACCGTTTCCACAGGCCGTCAGTGACTCATAATACCAGACAGGTTGAGGTGTTGTGGAAATAGTTTTCTCTGTAGTCGACCACTTAGTGCTCTGATTTAGTAACAGGTTTTAGTCTGTGCTCACTCTGACTTGAGACGCAAGGAGGCTAAATGCTTCAGCGCGTTATCAAAGCTTGTGAACCTGTGTTTGGCTGCAAGGGCCGCTTGTGAATAAATATTTAATGAGCAACACTCCTTTTAAATGTGATTAAGATACATTGGCTTATTCTCTTTCATAAGGTACACATTGATTTTAAATGAGAGGCTGAATAATACATTCATCCAAATAATGGGGAATCTTTCTTCGCCAGAAAATGCCAAGAAGTCTCTTAATCAAGTCTCTTAATCACTTGTGTGGGGGCATGGGTAACTAAAAACAAATTGACCTCATAAGTACACAGTAAACCCCGTAGCAGTTCACTGCATGTTGTAGTAGTAGGCAAATGTAGTGGATTTAAGGGTAGGGAGACTGCAGCAGTGGGATGTTGACAACAAATAGTATTGCTGTAGTAGGATGGGTGGCTCGAGCCTATGCCCCCCCCAAGGTGGGGGCTCCTCACTGGCAGGTGAACACAAATAAAGAAATACTGTATGCCGTTATATAAACATAACAACTGGAAAGGAACCGGAAGGGGTTTTGTTGGGGGGGGGGGGGGGGGGAGGCTATCGGTTGCATACCGAAGACTATCACAGTGGCGGTGGCACTGCGTCTCTTCGCCACAATGTTGCTGGCCAAGCAGGTGTAGTTGGCGGAGTCGGACAGACGCGCCTCGTTGATGATCAGGTTGTGGTCAGCTCGCGTGTCTACGTGGTCGTCGCTGAGCGAACTCAGCAGCTCCTCATTTTTCAGCCACTCCACCTGGTTGGCAGAGACAGAAGGAGAGGTTAAAGAGAGAATGACAGGAAGAGATCATTTCCAAAGAGCTGTGATTTCATTTTGAGAGAGAGGGAGAGAGAGAGCACAATAGCACAACAAGCACATCATTCAGTTCAGGGAATTATCCACAACAGGTTCTAGCCTGTAACAGTATAAGCCTGAACTAAATTTACCTATGAGAAATAAATATAATACAAGATACCATGATATCACATACACCCCCATAAAATAAACGAGTAAATAAGTAAATAATAATAATAATAATAACTAGAACTGCACTCTTGTCGAGTGCATACTTGCTTGTTGCACACTAGTAGGCCATAAATGGTCAACTAGTGCGCAAGCAGAGCACGCAAGTCCTTTAAACTGTCAAATCTCAGTATCTCTGTGAAGGAACGTTTGAAATGTATAATTTTTAGATGTAACTATTTGCTACCTACCTACTTTATGCATGTAAACACCTAGTATTATTAAGTATTTCTTCTTTGCTTTCTTTGCTCTCGAACTGAAAGGGGTATTTTAAGGAGATAATTTCTTATGTGAATACGTTTCCTTCGTTCATTGGTTTTGTTTTGTAGTTTTACCCTTAGATTTCCTTCCTCTTTAAGGTATTGGTTCATCTTTTTATTCATTTTATAACAATAATTCCTGCCTTTTGTTCTTCTAGTTCAACTATGGATTGGTACAGAATGCTATATAATATAGCTCTATGCGTCTCACTTCTTTTCCAAATAAAATGCGATCTCTCTATATTTATTTGGACAACTTCAGTTATTTAGGTCTGAAGGTATAAATCTTATCTTTCTTAACTTTTACTAGATAGTATACGTATGACTAGCTGTAAATGATGACGTAAGAATTATATATAGTATATATATATAGTATATAGGCATATACTGTATATACGTATACATATATACTCTATACTCTATACTGTATAAAGTGTGTAGTTGTAAGTTGATTAGCGGTATACTGTGGTTACTTTGCGCCAAAAACCGTGACAGCTGTCCCGCCATTTGATGTTTATGCAAGAAAACAGCAAATCTGTGCCTGGTTTGCTGGGACCAAATGACCACAAATGACCATATTTCTTACGTCATCATTAAGAGCTAGTCATACATATACACACCACGTACTCTGGTCCCAGCAGATCAGGCACAATTTGCTATTTTATTTTTTACTCTGATTATTTATATAGTATACGTATGACTAGCTCTAAATGATGACGTAAGAAATATATATAGTATATATATAGTATATAGGCATATACTATATACGTATACATATATACTCTATACTCTATACTGTATAAAGTGGGTAGTTGTAAGTTGATTCGCGGTATACTGTGGTTACTTTGCGCCAAAACCGTGACAGCTGTCCCGCCATTTGATGTTTATGCAAGAAAACAGCAAATCTGTGCTGGTTTGCTGGGACCAAATGACCACAAATGACCATATTTCTTACGTCATCATTAAGAGCTAGTCATACACATACACACCACGTACTCTGGTCCCAGCAGATCAGGCACAATTTGCTATTTTATTTTGACTGATTATGTATATAGTATACGTATGACTAGCTCTAAATGATGACGTAAGAAATATATATAGTATATATATAGTATATAGGCATATACTATATACGTATACATATATACTCTATACTCTATACTGTATAAAGTGGGTAGTTGTAAGTTGATTAGCGGTATACTGTGGTTACTTTGCGCCAAAAACCGTGACAGCTGTCCCGCCATTTGATGTTTATGCAAGAAAACAGCAAATCTGTGCCTGGTTTGCTGGGACCAAATTACCACAAATGACCATATTTCTTACGTCATCATTAAGAGCTAGTCATACATATACACACCACGTACTCTGGTCCCAGCAGATCAGGCACAATTTGCTATTTTATTTTGACTGATTATGTATATAGTATACGTATGACTAGCTCTAAATGATGACGTAAGAAATATATATAGTATATATATAGTATATAGGCATATACTATATACGTATACATATATACTCTATACTCTATACTGTATAAAGTGTGTAGTTGTAAGTTGATTAGCGGTATACTGTGGTTACTTTGCGCCAAAAACCGTGACAGCTGTCCCGCCATTTGATGTTTATGCAAGAAAACAGCTAATCTGTGCCTGGTTTGCTGGGACCAAATGACCATATTTCTTACGTCATCATTAAGAGCTAGTCATACATATACACACCACGTACTCTGGTCCCAGCAGATCAGGCACAATTTGCTATTTTATTTTTACTGATTATGTATATAGTATACGTATGACTAGCTCTAAATGATGACGTAAGAAATATATATAGTATATATATAGTATATAGGCATATACTATATACGTATACATATATACTCTATACTCTATACTGTATAAAGTGGGTAGTTGTAAGTTGATTAGCGGTATACTGTGGTTACTTTGCGCCAAAAACCGTGACAGCTGTCCCGCCATTTGATGTTTATGCAAGAAAACAGCAAATCTGTGCCTGGTTTGCTGGGACCAAATGACCACAAATGACCATATTTCTTACGTCATCATTAAGAGCTAGTCATACATATACACACCACGTACTCTGGTCCCAGCAGATCAGGCACAATTTGCTATTTTATTTTTACTGATTATGTATATAGTATACGTATGACTAGCTCTAAATGATGACGTAAGAAATATGGTCATTTGTGGTCATTTGGTCCCAGCAAAACAGGCACATATTTGATGTTTTTCTGCATAAACATCGAATGGCGGGACAGCTGTCACGGCGGAAGAGACCGGGCGAAAACATTACTTGCGCGCTCTGCTTGCGCAAGTAATAATTTGAACATTTAAATCATATTCCAATTAGCATTTTCTAAGAATTTGTGAGTATTTTGAACTTTGAAGGGCAGGGGGAACTTCCTATTGTACCACATCATAAACAATCCACATGCCTGTCAAATCGCATCATCATCATTCTCTCTCCAATCCTGTAGAAGACCAGCTATAGTCAGACAGAGCTCCCCAGCAATACTGCAGCCATTAGGCAGTCAAGAGGAGCACTATAACCAATTACCAGCAACAGAGGGGAAAACTAATTATGAATTACAAACTTAGTGATGCTTTACTGCTCCTACTCCCTAGTACGGGGAGCTGCACCACTGCGTGCGCAAATTACATTCATGGAATGGCAGGATAGGCTGTGCCCAGCAGATTTACTGGGATAGAGCAGACACCCCTTATAATAAACAAACACACCGGCTGGATTTAAAGTAGGGTGAGAGAGAAAGCCTTCGGGCACACAAGCACTGCAACGTAAATAGAAATGACACCCAGACCTCAGGGATGATGGATTGCAGGTAAATACATAGAAAAAAAAAAGAAAGATAAACATAATGCACTGATCATTTTTCAAGTCTTTTTCCTTTTTTCATATTGTACATACGCTGCAAACACACATTCTGAGGGGATCACGGCGCCCAGCTGTCTGTCCAACATATATTCACAGTCAATTCTAACAGCTATTTGACTCATTAAACAACAGATAGCAGCGAAGAGAGTTATACTGCAGTGTAGCAGTAACGACTGAAGGACCGTTTTCTTCCAAACAACCCCCCCCCCCCCCCCCCCCCGTTCTGCCTCGTAGAAAACATTTTGACGACGGTCTTCAAGACGGTCTCCATATTCTGCTTCACAATTAAAAGATACCCTTTAGTGAGTGTTTCATCAGTGGCACAGCGTTTAGCCAAGTCGATAGATAAGCCGAGGAGAGAGGAGAGGAAAAGAAAGGCGAAAGTGGAGAGAGAGAGAGAGAGAGAGAGAGAGAGAGAGAGAGGGGGGTAGGGGGAGGGAAGAGAACTACGGGGGAAAGACTCTAATTTCTCATGATTAAACTAATCTGTCACTGAATGGGAAGCCGGCCAGGGTGACATAAGCGTCAGCGAGAGAGAGAGAGAGCGTTCTGTTCTTTGCCCGCTCTCCCACTCTACCCTCTTTATGTGTTTATTTCATTTTCATCCTGGGAAATTTGCGAGTTGAAAGAGGCAATTAACGCTTGGAACAAGCCTGGCCTGTCGCTCCCCGGTGTGACTGTGTGTGTGTGCGTGTGTGTGTGTGTGTGTGTGTGTGTGTGTGTGTGTGTGTGTGTGTGTGTGTGTGTGTGTGTGTGTGGTGTGTGTGTGTGTGTGTGAAAAGGGGAGGGGGGGTATGTACATTAGCCCTAGGGTAATGATGAAAAGATTCACCAAGCACAAGGGAGGAGAGTAAGAGAGGAAGAGGCTGACGGTGAGGGACAGATAGAGAGAGAGAGACAAAGAGGCAGAGCAATGGTGACAGATATGGTGAGAAACAGTAGGCAATGGGAGAGAGACAAAGAGAGAGAGAGAGAGAGAGAGAGAGAGAGAGAGAGGGGCAGTGGCAGAGAGGAAAAAAAGATGAAGGGACAAATACAAATTAGGCCGCTAAGCGTGTGGCAGAGGGATGTGAGAAATGAATGGGGTAATTGGCACATTTGTTTCAATTAGGCCTCGGTCATCAGTGTCACTGTTGACGGAGAGAGGAGGGGGCGGGTGGTGATGTGGGTGCTCCGGGCATGGGCCCTTCACTGGGGGCCACGTCCCTGTGATTTCATTACCTGCTCTGCCAACAAGGTCACCTCCCTTGGCCCCGTGCTACTGGCCAGGTCCTCTCATCTTCTCAACCCATTCTGACCTGAGATCAGATTCATACGAGGTTTCCGCCGGACACACACTGTGTCTGATTAACCCATTCTGACCTGAGATCAGATTCTAGAAATGTCAGTCGCTCTTCGATTTTTCAAAAATAGCAGACCTACAAGCTCGTATCGCGCCACTCGGTGGCGCGATATGAGCTTGTAGATCTGCTATTTTTCAATAGCTAAAGCATAACATGATGCTGACACCAAAATGGGTGCCCGTTCAGAATGGGTTAAGAGTGACAGTGCATGTGCATGTGCATGTGCATGTGCATGTGCATGTGCATGTGCATGTGCATGTGCATGTGCGCACACACACACACACACACACACACACACACACACACCTCATTCAGATGACACTTAGGTCGCTGATTAGATGCTGAGAAATGTTCTGCCGGTCGAGGGGCAATTAGAGGACAGAGGAGCACTGCGACGAGTGACAGTGCAGCCGTCATAAAGACTCATGAGGAGAGAGCGCAGATGAAGATCAAAGACCTCATCGCTGCTCCTCTACCTCTACCTCTCTCTCTGCCACCCCCCCCCCCCCCCTCTCCTGACCTGGCACCTGGCTTCAAGGTGACCCACAGGCAACACTGCACTGCTGCAGCATGGCATGTAGTACACAGTGAAACCCTGAGTGTTCATTAAACCCCTTAAGACCTGAGGATTCTACGAATGCCTTCGAAATCAGTCGTTTCTCACACTTTCTTTTTCTTTTCTTTTTAAACAATTGTGTTACTGTAATTGGGTTTTTTGGGGGGAATTTTCCACAAAGTTACAAGACGTGACAAAACAGACACTCTTGACACTTTTTTTTCCCCCAGGAGCGAAAAGACACACTTTCAAGATTTTTCTAACATGTAAAAAAAAAAAAGCTGCTTTCCCAGTTTTAACGGGATAACAACTTAAAGCACAAGGGCAGTTTTGTAGTTGCCTTGTCATGACGTAACTATAGTCCAATTGGTGACATAATCTTAAATACGTTGATCAGAAATTGAAAACAGTCTCCTGACTTCCATTGTACGGCGAAACAGCTCCATTTAGGACATAAATTAAAGGTATATTCAGTGATTTCACTTAATTCAAATATCACTTATTTTTTTTTGTTTTGTTGTGATAATCCTCCCTACTATAGAGTGTGCTGGCCATATAAGGAGTTCCTCCCTGTCCCCAGTTAACCCCTGGGGGTCAAAAAACCTTAGGTTTCGTTTTTGACTCTCTATCCTGATTGGACGAAAGGCTGGGTCCCACAGCCAAAAACGAAACCTAAGGTTTTTTGAGTGAAATCACTGAATATACCTTTAATGCAAACAAAAGCTGATTCTAAAACAAATAACATCGTGAAACCGGGTTCTGCATTTTGTCTGCAAAAATGTCAACTGTTGATTTTACTATTTTGAAGATCCGGATCTAGTCCAGTTTTATTCCTAATAAATAAATTAAAAAATTAAAATAAAAAACAAAAAAAAACAAAGGTAACTTTTGTACACGCTTTGCAAGGGATAAATTAATTTAGTATAGTAAGTAAGTATAGTAGTAAGTATATACTACAAGTTCTATAACCCATTCTGAACGGGCACCCATTTTGGTGTCAGCATCATGTTATGCTTTAGCTATTGAAAAATAGCAGACCTACAAGCTCATATCGCGCCACCGAGTGGCGCGATACGAGCTTGTAGGTCTGCTATTTTTTGAAAAATCGAAGAGCGACTGACATTTTCTAGAATCTGATCTCAGGTCAGAATGGGTTCATCAGGACCAGTGTGTGTCCGGCGGAAACCTCGTATGAATCTGATCTCAGGTCAGAATGGGATAAAGGGGAATTAGAAATACCGCTGAGTCATACTTGGTCCTGCCAAAAACACGACAAGGGTCACCATCCGCTTCCGTCAAGCAAGCTGAACGGGGACAGTTACACATACACTCCACTACCTCATTAATCCAGCAGACGGATTCTCGGCGCACAATTTATCAACGACATGCACACGTTATGAAAACGCGCACGCACACGCAACACAAGAGAAAGATATGCGATACACGTATAGTACATGCTGTATGTGGGCAAATACATGACGACGACTGCACAAAATGTTTCACATACTCTAGGCCACTTTCTGAAGATATCCGAGATATGCACACAATCTCGTGCACCTGTCATTTCAAACTGATGTTGCACGCACGCATGCACGCACGCACACACACACAAAGACACAGTTTGATTTTGCCACATTGGTGTATTGGGTGGGGTCTGACAGTGTCTGGATCATGTTGGAGCGGCTGGTATCTCGACAGTGGATGGGCCGTGTTTGGAGCTAGGGGTGGTATATCTACAGTGTCTGGGTGATATTGGAGCGGCTGGTATCTCCAGCACTGCTGTTCTCTCACTCTGGAGGTTAATCAGAAATGATGGGGAGCCACTAAGTGGGCCCCATGGTGGCCAGCTGCCTCCCCACAAATGCTACTGCTTCCTCCCTGGAGTTATGCAGAGGCTGCATTACTATTCCAACCCGATTTGTCTCTTATGTTGGAGGAATACATAGAGTGTGGCTCCTGGCATGGAGGGTGTGGAGGGGTAATTGCTTGGCTTAGTAATGAGGCTCATCATCTACGCTCTTGGAGGCTCGCTCTGACCTATGAGAAAATAACAGAGGCATACCGGCACGAGGAATGAGGAAAATAAGTGTGAATGCATTGTGTGCATGGGTGTGCGCGTGGTGGTGGTGGTGGTGGTGGTGGTGGGGGGGGGGGGGGGGGGGTTAGGTTGAGTAGGTTCCATATGTGCTCGACAGAGAAAGCAGCTTGTATTACAGTCATGTTTAGCATATCCCCCCCCCCCCCCCTCTCTCTCTTTGTGATATGCACCTAGTCTACTCTGGCCAACTGAAATTACAGCAGATGACAGGGATGACATTAAAGAGCTTTCATTCAAAGAAGGTGAAATTGGCTCCTTAGTCTCGCTGATCATTTTTGCAGTAACCTCGTCACAGAAAACTCATTACGCGGCGTTGCTGTCGAGTTCTCTTCTGGCCAAATAAAAGAAGAGATCACTTCAGAGCACGCTCTCTGATATCTGAGAAGTTATGAAAGTGAAACGGCTTTGAACTGAGAGCACTAGAATGTACACTTCAAACCACCTCTTCTTACATTCTATTAAGTATGTCAAAATTGCAATCTCTGGTAAAATATGTGCATATGTTGGCCTTTTCAAAAACAAACCGAAAGTGAGCCCTATAAAGCCTAAGGAGTTCTTTATTTTTCTTCTATGTAGATGGTGAAAATTATATTCTGTATCTAACTATCTATATGTTAGAAAATGTGACCTTTAGGACTTCATCTATCTTGAAATGAAACGGGGGGAAATAAATTGCTGGTAATTCTCTTACCCAAATTGAAATAATCTTTATGACCAATGGTAATAATACGTATACGTTGAAAGTGAAATAATAAAACCCCCAGAAATGTTTGTGTTTAAAAACAACTCAAAATACAGTTTGGAGACTTATAACCGGGAAAAACTAATTGGATGGGAAGAGAATGGGCGACAAACTACATTCAGCAGTCTTCTAGTGTGACACCTCTCTTCATGCAAAACGCGCCTCACCAGAGTCATGGTAAAGATGCTTTCAGCAGAATGTCAGACTCCCGGTTATAGAAACCGCTTTAGCCACGACGGTATACGAAATTGATCCAATCCTCTGTGACTCCAGTCTCATTAGCTCGCCCCGACTTCAATGCTGACCGAGGGGGGATTTTTTTTCTCCACACTCACTCTTCTTCACAAGAGCTGGGATGTTCATGGAAGCCATCCAAAAACAAAACAAACAAAACAATCAAATAAATAAATAAACCCCCCTGGAGACTCACATCCCATTAACCCATTCTGACCTGAGATCAGATTCATAACGAGGTTTCCGCCGGACAACACACTGGTCTGATTAACCCATTCTGACCTGAGATCAGATTCTAAAAATGTCAGTCGTTCTTCGATTTTTCAAAAATAGCAGACCTACAAGCTCGTAGCGCGCCACTCGGTGGCGCGCTATGAGCTTGTAGATCTGCTATTTTTAAATAGCTAAAGCATGACATGATGCTGACATCAAAATGGGTTCCCGATCAGAATGGGTTAAGACCCCCAGGAGGTGTTATATCATGCCAGCATCTGCATCAATGCAACCCCGCACTCTCCCGAAAGCTCACAGCATCGCACTCATGTTCACAATCTCAATATTTCATCTAGGGAGGTGCTCATAGAATCAACTGGACTGTGGAGGTGGTGCAGGGATTGCCTGGCTGGTATTCGTGCTCACTTTACATTATTCACTCCCATCCTTCACGGCGGGGGCTCATTTGTGTTGACAAAGGACTAGACGGTAGAGATTGTGATTCCATCTGCAGGCCCACTTCCAACTATTTTTATACCCACACTGCAGATCCGGGAGCGCCTGAGTGACATCATTCCTCCATTTCCACAGTGAATCATTTATACGGTCCGCCCGATACGGGGCTGACCTCAGCCCCCGATCCGCTCCCATGGGCGACGTGCATAACCCATTCTGACCTGAGATCAGATTCATACGAGGTTTCCGCCGGACACACACTGGTCTGATGAACCCATTCTGACCTGAGATCAGATTCTAGAAATGTCAGTCGCTCTTCGATTTTTCAAAAATAGCAGACCTACAAGCTCGTATCGCGCCACTCGGTGGCGCGATATGAGCTTGTAGATCTGCTATTTTTCAATAGCTAAAGCACGACATGATGCCGACACCAAAATGGGTGCCCGTTCAGAATGGGATAAATTACACAGGTGTAGTTCACACTGATTTCCACAGTGAGTGAGAGAAGATGCAATGGGCAGAGCATGTGCATTTAGGGAGTCCATTTATATAATGATACAGAACTGTTATGGATTTAAAACAGGACAAAATACTGTATATATTTATATTATACGGAGAACCTTGACATTATAGATTATTCCAACATTTCTTATTTATAGCCAATTCATTCGGCTAAGGTGTCAGAGCGTGATGCAAGTGTTCTCTACCTAAGTATTAAAGTATTAAATATACATACATTATTTAGCATGTATATTATTATTTGCTGATAGCAGGGTCCAGTATGCAGACCAGGGATCCGATTATTGGACAACGGAGAACTGAATCAAAATGTTATTAAATATCATGTCCAATCAAAGATGGCACATGTATGCCACAACTGTGGCCAATCTCATTTTGCAAACATTATGGAATTGCTTATTATTTATTTGTGTTCTCTGACCCAGTGCTATACCACGTTTCCAAATCTGTCCGAAATATACCGTATAGAAAAAGAAATGAGAGCAAGAGCGAGCGAGAGAGAGAGAGAGAGAGAGCGAGAGAGAGAGAGAGAGGGAGCGACTTTGACTCTCAGACAGATACTGTGATCCAGATACTGTCAACTCTGTGGGAGTATAAGCTCTCAGTCTCTCTCTCTGCGTGTTCAGAGGGTGGAGGTGAGTTCTGGTGGATGACTGAACAAGGGGGGGGGGGGGGGGGTGTCGTCCTGATGTGATCTTACCCTCGCCACGGGCATTTCCCTCAGTGGGAGGAGTATGCTCCTCTCTCTCATTCAATGTGTGTGTGTGTGTGTGTGTGTGTGTGTGTGTGTGTGTGTGTGTGTGTGCAAGCGTGAATGCATGTGCATGCGTGTTGTGAGCAAGTGAGAGAGGGAGAGAGAGAGAGAGAGAGAGAGAGAGAGAAAGAGGTGCCAACCTGGTATGCTATTATCTCTTATTATATGCACTCCCTCTGATCAAGATCTCTCACACTCTGTAGGAGTGAAAGCCCCTCTCAGTGTGTGTGTGTGTGTGTGTGTGTGTGTGCGTGCGTGTGAGCGTGCCCGCCCTCGCGCATGCATGCGTGCGTGCGTGCGTGCCATTAACGGTGTGGAGTGAAGGTGACGCTGTCAGCACCAAGTCTAAGCTGTGCCTGTGCTGTGCTTGCAATGCGTCTGTGAGTAGAGTTGGAGATGGGGGGGGGAGAGCGTCGGGCCTGGCTCTGGTCTTACCTCTGCAGCAGGTATTCCCTCTGGGGGACGGCAGTGCAGGACGATCATCCCCATGATGGGCACCTCCTTACCCTGAGGGTCCTGCTCAAAGTTTTTCCTTAGGTCTGCATGGGGGAGAGTCGATAAGGAGGAGAGCAGTCAAACGTCAGGCACTGTGGCTACTGCTTTCAGTCAAAATCCTCAATGTTAATCTAACTCTGGGAGTTTACAAATTATAAACCAATTGGTTCCTTTTGGTTATGTTTGCACACGCTCAAGAGTTTCAAGTGGATGGATTAACCCATTCTGACCTGAGATCAGATTCATACGAAGGTTTCCTGCCGGACACACACTGGTCCTGATGAACCCATTCTGACCTGAGATCAGATTCTAAAAATGTCAGTCGTTTTTTTTTTTAGATTTTTCAAAAATAGCAGACCTACAAGCTCGTATCGCGCCACTCGGTGGCGCGATATGAGCTTGTAGATCTGCTATTTTTAAATAGCTAAAGCACGACATGATGCCGACACCAAAATGGGTGCCCGGTCAGAATGGGTTAATCTAACTCTGGGAGTTTACAAATTATAACCAAATTGGTTCCTTTTGGTTATATTTGCACACACTCAAGTGGATGGATTCAATCTGTGGATTTCACTGTGTACATTTGTGCTCAAACTTGTGCTGCCCGCCCCTGCTGGTTTGAACCGAACAACCTTGGAAAAGCCTCCAAAAACCATGTCGGATATGAAAGCGAGAGGCAACCCAGGAACCGTGTGCTCACACTGATCTGTTGACGGGGTAGACTCGAGGATGTAGTGTCTGCCAGGATTGTACTGATCTTCCTGGATAGTTCATGGGTTGCATCCAACAGTGAATCAATCTCTTTTTCACCCCTCTAAGAGATCATGTTCTCCTGTGGTTTATTGTACATTTTGGTAGCTGGTACTTCGAGTGATATGTGTGTGGTATATGACAGCTCTTGGACTTTTTGTATTTTGTCTTTTGACATTTGCCCACACTACATGTATCGGAGTGTAATAGCCAGTTTGGACGTCTTTGTGGATTGCACTGACAATCCGGAACCGGAACCCAATAGTGACTCCTCTGTGAGTCTCAGTGACTCATAAATTGCACACAATGCACGCATTTATCACGGGTCAAAGATGTGTCCCTTTTGCACTGGATGTGAGTTGGTACTCACAGCTACATTCTTCACAATATTGTGTGTGTGTGTGTGTGTGTGTGTGTGTGTGTGTGTGTGTGTGTGTGCGCGTGCGCGCGCGTGCGTGCATATGTACGAGTCATTTTTGCCCTTTCATGAAGTGAATAGGATAATCCGTTTTTATTTTTTTGCTACATAGTCTAAGTCTTAGACCTGCACTCTCACAAAGAGTGCAGGGTAGGCTCCATCTTCCCTCCTTTGGCTTAACCTAATTAATGAATTACTTATTTTTTTAAGAAAGCCTGATTAATTTGTTATATGACAATCATAATTGGTGGGGAGGGTCAGAGCCATATAGGCAGAGGATTGAGAAGACAAATCAACTGATAATGCAACTTGCAATAAATAAAATAAAATAAAAGTAGGCTGACTATTAATGTTACGTGCGTAGGCATATGGGACTGACCTTCATGAAATAAAAATGTATGGATTTGATTTAAGAAAAAAGAAAGTCTAAATAACAACAACATAAGGCGACTGAACAGCCGGCTATCATCAGACTGCTGTACAAGACTTTAACACTTCCCGACTACGTGTCTTCCGCGTGCAGTTAGGATTCGGGGCAGGGTTAGTAATGCAGGCGAGTCAGAATGGTGGTGTGTCGGAATATAGCGGGCGTGTAACCGCCTGTCACCAGGCTGGCCTGCCCATAGACTGTAAATATTATGGACAAAGTCGAAGGGAGCCGTCACTGTGACCCATTGGTATCTACAGACGCCACTTTGAAGCCACTTTGTCGGCAAATTCAAATATTGGAAATTCCGTCGCCGGAAATGTTCTTGTTCCATATCAAGTGGCCGCCTGGGCCTGCCACAGTGGAACACTTTCCTTTAACGGACTGTTTTTTGTTGTATTACCTCCTTCATGTGGACTGTTCACCTATGAGATCTACTGTACCTTGTGAATTGTCAGAGAGAGCTTTTGTCTTATGCGGCTATACTATATGTGTGTAATACATGCAGATTTTGTTGTATTTTTTATATTTTCCTCCTTGCTCTCACTCTCTCTGCCCTGGGAGGGGCCATTTTACTTATTTACTGAAAAAGATTTATATATATGAAAACAAATTTCAACCCACTGAATTACGCATGTAAACATGTGATGTGACAGATAAAAACCGATTGGACCATTTACAAAAATCAAATAAAAGATTTGCTGAACAAGTATGTGTCGTCTATCTAACCAACCAAAAGTGGTATGTTCTGTCTGTGGACCACTGATCTCCACTGCATTTCAGTAACGTACTCTATAATGTGGTGCATGCACCCTCAACACACACACACACACACACACACAGCAGGCACCGCTGTCCATGGTGCTGAATTACATACAGTCCACACCAGGTGGCCGTGGTGACCATGACACACAATAATATCATAATCCAGGCATATCTATCTATGCATGCAATTGTCAGCAGTACATGTATCGAAGGCTTCGACTTCTCTAGCCTTACGCCTGATAATAATAGCAATTTCATATGATCGTGTTGTATTTTTATCATAAATACTGATTTCTCTGTTTCTTGGTGGATTATGACTCAAGTGGCTCAGGGCTGCACATCATTATTTTGGGCTAGTTCTCAGCACCTGGAGATGTAGCTTGGTACGCACATGAATTAGGCTGCGTTCACACGGGCAGATGCAATAGAAACAAAGCTCCACAGACAGTGGCTGTTTTTATCTTTTAACCCATTCTGACCCGAGACCAGATTCATGCGAGGTTTCCCACTGGACACACACACTGGTCTGATTAAACCCATTCTGACCCGAGATCAGATTAAAAAAATGTCAGTCGTTCTTCGATTTTTCAAAAAATAGCAGACCTACAAGCTCGTATCGCGCCACTCGGTGGCGCGATATGAGCTTGTAGATCTGCTATTTTTCAATAGCTAAAGCATAACATGATGCTGACACCAAAATGGGTGCCCGTTCAGAATGGGTTAAGCAGCAGGAGGATGTTTGTTAGCAGCTCAAGCACTGAAACGTTCCAATGCAGATGCAATGAATTACTCACCTATAATGCTGCTCGTTCCATGTTTAAGTCATTCCAAAGTGTGTACATTGCTTAGGTCATCAACGCGTGGTTTTTCATATCGTAAATGTGGTCGCCAACGTGGGTTACTTGTGGGTACGTTGGAATGTCGCGTCACAATTCTCAAAATCCCTGCCTCAGCTGTCGGTACGCAAAGCGCCTTGCATCTCGCCTTTGATCTGCCATGCATCAAACATTTTGACGACACGTGCGCAGTTATGTTACAGTAGAGTACGCACTACTGCTACTGTAGTCTATTTGCCACACGTTTTTGCACTGGAAGTGTTGTCCTCATATGTACATTGTGAGCATAGAATACATAATAATAATCCAATTATTTTCTTTCTTTTTATATTACGTTGTGATGAGACAAGTCACGTGTCGTGTAATAAGATGTATATAATGAAATCTAAAATGTGAAATAGGGTGCTACCACACTAACAGGCAATGCGGACAGTGGCCTTCCGGCTTTTGGACGTGCCCAGATGGCTCCAGGCGACACACAGGCACCAGTAGTCCTCAGGTCCATGGAAGTCCTCCACCTGCTGCCTCGACACGTTGATCATCACCTCACGCACCTTCAGGCCTGCAACATTTAGACAAGAGTGTGACAGTTAGTGGACTGAGGGGTTTCCGTCAAGTATCACATGCCTTACGGTAAAAAAGCAGTGGTATAAGCTTTAACTGGAAAGTGCCGCGTCGGTTAAGTGCGGGACCTTTAACCCATTCTGACCTGAGATCAGATTCATACGGAGGTTTCCACCGGACACACACTGGGTCTGATGAACCCATTCTGACCTGAGATCAGATTCTACAAAAATGCCAGTCGCTCTTCGATTTTTCAAAAATGGCAGACCTACAAGCTCGTATCGCGCCACTCGGTGGCGCGATATGAGCTTGTAGATCTGCTATTTTTAAATAGCTAAAGCACAACATGATGCCGACACCAAAAATGGGTGCCCGGTCAGAATGGGTTAAAGGATCCTTCAATCAATATCTCGATATCTCTGCGGGGCTTGCATCAGTGATCAATGGGTTTAACAGGATTAGCTATGTGAGTTCTTCAGGGGCTTGACACACTTCTCAAATCGGTGGGTTTTTCCCTCACTCACCAGCCGGAGAAAGAAAGAAAGCGCATTGCTGATGAAATCCGCGACAGTGCTGGCTGGCTCTCAAGGGAACCTTGTGATGGCATGCTTCGAATGCTCAATATTGCTAACAAGAGGAAAGCTAAATCATCCATAGACACACTCCCATTAACCCATTCTGAACGGGCACCCATTTTGGTGTTGGCATCATGTTATGCTTTAGCTATTTAAAAATAGCAGATCTACAAGCTCATATCGCGCCACCGAGTGGCGCGATACGAGCTTGTAGGTCTGCTATTTTTGAAAAATCGAAGAGCGACTGACATTTTTAGAATCTGATCTTAGGTCAGAATGGGTTCATCAGACCAGTGTGTGTCCGGCGGAAACCTCGTATGAATCTGATCTCAGGTCAGAATGGGATATATGACACGTTGTGTAACCACACAGACGGCGTTGCGAGCACAGCACATTCCAGGGCGCTCTGATTATATTGGATCTGTTGAGAAAAAAGCAGGCCTCTCTCTCTCTCTCTCTCCCTGTTTGAAAATCCTCTTAGGCAACATGCTGCAAGTCCACGGCTGAGAAATCTCTGCAGCCCTGTCGCACGCCTTTAGATCGCTATACAGGGCCCATTTTATTAAATGTGAGTCATGGGCTTATGGTCTCTGGCATGTGTTCTCAGCAGAGGAGCCTCTGTACTAGCCCTTAGGGTCCTATAGCAATGGCGGGGATTAAAGGCAAATGCATGTGCAAGTGTGCTGCAGACAGAAAGACCAATTTAAGGAAAAGGAAAAAGGAAAAAAGAAAATAACACCCCCGTCCCCGCAACTCCCTGTTGTATACAACAAGGCAGACACACACACACACACACACACACACACACACACACACACACACACACTGTGGCGCTGAGTATGACGCTCAGCGATAATATTGGGATTGAATAATGTCAAATGAACATGCTGTGTAATCACTGGGCCCTGACCCCAGAGAGGGGTAGAAATGACTCCTTCTCCAGCCTGACTAACAACCCAATAACAGTGTTTAACTATAAAACATTATGCTTGCATTTATCTAAAGGTGGATATGAAATCCCAGTGCCTAAAAGAAATGTAAATGATTAATGTGTTAAAACCTAAATAATGATCTACTCCCAAAAAAGGTGTAGATTCAGAGCAGGCCCTGACTTTACTCTTACTGAGACAAAGAGGTGTGAAACAGGACACCAGCCATAAATACCAGCTTTCTCTCACAAGCCAACTGCCACAGCGGGGGTGCCGTGGACACATCTCCAGTCCACTGTCCCTGTATAGAGCATGGTGGGCGCACAATCAGCACATGGGGAAAGCTTTAAGCTGACCAATGACTGAGGGCCTGACACAAACAGCCAATCACAGGAAAGGCTGATGCTCCAAGGTAGAACAGAGGTTAAATAACCTAGCATGGGTCCTCTTGATTCAGATCCTAAGCAAAGAGGGGTCCAGCCTCGTGTACATCGTGCACGATGAACCAGCCCTGTGTATTACACTGCACGGGCGACCAAACGCAGCCTCACATTGACCAATGGTAAATATGAATTCATGCAATAACTAATGAATAATGCTATCAATGTGTTGTGCTGTAAACCTGTAATTGACTAATGTATTCTGTGTATTTTGTCTCACATTCAGGTTTTTTACCTAATCTTTAAGTCTAACTAATTAAAGGCCTGAACAAGGGCTATAATCACTAACCCGATCTAAAAGAGCTAAGCTCATTGTGTTAAATGTATGTTATGAAATCATATAATAAATATATATAAAGACAATGAGTTATGTTATTTTAGGTTGCGAATGGCCTGAGATTTGAGTAAATACATTTGACCCTATGTGAAGTTGTTTTCCCTTTCAGAGGGATTAGGTAGCACGAGATGTTATCAATTAGCAAATAAATCGTAGCAAGCTATAAATCTGAACACACACACACACACACACACACACACACACACACACACACAGAGTATCTGAATATTGTACACACTTAAATACACACATAGGACACGCACACAAATGCAGGCACACGTCACACACATGTGCACATGCATTCACTAGGGCTGTGCTCATGAAAACACACGCGCACACACACACACACACACACACACACACACACGGTTCTTGTGCCACCATATTCTCGATGATGACACGGTATTCTGACATGCTCTTAATAAGTCAAACAGCCACATGCAGCGAGTGCACAGCTTGCGAAGAGCAGGAGCCGTCGACATCGGAGCGAATGCTAATTAAACCTGACTGAGAAGCAGCAGCAGGGGGCGTGGCCACCACAATCACCGTTACGCCGTTCACAACGCCACGGAGGAAATGTGAGAACACCGCGTGGCAGGTGGACGGCCCCCCCCCCACAGGTCTCTGCTAACGCCCATTTATCCCATTCTGACCGGGCACCCATTTTGGTGTTGGCATCATGTTATGCTTTAGCTATTGAAAAATAGCAGATCTACAAGCTCATATCGCGCCACCGAGTGGCGCGATACGAGCTTGTAGGTCTGCTATTTTTGAAAAATTGAAGAACGACGGACATTTTTAGAATCTGATCTCAGGTCAGAATGGGTTCATCAGACCAGTGTGTGTCCAGTGGAAACCTCGTATGAATCTGATCTCAGGTCAGAATGGGTTAAACTGTGCTGCCACACAGCGGAAACAACCCATCTGCAAACTCACAACGCTTTGTGGGCTATTTTTGGCGTGCAAAACATCATTGTACGGCGACACATTCATTCATTGTGAACACACAGTTGATCGGCTATTTTCAGCAAAGATATTCAATCATGTACAGCCAAAACAGAAAGGTCACTAGTATAGACTACTATAGAGCTGTAGTTGAATCCAAAGTACAGATACTCAAAAATACACAGTACAGTACTCGAGTAAGTGTACTACATTACTGTCCACTACTTCTTTTGTCTTCTCACAGTTTGCATGTTGTGGGATGGATGGATGGATGGATGGGTGGGTGGGTGGATGGATGGGTGGGTGGGTGGGTGGGTGGGTGGGTGGGTGCATGGATGGATGGATGGATGGATGGATGGATGGGTTGGTGGATGGGTGGGTGGGTGGGTGGGTGGGTGGGTGGATGGGTGGGTGGGTGGGTGGGTGGGTGGATGGATGGGTGGGTGGGTGGGTGGGTGGATGGGTGGGTGGGTGGGTGGGTGCATGGATGGATGGATGGATGGATGGATGGATGGATGGGTTGGTGGATGGGTGGGTGGGTGGGTGGGTGGATGGATGGGTGGGTGGGTGGGTGGGTGCATGGATGGATGGATGGATGGATGGGTGGGTGGGTGGGTGGGTGGGTGCATGGATGGATGGATGGATGGATGGATGGATGGATGGATGGGTGGGTGGGTGGGTGGGTGCATGGATGGATGGATGGATGGATGGATGGGTGGGTGGGTGGGTGCATGGATGGATGGATGGGTGGGTTGGTGGATGGATGGATGGATGGATGGATGGATGGGTGGGTGGGTGGATGGATGGATGGATGGATGGATGGATGGATGGATGGGTGGGTGGGTGGGTGGGTGCATGGATGGATGGATGGATGGATGGATGGGTGGGTGGGTGGGTGCATGGATGGATGGGTGGGTGGATGGATGGTGTAAATGAGGCAGCTCATGTGGACATGGGGTGCACAGCTGTGGGTGCAAAGCGCGTCTGGTCCAGGGGGTGCTACAAGTAACATGGCTGACAAAGCCTGGCAGAGAAGAAACTGGCACAGTTATTAGAGGGCGAATAAAACAAGTGGTCGATGCATCCCTGCAACAGAGAGAGCGAGGAGATGCAAGCAATATTATGATACATACGTCGCAGAGGTGATGAGGAGACGTCTGTTTATTCTGTGTGTGTGTGTTTGTGCGCGTGTTTGTGCGCGTCTGTGTGTGTGTGTGTGCGTGCATGCGCGCGCGAGCGTGTGTGTGTGTGTGTGTGTGTGAGGGAGAGACAGCAGAGAAAATAATGACTAATGACGCTTTACGATTGTGGGCTGCTGTTTGTGAGAACGAGAAAGAGAGAGAGAGAGAGAAAATAGAGAGATAGAGGGGGAGATAGAACGAGAGAACAATAGGAAGAGATTGCTGTACTGTGTGAGTGATAGAGCGAACTAGAGACAATAACTATGCCAGAGAGAGAGAGAGAGAGAGAGAGAGAGAGAAGAGGGCGGAACAGTGCGAGAGAAATTTGAGAAAAACCAAGCCGCCGAGAGACAAAAATGGAGACAAGAGACGGAGAATGTAAGTTAAACAGAGCTATAGAAAACCAGAGATAGCGAGGGAAAGAAGAGAGACGACAGCCAGATTGAGAGATTGAAAAAAAGAGAGAGGGAGACAGCGAGAGTAATATGCTAATGAGATACGAGAAAGTGGTGGTGATATCTGCCGGCAGGCAGAGCAGCACACATGCATACACATCTCCTGAAGTCCAAACAATCCTTGACAGGTGGCAACGCCCCAGAGAGAGAGAGAGAGAGAGAGAGAGAGAGAGGAGAGAGCTGCCACAGTGTCGCCTGTCAGCCCTATTTGTTTACAGCAAGCACACGGTTGACGGGCCTTATTAGACGACAACTACTTGATCCGTTCCTCCCACCAATCCCATCCTCACTCTCCAAGTTCCACTTGACAAATGCAAAAACAAAAAAAAAGAGAGACAATGTGCAGAGTATCAACAATTGTCTGGATGAGAAATTGAGATAGCCATCGGTGGTTGTAGTGGTTCAGACACTTGTGGAACCACATGCCCCCGGCTGGCTTTATACACTGAATCCTGCAAGATCCTTCCATTTTGCGGCTGTCCAAATCAATGCAGAAAAATGTACACACAGCAGTGGCATGTTAACTGCCAGTCACCACCCGCTCGCTACCTGTACGTAAATCTAGTTCAGCATCCTCCATCCATATCACATGTTCCTTTATGTTCTGTAAAAAACTAAACCAAACAAAAACTAAAACAGAAACTGCATATCAGGTAAAGCAGTGATGATCACCACTTAAATGTTGAATCCAGCCAGAGTAAAAATGCTCCCGGTCCTGCGTTCAACATAGCAGATTGGAGGTTATAGACTGCAAAATGTTTGCCAGGAGATATGTAGAAAAACCATGTCCCCATCTGGTCAGTTGTTAACACCACTAGGAACGAGTAGGATAAAAGCAAGTCCTGACCTGGTAATTATGGATAAAAAAATATGTATGTTGTTTCCCAAGTTTGCCAAGTTTTGTCGTTTCCCAGGGCAACTGTTATACGTTCTGTTTACATAGGCATGTTAGGAACAAGGTGTTCAACCTACAGAACATTGTATAAATAAAAATCACACCTGTGTGAAGTGAAGGGCACTCTTATCATCGTTTCCCCCTATCGACCAGACCGTGGACTTGTGGTTAGAGTGTCCGCCCTGAAACTGGGAGGTCGGGGTTCGATCCCCGGCCGGGTCATACCAAAGACTGTAAAAATGGGACCCAATGCCTCCCTGCTTGGCACTCAGCATCAAAGGGTTGGATTGGGGGGTCAAATCAACTAATCAAATTATTCCGGAGCGCGGCACGGCTGAAGCACACCGCTCCTTGGCTGCGGCTCACTGCACCAAGAGATGGGTCAAATGCGGAGAAACTATTTCACTGCGGTATCGTGTGTGACAAATAGTACGACTTTGACCTTTGATGAATTGAACAATGAGGACCCTGTTGTAAACAAGTGTAATGCTTAATTGGGTCGTCCACTCACAGTTAACAGTCTTTGTATTGAGTTTGTGCTTAAAATGTACTGTCAATTCTACAAACTGTTAATAAATATTTCAATCAATCAATCAAAAGACTTTGATCTTTTATGACCGTTTTAGGCCATTCTTGGCTTTATAGCTGCAACTAACGATGATACTCATTTCATCTCAATTCATCTTCATATTATTTAGTTGCTAATTTGATTCAGTCTCACATCTAGAGTTCGAGCCACTATACGCGGCCCTCACACCTAAGTTTTTTGTGTATACCTGTATATGGAACTGATTGATTTGACACAGCTGTCATTAATTAATGGTTTTGATTGCCTATGCGTTCAAGTTATACGAGGTGAAAACCGTGAAATGCACAGGCTCATCTTACATCGCTGCTGGCTGCCACTCGCACATTACTAGGGCACACTACTTGTCTAACAATGTGGATTATAGTTTGCTGGGTCAATTTGAGAAAAAAAGGTCAGTAAAAACATCGTCGAGGAGTAAAGGCCTATTCATAGTCTGGATTCTCGGTGGCGAGGTGACCACCGCTCCGGTGGTGAGCTGGCCACCGGAGCTGAAATAACGTTGAGCGGTGGTGAGTAAAAACAGAGAGAAGGGCTGGAGCGGTGGCGGGGTGGTTTGCTCTTCACCGCGGCTCGTGACGTCATGTTGTTGAAGACGTGTGCTCTCTCTCTCTTCTCCCCCCCCCCCCCCCTCCCTGGGGTGTGTGTGGGGGCCGTGGGGGGAAGATTAGTTGCACTGCCCTCGACAGTGAAATATACTTCTCCAATGGCGGTGCAGAACCGAGAGAGTGACACATTCTTTTGGATGTAAACTGCGCAGCTTCTTTTTATCGGATTTGCGGATCTGTGAATTTTTGCACGGCCGGTCCGATTTGGATCAGTGATCGGCCACCGATCGATCTCTGAACTTGACTTATGAACATCATAACAAAAACAGCTCAATCAGAAAATGGCACAGTAAACCACCACAGATCAAAAAACAAGACAAAGGTAACACATCAAACTTGAAGTTCTGAAATGTTAATACATTTCCCTATAGCAACCACTCTTGACCTGTTTTCCCCTACCAGACACAAAAAAAAAAAAACATTACTGCCTACTCACGCCCACCTCCACGCCCACCTTCAGCACGCAGAACGATCAACTACAGCATGAAATAATGATTTTTATTTTCTTCTTCCAGGCTATTTTATGTGATGGATTATTGGAAGAAGAACAGAGGCTGCAAATCTTCATTATTTCACAAGAAAAAAGGTATTCATCACAAAGATTAAAAACATATAATACATTTATGCATTAGATATATATATATTTTTTTTCATGTTCCATAAATCTTTTTGTGACCTCCGAGGTTGTCTGGACCAAGGGTAGAATGAGAGCAACCATGCCTAGATTACCAACAAGACCTGCATCCACACAGATCAACAACACAGGTCCCAAAAGTCTCATGTTTCATTCAATTGTGAAGCCGTAACATGGGCAGTTAGGTGTTCGGTGTCTTGCTCAAAGGAGCCACTGCAGCCTATAGCGTAGACTGGACATAGTTTCTGTTCAAAGGAGCCACTGCAGCCAATAGCGTAGACTGGACATAGTTTCTGTTCAAAGGAGCCACTGCAGCCTATAGAGTAGACTGGACATAGTTTCTGTTCAAAGGAGCCACTGCAGCCTATAGCGTAGACTGGACATAGTTTCTGTTCAAAGGAGCCACTGCAGCCAATAGCGTAGACTGGACATAGTTTCTGTTCAAAGGAGCCACTGCAGCCTATAGCGTAGACTGGACATAGTTTCTGTTCAAAGGAGCCACTGCAGCCTATAGAGTAGACTGGACATAGTTTCTGTTCAAAGGAGCCACTGCAGCCTATAGCGTAGACTGGACAGTTTCTGTTCAAAGGAGCCACTGCAGCCAATAGCATAGACTGGACATAGTTTCTGTTCAAAGGAGCCACTGCAGCCTATAGCGTAGACTGGACATAGTTTCTGTTCAAAGGAGCCACTGCAGCCTATAGAGTAGACTGGACATAGTTTCTGTTCAAAGGAGCCACTGCAGCCTATAGAGTAGACTGGACATAGTTTCTGTTCAAAGGAGCCACTGCAGCCTATAGAGTAGACTGGACATAGTTTCTGTTCAAAGGAGCCACTGCAGCCTATAGAGTAGACTGGACATAGTTTCTGTTCAAAGGAGCCACTGCAGCCTATAGCATAGACTGGACATAGTTTCTGTTCAAAGGAGCCACTGCAGCCTATAGAGTAGACTGGACATAGTTTCTGTTCAAAGGAGCCACTGCAGCCTATAGCATAGACTGGACATAGTTTCTGCTCAAAGGAGCCACTGCAGCCAATAGCATAGACTGGACATAGTTTCTGTTCAAAGGAGCCACTGCAGCCAATAGCGTAGACTGGACATAGTTTCTGTTCAAAGGAGCCACTGCAGCCAATAGAGTAGACTGGACATAGTTTCTGTTCAAAGGAGCCACTGCAGCCAATAGCGTAGACTGGACATAGTTTCTGTTCAAAGGAGCCACTGCAGCCAATAGCGTAGACTGGACATAGTTTCTGTTCAAAGGAGCCACTGCAGCCTATAGAGTAGACTGGACATAGTTTCTGTTCAAAGGAGCCACTGCAGCCTATAGCATAGACTGGACATAGTTTCTGTTCAAAGGAGCCACTGCAGCCAATAGCGTAGACTGGACATAGTTTCTGTTCAAAGGAGCCACTGCAGCCAATAGAGTAGACTGGACATAGTTTCTGTTCAAAGGAGCCACTGCAGCCAATAGAGTAGACTGGACATAGTTTCTGTTCAAAGGAGCCACTGCAGCCAATAGCGTAGACTGGACATAGTTTCTGTTCAAAGGAGCCACTGCAGCCTATAGAGTAGACTGGACATAGTTTCTGTTCAAAGGAGCCACTGCAGCCAATAGAGTAGACTGGACATAGTTTCTGCTCAAAGGAGCCACTGCAGCCAATAGCGTAGACTGGACATAGTTTCTGTTCAAAGGAGCCACTGCAGCCAATAGCGTAGACTGGACATAGTTTCTGTTCAAAGGAGCCACTGCAGCCAATAGAGTAGACTGGACATAGTTTCTGTTCAAAGGAGCCACTGGAGCCTATAGCGTAGACTGGACATAGTTTCTTATTCACTCAATCAGTATTCTAACGCCGGGGCTCCACCGGACGCATTGTGTCTCCGTCGCGTACGTAAAAAAAAAACGAACCGGGGCAATTTTAAATGTTAATGCAACGCAACGCGGGCAGTGGAGCCACCCTTCATTGATTAAAAAGGGAACATTCCCTGACGGTGACGGAGACGCGACGCTGACTGCGCCCGGTGGAGCCCCGGTGTTACTTGTTAACCCATTCTGAACGGGCACCCATTTTGGTGTTGAGCATCATGTCGTGCTTTAGCTATTTAAAAATAGCAGATCTACAAGCTCATATCGCGCCACCGAGTGGCGCGATACGAGCTTGTAGGTCTGCTATTTTTGAGAAAAATCGAAGAACGACTGACATTTTTAGAATCTGATCTCAGGTCAGAATGGGTTCATCAGACCAGTGTGTGTCCGGCGGAAACCTCGTTATGAATCTGATCTCAGGTCAGAATGGGTTAAGTCATGGCCTTCAAGCCTGATCTTCACACGTTCACCTGTTTGCCCTTCTAACCAAAGCAGTCTACATGATGAAAGTTTAAAAGGGGACCTTTCTTTTGATCCTACCATTCTGTTTCCCCTAGCCCATTCTGAACGGGCACCCATTTTGGTGTCAGCATCATGTTGTGCTTTAGCTATTTAAAAATAGCAGATCTACAAGCTCATATCGCGCCACCGAGTGGCGCGATACGAGCTTGTAGGTCTGCTATTTTTGAAAAATCGAAGAGCGACTGACATTTTTAGAATCTGATCTCAGGTCAGAATGGGTTCATCAGACCAGTGTGTGTCCGGCGGAAACCTCGTATGAATCTGATCTCAGGTCAGAATGGGCTAGACGCAGTGTTGGGCAAGTTACTTTGAAAGCGTAGCTTGTAAAGCTACAAGTAGCTCACCATGGCAGTAGCTTGATCAAGCTACATAGCTACCCCTGGAGAGATGTAGCTTGTAAAGCTACAGCTACATGGAAAAAGTAGCTCAAAGTAGCTCAGCTACTTTTTATTTTTCAGCGTTAAATTGAGAATGTACATGCGGGAGACCCCTCCTCCCCTCTGGGAGACCCCTCCCACCCTGCTCCCCTCGGGGAGACCCCTCCTCCCCCTGCTCCCCTCTGGGAGACCCCTCCTCCCCCTGCTCCCCTCTGGGAGACCCCTCCCACCCTGCTCCCCTCTGGGAGACCCCTCCCACCCTGCTCCCCTCTGGGAGACCCCTCCCAGCCTGCTCCCCTCTGGGAGACCCCTCCTCACCCTGCTCCCCTCTGGGAGACCCCTGCTCCCCTCTGGGAGACCCCTGCTCCCCTCTGGGAGACCCCTGCTCCCCTCTGGGAGACCCCTCCTCACCCTGCTCCCCTCTGGGAGACCCCTCCTCCCACCCTGCTCCCCTCTGGGAGACCCCTCCCACCCTGTGATACCAGGGCCAATCAGAGGCCAATTAGAGGCAGCTGTCAAGTGCTGATATGCCCTCAAAGCAATCAGAAAAAGGAACAGTCCTTGATTTTTCAAAGGGGGTTCTAGTACAAGAATTAACACAGCAACCAATGGTCAAAATTAATATATTTCTTTCATGTTATTGCCCAAAATTGTAGCTTGTAACTTGAGTAGCTAAGCTACAAAAAATGACCCAAAAGGTAGCTGAGCTACTTGACGAGGTACACAAATATGAATGTAGCTAAAATACCACAAGCTACAGCAAAATGTAGCTCAGCTACGTAGCTCAGCTACATGTAGCTTAATACTCCCCAACACTGGCTAGACGGCATGCAATTACACGTAGCATGCCAAACTTGCCCACCATTTCTTCTGGCAGAAAATGTCCCTCTCCATGTACATATAGTACCTCTATGCCTCACTATGCTTGATTGCACTTTCACACCACCATTTTTATTCTCCTTTCAGGCCACAAGACAGCCATCCCCTCCACGTCCTCCCCAGATCCAAACTAGTCTAGGCACAGCTTAAGTGCACAATCTGCTATAGCTATGTCATTGCATATTCATTCCATTCCATTCCATATCCTGCTCATTTTTAAGTAAACCTCTGATCTTGAACAATGAAAGACCAAAATAGTCAAGTAATGGCTAGTTCCTGCTATAGCGCTCTGTGGAGTCAAAAGAATTAAGAGTTAATGTAAACCTTAGAATAATGGCACATCATTAAATGGATTTCTACAATGACCTGTAGCAGCCTCTTATTTAGGGCACACTCTCCCATAGTCAAGTCCACCAATTATCCCATACAATGATCACAGAGAGGTAGCTTTTATACTCATTCCATTAGAAAAGACCACCCAAGGAATCCAGCAGAGCATCACAGCACTTAGTTGCTTATACTCTAGCCGAGGTAGCTGTGTGTGTGTGTGTGTGTGTGTGTGTGTGTGTGTGAGTGAGTGCGTGAGTGCGTGCGTGCGTGCGTGTGCGTGTCCGTGCGGGGTACAGGTGCGTGAGCTGTGTTTGTGCTCGTTTGTTGGCGCTTGCTTTCATGCGTGTACTGTACTATACACCGTACAAGCAAACAGCCACATATGCGTTCTTGTGCATGCATGTTCTGTTATGATACACAATTCAATGATAACTGCGCCGGTCAGGTTTTTTGGGACAGATCCGGATCACTGATTGTTTTTCTCACGATCGGCCGATCATGTGCGCAAAACTAATTATACGTCAAAACTGTTCCTGTGGGTGTGGGGAGGAAGGGGAGAATGTTTAGGCCTGTCACAAAGACGCAAAACTATATTATGCTATATATCTGATTGACTTTTATACCACTTAAATGGTATAAAAGATCGGTTTCTCCAGATCGGTTAAATTGCAGATCACCGGCCCAGGCCGTAGCGTAACGGTCTGGGCACCGGACTGGTAATCCAGTCGCAGTGTGCCGCGGGTTCGACTCCCGGACCCGACACGGCCTTTACTGCATGTCATCCCCCCCTCTCTCTCCCGTTTCCTGTCAGCCTACTGTCTGTCCCTTCAAAAATCAATAAAAGGCGTAAGCCGCAAAAAAAAAAAAAAAAAAAAAAAAAAAAAATTGCAGATCACCGATTGAGTCATTTGGAGCGAATTTCGGGCAATCACCGATCGGTGGCCGATTGATCGGAGCACCTCTAATAACTGGAGGCATAAAGAAGAGGTCTCTTCTGAATCTAAGAAAAATATAATTCTCTCCATTAACGTGGAGTGTTTCGAATAGAATAGATTAAATAGATAAAAAATAAAGAGCAGGAATAAAGACTCTAAAAGCTCCACAAGCAGCTATTAAGACCACATGCCGTCCTTACATCCACCTGGCCGAAGAGTGGCAGTAGAGCAAAATACATACAAATATCATAAAAATAAAAAATATTTTTGCTATTGTGCCATCTAGATTCTAGACAGATCATGGGGTTCCTGAAATAGTTAGGGTGGCAATCGGCTCACTTGTGTGCTGTCAACGTGAGGTTAATAGCAGAAGATAACACTAGAAGCGTACTGGGGGCACTACATTTATTGTAAATCTCACTCCGTACCACATTAGCATAGAATCATTGTCATCCTCATTATGTCTGCTCCAGCTATAGCCTACATTACAAGACTAAGGGCTGTGGTTACACAAGTCCCGTGATGAAACAGGAGTCATGGATATAGTGCTGTTCAGAAAAAAGGAAAAAAATAATCCTTGCAGCAGCAGCACTGATGTTGCCCAAGATTCTTTCAAAATGAATTCCAAAACCAGAGATGATTTTACTTGGTCTGTGTCCATATAACAACACAACTGGCACACACACGCGCACACACACACACACACACACACACACACACACACACACACACACACACACACACAAAGGCCCATTAGACTCCATTTCGCCTATCCTTTTGGAAGTAATTCGATAGTAAGACGTTTTTATTCCCCTCCCCAAAAGGGAACTTTTATCTCTCAACTCCATTGGGCCCCATGCCCATGCACTTTTCAGCACTGTAAGGTGAGACAGTCCATACCCGCAGCTACATCTCTCCTTTAAAATTATACCAAATTTCTATCCAGCAAAAATGAAGTCAAGCCAGACAAAACAAGTAACACAGCTAGCTTACAGTCTGCCATTGCATTGCTGAGACACAAAGAACAAATACATGACAGTGCAGCAGTTAACATGGTACATTATAGGAAGCTGCCCTCCCAATCCAATTAAAAGTCCTGTTTGGTCATGAACATAAAATACTGAGCTATTGTTGTTATTCGGTTTCTGGTCTGGTAGTGGGTTACCTGTTGATTGATACATTGTGCCTACCCCGAGGTATGCAGTATATGCTGGAGGGAGAAAAGTCTCCAATAACCCCAGCATTTTGTTTTATGTCACAGTGGTGTTAGGAGGTGATTTGGGGCTTTGCTTCCACAGTGGTGTTTCTGCAAAAAGATTTCTCTGCTGATATGTGATGAAGAGATTCATTTTAAATACCAGGACTATACTGTACTGTACATACTTTTGCACTTCTGAGGGGGAGCTGGTTAAATGATACTGCAATTACAGTGATTTTCTAGAGAAGTGGTCCATTAGAGGATTTTCTGCAGTAATTGCGTAAAGGTTAATGAAGAGGGACTGGTTGAATTAATTAAAGGGGAATTTTCTTAACTACTTAAGCATACAACAAATGTCCAAAGTAGCTGACATAAAGGCTCACAACACATTCAGAATCAGCTTTATTGTCACATCACAGTTTTACTGTGGATAAAATATAATAACTCAGTTTCAGCAGAAAAGAGTATACATTTCACTGCAACACGCGGGCCTACAGGAGCATTGTGGCGACCCGTGTGGATCTGAGAGAGAAGCAGTTCTGTGCGCCGTGCGGTGTGTGTATGCGACATGGAACGGTGAGCTATACAGAACACAGTCAAAACCCGGGCAGGATTTCCTGGAGTGGATTTACAGGTCGGTCACGAGAACAGCGATGGGTCTGTGTGTGTGTGTGTGTGTGAGAGAGAAAAACGTCTGTGAGTCCGACCAATACACAAGACCCCCCGAGGGAATGCATTGCAGACCACTTGGGCGTCTGCCGGATTAAATCGCATTAACCACACTGTACATAATTTAGTATATATAGTAGTATATATATCTGACAGGCTATTAGCTCTATGGTAAAAATGTAAGCACTGAAGCATTGCGGAGGAAACTGGGTTCAAATCCGAGGTACTGTATAAGAGGAAAGGTGCATAGTGCTGCTTTAATGTGGTTGACAATTTCTTCAGTCTCATGCGCGCGCCCGCACACACACACACACACACACACACAAACACACACACACACACACACACACACACACACACACACACACACACACACACACACACACACACACACACACACACACACACACACACACACACACACACACACACACACACACACACACACACACACACACACACACACACACACACACACACAATGCAAACGCTAGTGACAAAAACACCTTTACACCAACACTGAGAGTTAAATTGACACACATGATTGGTGTTAATGATGGTGGACTTAGATTCTGACTGAAAGTCTCTCTCTCTTTCTCTCTCCCCCCCCCCCACCCCCCTCTCTCTCTCTCTCTCTCTCTCTCTCTCTCTCTGAGTTAAATTAGCAACAAGGATTTTACTCTTTGTCGCCAGTTACAGCAATGGTGGCGTACACCTACTTAAATCTGTGCAGATTTTTTGTTTTTTAAGAAACAAAGAAAAAAGAAAAGAAAATGGAAATAAATTGGGGTCTGGTCGCATAGAAATTGAACCTGATGTCTTGATGAATTCTTGATTCTGGCTTCAGTCTGCCCATGGCGCTTTTGACTTCCACAATTAAAGTTAAAGCAGCTATAATATGAATTTTAAAACAGTTTTTAATATTTAATATCATATTGTCTATGTCCCTCAAACTTATTTCAAATGGTTTGAGCCTCAATCACCACTCTTGTACATGGCATTGCTTCTGAAGCTGTTTTAGCTGTAGTACCACAATGTTCTGAGGTGCTGATATGGAACTTATTTAATATTTGAGTCATTACAATACTGATCCTAGATAAACACAGGCTTGTTTCCATTCCATGCCAGCTTGGAAAATCAACAATGGCAGACATTGTAAACAAAGTGTAAATGCAAATTTGGAATTGAAGACTGAAGAGAGGGACGGGCCTTTCTCGGCCCCACCCCTCTCCCATTGTTTATATTGTGTTTAGGATCCAAGATGGCCGCAGCACCAGGGGGGGTTGGGGCGGAGGTGAGCGGGCGGGGTCGACATATGACCTTACTGGGCTGCATTCAAGACACTTGCCCTGTGTCTGACACCTGACTTGTGTCTGAACACAGCTTTGATGGATGTGTTCTGCCCCCCTCCCCCCCATCAAACAAAATGTTTGGTCAAACCATATGAGCTTCCATTGGAAATGCATTGGAGTGGCCATTAAACACAGACACAGGACAAATGCAAGACAGGTGTCTTGAATTTGTGAACGCAGCCCAGTAAGGGCATATGTCGACCCTCACCTATACAAAATAGGGTGACATTGATGACATCACAAATACGACCAAATCAGTTGAGCTGTTCCTCAGAGCAATTTCCATAAAAGCCCCTATATATGATGAGAAATCCTGATTGATCAAAATTGCAATTTTGTGGGGATAGAAAAATGGGTTCTAATTTCTTTTTATATTGTAGGTCCTTTAACCCATTCTGACCGGGCACCCATTTTGGTGTCGGCATCATGTTATGCTTTAGCTATTGAAAAATAGCAGATCTACAAGCTCATATCGCGCCACCGAGTGGCGCGATACGAGCTTGTAGGTCTGCTATTTTTTGAAAAAAAAAAAAAAACGACTGACATTTTTAGAATCTGATCTCAGGTCAGAATGGGTTCATCAGACCAGTGTGTGTCCGGCGGAAACCTCGTATGAATCTGATCCCAGGTCAGAATGGGTTAAATATTTCAAAAAGCAGAAAACATTATGTGGAAGATGTTTATAAATACTTCTCTGGTCTACTGGCAGTGTGCACATTGCCGATTGATCCAGTGGTTTGTGAGATTAGCTCTGGACACACACACACACAGGCCGGCTTGACTCACGCCGTTTAAATCGAATCATGTGGATGGCATGTGTTCCATTTCATGTACTGTAGCTATGGCGACGAGGTTTCAGCCCCGATGTGAATCACATTGACTTAATGTGTGTGTTCGTGTATCCCTGGACTTCTGTGTGCATGTGCCAGTTTTGTTGCCATTATGGACACAGACAGACCAAGTAAAAGCTTCCGTTTCCTTTTTATTTTTCTTATTTTTTTTGGGGTAGAGGGGGGTCTATACAAAATGTAATGTCATATTTGTCCTAGTGATGACATCGCGTCCCAATGCTCTTCCATGCATTCACTGTCCCAATTTGTCCCCATAGCTTATACTCTGGTTGCACCATAACCCATTCTGAACGGGCACCCATTTTGGTGTTATAGCATCATGTCATGCTTTAGCTATTGAAAAATAGCAGATCTACAAGCTCATAGCGCGCCACCGAGTGGCGCGCTACGAGCTTGTAGGTCTGCTATTTTTTGAAAAATCGAAGAACGACTGACATTTTTTAGAATCTGATCTCAGGTCAAAATGGGTTTAATCAGACCAGTGTGTGTCCAGTGGAAACCTCGTATGAATCTGATCTCAGGTCAGAATGGGATAATGATGTAATCGACAGTTCTTTTTGTGCCATTTCTTACATGCGCACAACCCAAAATCAAAACGTGCCCCAGACAGACAGATTGTGGTACGCCAATGTAGAAGAGTGTCTCAGAGCCTCTGGTTGTAGACCAAAAGCCTATTGGTTAAAGATGGAGTGCCGTGATTTTTTTCCACACTTAAACATGATCATCAGGTGTATTTAGGTGTATATGAGGTATAATTTTTTCAAAAAAGTGTACAGTATTTGTTAAAATGATGGTTTTATGTGGACACACCCACCAGTTCATTAGGTATGCGTGAGTTTAACCATAGCACCACCCACCTAATCCAGTCCCTCCGCCCATGGCTCTGCCCTTTTGTTTACAAAATGGCAAATTGGTGTCTGTAATGTAACAAAAACTCATGTTTTTGTGAATGTTAGAAGTGAACACTTCCCATATTTCTGAGATATCGTATAGGCACCATTATGCACTTATACTGCCACCATCCATGTATAGGCATATAATCCATGCATCCATACCATATCAGATCTGTTTTTTCTGATTTTTTATAATCATTTATTTATTTCCTCCAATTATATTGACCCTATTGTCGCAATCAGCTCAGCTCATCATCCAATTCGATCATAGTTTAACAGCAGAAACAATTAGTTTGATAGATCATTTAGCCTACAATATATTGTAGGCTATTGATTTCCTCCAGCTAAGCACCCTGGCATTAAAACTGTCCTTTATCTGACTGCATTGAGTTTCAGCAAAAGTCGCCAGATTTAAAGAAACAAGCGGCCAGGTCCACAAAAATAAGTCACAGAAATTGCCGTGAATATTTATGAAAACGTTTCAACAACACCAATCCTTTTAACAACATATTATTCTGAGGGTCCTTCACATGAACCATTGGTCAAGTCAACCACATCTCCCCTGAAAGTTACTTATATGAAAACAAGCCCAAGTCGCTTGTAATAGCCAGACATGGCAACATGACTTCCAGCGCGACACAACATACTTCTAATTCTTGACTTTACAGCCTCGTATAAGTATTAGGACCTACATACATATTGACTACAACAGCCAACAAGAATGCACACTGTGACACTACACTCTGTATCAAAGCCCGACCACTGTGATTATAAAAGCAACAACCTACTCCTTGAGAACAACAAGAGCAACTATACAGCAGAGCAGGTAGGCTATAAGACTGGTTTGTTGTGGTTTCCTCGATTAATCCTGAGGACCCGACGTGAACATTTACTTGCTTCCAATCTAACGAAAAACAGTCTGCTCTGCTGTGAACTGGTAATGTGTGAAATGACTGTTTGAAAATCTGCCACACAGTTAGACACACACAGAGCAGCAAAAGCAAACTGGCTGCGCTGTTCAGTTCACACGTGTGTATGTGGCAGGCAGCTCCGCCCACAGAGGTTGTCGTATTTAAAAAATATGTATAGAGGGGGAGGTGCGTGTGTGCGTGCAATATTTTTACGTCACACTATCCGTGTTTACTTCATTGGCCCGTTTGACCGTCAAGGGTTCAGCCTCCAGGAAGAAACCCTAAATACAAAGTTATTACACCATTGGACATAAAAACGACTCCAGGGTGTCTAATGAAGTACTGTCACCCCATACACGTCACCCCATACACATGTCCATACACATGAAAAGCTGGAAAAATACAAAAATTGAGGCACTCCATCTTTAAAAGTACAGTACCATTTCTTATGTCATGGAAAAGAAACCTATGAAACCACCAAAAACATTGCCCAGCACTGCCGTCACCAACTCTCCAGTACAAAGTGTGTATCAGACAACACAACCTGACAGGCTTTGCGGTGGTAAAGAATGGACATAAAAATAAAGAAATAAACAAACAACTTGACTCGAGCATCGATATACGTCTTGACGGCTATGAAGGCCTTTAACCCATTCTGAACGGGCACCCATTTTGGTGTCAGCATCATGTTATGCTTTATCTATTGAAAAATAGCAGATCTACAAGCTCATATCGCGCCACCGAGTGGCGCGATACGAGCTTGTAGGTCTGCTATTTTTGAAAAAAATCGAAGAACGACTGACATTTTTAGAATCTGATCTCAGGTCAGAATGGGTTAATCA